>NW_024609835.1:164426890-164551651 GCF_016920785.2 Ixodes scapularis
ATTGGACGTAATTGCTCAATGGATGTAATGGCACGATGGATGTGTTTGCCCCAAGCCCTGGCAAGCAAGACGATAAGCCGGAAAGCGAAGTCATGACTAACAATGAGTACTAAGCTGGCGGCTATTGAAGAAATGACTCTGAGGGTGTTGGCGCCAATAGTAATTTGTTATTCACCTGTTGCTTTTTTTTTTACTTTAAATTGTTGAAAAGTACTAAACTAGAATTAAAATTATGCACCTAACAGTTTTTGTATTGCACACTTTAATACACTAAGAAAGGTAAAATTTTAGTACTCAAAGAAAATGTCGATAAAGAAGTATGTTTTCCTTTGTTTCAAAACAATTCTGCTGCAGTAAAAAAAAATATATATATATATATATATCTATACTGATTACTGACTTCTTGTCATATTATATATATATATATCAATTTATTAATATATATATATATATTTAGTAAATTGATATATATATGTGACAGGAAGTCTAATAGTCACGGAGAAAAATCGTCCTCAACATGGACTAGAATGCATGGGGAGATTTTTGTGCATAAATTTGCATAGTATGTGATTTTATGTTAGGTGAGTGTGTGTGTGTGTGGTGGTTGGGGTGTGCGTATATTGCTAGGCGGAGGCATGCGGTTTAGAGAAGCTCGTTTTAGCGAACGCCGCTTACCGACCCGGTTTATCGAATGCCTTTATAGAGAACCCAGTTTAGAGAAAATGGCGACGAGCCTCCTTTTAGCGAATTCGGCTGCCGCGAAGCGGCGTGTACGGATACGTCAGGTGAGTTCACATTTTTGTAACGAGCCGCCGCAGATTGCCGCCGCGAAGCGGCGGTAGCGCAGCAGGGGGCTTGGGTTAACACGCGCACCAGTGATACACGTGCGAAGTAGAAAAGCCTTTTTGAAATAGCGTCCCCTTTTCGATAAACGGCATTACTGTAAACTGAGGCTCTGCTTTGCCTAGACCGTGATTCGATAGAATGTGCCCGTTCTTGAAAACGTGCTTCGACGAAATGGCATTCGATCAACCGTAGTAAACCCTTTTGCTAGGCGTATCATTTTTTTAACCTTATATTGTTTTAGTGTTATGTTTTTTTTTTTTTTTTAATTTTTCTTTGCTGATTGTTGACCATTGGAAAGGCCCCAGAGGTTGTCATGCTGTTATTTTAGTCTCTCCTTGGGGCCCCTCATAATGGATGGAAATAAACGTATCACTATTAATATTATTATTAATAAAACAGTGCAAGGGCGCACAGCGAGCGTTTTCCAAATTCGAGTGTCTTACGTGCCAATGTAACGAAGGGCATCTGGCACGCCCTAGCGGAGGACTGGGGATTAATAGGGAGTTTTAGTAGACCGCGTTTCCCCCTCCGCTAGCCCTCCACTACGAAGAAACCGCCACTGCGCCTGCGCGCCGATGGCCTTGGCTGTAGAGTTCCGGGTAGAGGAGGGGCTTAGCGGAGCGGGAAACACGGTCTACCATAACTCGCTAATTTGGCACATTTGGGAATCGTTCGACGCGCAGCCGAAATTTCGGTCACACAGTGCCCTCTCCGCAAAAAGCCTCCGTCCGAATGCGGGTACCTCAGTAGGGATGTGAACCCGACGCCTGATGATACGTAGGCCGGCGCCTTGCCTCAATGCCACCGATCGGCGGCTACAAGCGAACGTTTCTCGCGTGTTCCGCTAGGGCCAGACATCACGCAACGGCGAGGTTAAATTCCTTAGCATAACCTACAGAGTGACTCTAAAATAGTGTTGCATGCATGTTTATACAGCCGTGATGGTGGTACGCCTCAACGGTTGACCGGTCTCTAAGATGTAGATGAGAAATTTAGCCAGTGCACTACAGCCGCTAACCTGGAATTTTTAACGTGCATCACGCAGCAGTGATTACACGAACGCGTGCCGGTACGAAATCATCCAGATCGAAACGGGCGGGGGGTGGGGATCGAACCCAGAAGGCTCTGCAGCGCAAGCTTTCGCTCCACGCTGAGACGCGTTAGCCCACTCGGCCACCGATCCCCCTTTAGAGAGTGACTCGTTAGGCTGCGCTTACAAGTCCACCAAACTGCGGTGGCAAGCGGAGAGAGCGAGGCCGCACTACCCAGTTTCACAAAAATCGCTCACCAGATGGAGCGACGTGTCGGGGCTGGCTGGGCCTCTAGCCCTCTTCCCCCGTCGTTGATCACTTGAGCGCCTAAGCACAGACAGATGATTGGCCTACCTCAATCTTCCTTTGCGGTTGAACGCGCAGGAACCACGAGCTTAGCCCCTGCGACATCAAACTCGATTACGAGCAAAAATGAAAGACAGCGCACGTCTTACGTAAGGCATTTCAGACGTCACGCTTTTATTTGCGCGTTCCTACGGAAACTGCAACAGTTTACTTTCCATGTTTCCCAATACCTCGTTCCCGCTCACACTTCATCTCTCCTACAGCGCGTGGCTCTCTCTCTCTCTCTCTCTCTCTTACTGGCAACGCCGTTTTGAACAGCTGTAGATTTAGCGAGCGCGCAGAGAAAAGAGTAACAATGTTTCACAACTCCGACATTTACCTTTTTTTTCTATTTCTTTATTTAATTTAGGAATTGTTGCATACGACCTACCGCTGCCGACCCTTTTAAACCGGATGCATACTGATACGAGTGAAAACAGAAAAAAAGCCCATACCTACGGGGTTAAAGTCCAAACGCCCGCTCATAAACAGCGAGGTTCGCGCTTCACTCTGTCTGAATAACATAAAAGTCGCGTTGTTTACCGCAATAAACATTTGCCACTTACGAAAAAAAAAAGGAGGTCGTTGAGTAGTTAGTATATAGGTAGATTTCCTAAAATCTGCAATTTTATTTTTGTTTTCGGGAATACTCTTATATTCCCCTCGTCATAGTTTTTTTTTTTTTTTTTTCTCGCCGTTTTGCGTGTTATATATATACAGGGTGTTTTACAAAAGCTGGACAAATTCGATATTGCGAAAACTACGCGTCGCACCAAAAAAGACTCGTGTTGTTTTGGTTCTAGGCCAGAGGCATATTTAGAAAAATTATTAAAGTGAGGGATAATTAGATTGTTAATTATTTTTGCGTAATTAACGTTTTTAATATTGTGTTTAAGGGCATGGTTTCAATTAGAAAATTGCTCAGCATCATTAAAAAACACTAAATCAACACATTGCAGAACGATTGAAGGCACGCGCAGCATTTTACGGCTTTCCGAAAAACCGCACAATTTCGACGGGTTTTTAAGTTTCGGTTTGCAATCGGAGCGCATCTCGGCCCCGACGGCACCGCGCCCCGTGGAAAAATAGTGCAACCAGCCTCTGCTGCGTCGCGCAATGACAGCGCAGCAGAGGCTGGACTTCGTTGTCCCGGGGTCAAACAACTAACGCGTGTGCACCAAAAAACAGAAGTTGGTTAGGTGGTTTTGGTATTTGGGGAGAAATCGGCTTTAACTTAATTTTCCAGAAACATGTTCGGGTGCAAAAGTCGGGTTTCAGGGCCCCCTAAAGGGTTTTAGGGTAACAGATGGCGCCAAAGATTTTACATTGGCGTGTCTCGTGCGAGGCAGTGGAAATTTCAACTGGGTAGGCGAGTCGTGTGCCGCAGCAACCGCACACGACTGGACAGGATTTCATGTTTCAGACGAGCATTTCGTTGTACACCAGTTCAGGTTCGAATTTCTCAACAATCGGCGTCTATTTATTAAAAAGACAGCTTATGGGCTGATCTCGCATCTGCGTTTATCTCACACAAAAACAACCACATTAGGTTAAACTTAAAAAAAGAAAACAGAACGCTAAACAAAAAAAATAAGTTACAAAATAAATAGCAATTGTATATATACACCGAACAACAGCGGGCGTGGAAAAAAATAAAACGCAGCTACGCAGCACGTTATTTTTTGTTCTCGTATTACGACAATATAAAAATAAATCAGTTTCCTGCTGAGCCATAGCCCTATGGCTGAGCACTGTTTGAAATCCTTTCCAATGTGCCCTCGGAAGGAGAGAAGAGAGAGAGAGAAAGAAAGAGAGGGAAAAGAAAGACAAAACAAAAAGACAATGCCCTCAGCGTAGACAGTGTCGGCTAAAAAACGCGAGTGAAGCTCCACTTGCGAACAGATACCGATAGGCGATGCCACCGGCGAACTTCTACAACGCTGACGAAACCCCACGTTTTCTTTGTGAAGGTTTTCGCAGCGTTGAACGACATGCCATGACTAGAAAGATCAAAAACCTGACGCCCAAAACATCGCAGCGTGATAAATGCGCATTGCATGTTCTGGTAAGTTTTCGGCTAGAAGACGGGTGGATGCATACGGCCGAAACTTTTATATCGGGCGGCAGCTTGCGCCACCTAACCAAAGATGGATGAACGAAGAAAGCGCACGGATGGCCTCCGAGATCCCGAAGCGCGCGCGCGAACGCTTCGGGATCTCGGAGGCCATGGCGCACGCGCAAATAGAAGGGCCAAAAACCGTTTGCAAGTACGGCCTCTGGGCGCAGCCATCTTGCTGGTGGTGTGGGTAGATCGTCTGATAGACAAGCATCGCTAAAGCCGTGGTTACGCCACGGCAATGCTTGACTCGAACAGCTCGCAAGCCGTCCCGTGCTTTGCTCGTGCAGACGTGCAGCGGAGTTGTCGCTCGTGCGGCTGCAGTTCCTGCGATGCATGGCGACAGCGGCGGCCTAACGAGCTGGTGAGATCCGTCCATTTCAGAACGCCACTGTATGGCTATCTTTGGCAGTCTCGAAGGACGAGAGAATGAACATTGACGACACACGAGCGTGTCTCCGTGCGGCTCTGCGCTTGCAGTATACGTGTGAAATGCACGCACTGCGTACGCGTTCCGTCGCTCCTTCTCCCCTCTTTGAGAAGCTAGAACAGAGGAGAACCGAAGCAGCGCCCGTTGTCCGCATTCCCGCTTCCTGTCTCGATCGCAGGCATCACCTGGCTTGAAGAGCGAGCTCCGCGCTTTCAGCGTCCCCGCCAAGGACGAGCGCTAATGCAGTACCAGCGTCGCCTTGCAGTTCCAGGACGGAGCATAGAGTGCCCGGTCGAAGATTTTGGAGCGCGAGGATCTGGTAGCACAGAGCATCAAAGGGCCATTTCTGGGGAACCTGAACGTCAGCGCACAGCTTTTGCAGCGGCGAGGACCCGAAACACACTTGCAATGTTCGCTCGGGAGAAGTGTTTCGGCGCCTCGCCGCAGCGGGGCGCCAGTCACGTGGCTCTCCTCTCATACGTTGCCTGCCGCTCCACCTTTTCCGTTTCGGCGACCGCTTCTCATGGGGATCTGCCAGGCTCTGTCAGTACATAGGAGGCTATGGTACAGGACAACATGCTCATGCTTGTATATACTTCGGCTTCGGTCGTAGTACGTCGCACATAATACGGAACAACTACGCCAAGCGCTGCAGTGTGGAAACAAGGCACACGCTTGTGCCGCTTATTAGCAAACAGTATGCACTGCTTACTTACACATACACACAAAAAGAAAAGGAAAAATTCATAGATTGTTTGCTGCGTCTCATAAATGATATGCGGAGATAGCAGAGTCCCCGATCACTTTGCTGCATGCAGACTACACATAATCGCACTGCACGCTAAGCATGACGTCATGTGACGTCACGGAGTCACGTGCTGTAGCATGACGTGTCGTGACGTCTCCGCTAAATATCGAGGAGAAATTTTGCATGATATAAAGGCGACGCCACGTGGCACTGTTGCATCAAATGCGACGACTTATACGAAAGCGCACTTCACTGCGAAACTTCGCCAATTCAAAGGTTTCTGTTTACGATATTACGATTCGGATATTTGAAATGCCTAACAAGGCCAGGATTGGGAGACATTTGCTTTAGTTCCCCCAGGAACTCCCAGATGGCGCGATGAGCGGACTACACGCCCTGCACTCGCGCTTTCGGTGGAGCCATCGCTGGCTCCTATTCGCGCATACGAAAGGAAACAATGGAAGGAAATCGCTCTACAAAGGAGATTATCTCATTGTGACTCGTTTTGTCTTTGTGCGCTTAAAGGCCGACGTACACTTCGCGCCTTCCACTTTTACCCGCTTCCTCCTTTTCTATATCTTCTCCACTTTTTACCTTGCCCCAACTCGCAGCTGAGGAGAAGGGTTTCTGCAAGGAAGATACTGCCTTCCTTGCAAGAAACCTGGGATCTCCACTTTTTTCCCCCCTCAAAAATAAAAGTACAAAGGTTTTTCTTTTTTTTTTTTTTATAACGCTGTAAAATGTTGTTTTTGCCTTATATCTTTCTCAAATTGGCTGATTGAGTGGTTTTCGAAGATGCTTACCAAGTTTCTCATTGGAACCATGTTTATTTTCACAAATTAAAATTGTATTCAGGGATGGGCAGTATTTCAAATACAAGTATTTGAAATACGTATTTCAAATACTTTGTGTATTTTGCATTTGTAATTAATTACAAATTGGGTAATGTATTTGACGTGTGTATTTAAATACTAAAACGTGGGTATTTCAAATATAATTGTAATTAAATACTATTTTGTGGGCGAAAAGACATCCCTCAAATTTATTGTCACAGTCCAGAGCAAGAAGAAAAGTACATTCTGCACCGAATGCAGTGTCTCTCAATCAAGCACAAGCGTTTAGTGACTTTGTGATTACGGTGCTAGTCCAGGGCAAGAATAGTGACGACATCGACGTTCACAGGCAGACTGGCTAAATAAGTGTCTGGGACAACTTGTAATGCTTTCCAGCCTGATTTCTAACCATATTTTTGCCTGGAACATTCTAAATGCGCGGGTCGTCCAGATTTTCATAACTGGTGCGAGTTGCAACAATACAAAATTCTCTAGCTAGTGCTGCGCGTCTTGGTCGTCTCGGTTCTTTGTTGTTCTTTGTTGGTCTATACCAAAATGTAATCGACAAAAAAAGCTGCTTGAAGCTCTGTACTTTTTTCACCTAATACGTCCAAGCTGATCACATATTTTGCGATTATATTTCTATTACGTTACTAGAGCCTCGCACACTAACTCCCGAGAGTGCGATGCAAAATTAAAATGAGATACCTAGAAACCCGTTGCAGGTGCCCTGAAGTCGCTGACGCAAATTTTGAGGAATGTATTTGGAAAAGTATTTGGAGGAGACCAAATACATTTGGTTGTATTTGTATCTTGTACTTAAATGCTTTTTCGGAAATAATTAGATTTGTAATTAAATACAGTTTTGACGAAGTATTTCGTATTTGTATTTCGATACATATTTGCATGTATTTTGCCCATCCCTGATTGTACTGATTTATTTAATAATGGCTTTTTTTTTGGTTTTGGTTTTTTTCAATCCTTGACGTTCGCCGCAACTAATAGTTTGCTTCCGGAAAGAATGTTTTTGTTTCTATGGCATTATTTAATTTTAGGGATTTTGAAAGCGTCGCTCGCCGAAGCACCCGATAAAGTATACCTACACTACACTACCATGTCATACCTTCACATCCCGAAGGAAAAATTCATCAATGGGACCCTGTTTGGCAGTCAATGTTTTCTAGCGGACCGCTGACTGTGCCTGGCTGTACGTCAAGCATGTCTGATTGGCCAACAAGTTACTCTGACCGACAGTCAAACTCCAGTCAGACTCCGCTTGTCGGCTTTCTGATGGTTTCCTGGTGGCAGTCGGCCGCCGCGAAATGCCACCAAGATGTCTTGGTGGCGATTCTGATTGTACATCGATTGTCTCTGACTGTACGTCAAAAAGCTTTGACGTGCAGTCAGACGTACGGTCAAAGGACGGAAAGTTCGTTCGGATACCACTATTTCGTCAAATCTATGAATACGAAAAAATAATCTATGCACGAGAAAACGATTTCGGGACGTGAGCCCATAAAGCCGCTGATGTTAGAGATAAGACACGCAACCGACCGACAACCTTGATCAGAAGCCCGCCGAAACGCCGAACACGCCACTTTCGCTTCGCCCATAGAGGCTTCGCCGAGCTTCCATGAACGATCGCTCTCGACTCGTTTTGTTTGCCCGCTTGCTCCAACCTGTCGATTCTACCCGGGCTCTACAATGTCTTATGTTTTAGTAGAATTTCTACTCGACAAGACCCAGCCTGTTGTGATTTCCGACGATGTAAGGGACTTTAGGGGTGTAGTTGAAGACGACAAGGTGTACCAGGTCTACTGGGCCGGAGACGCGCGAACAAGAGGATCGTTCTACGACGCGAAAGTACTCTACATGGCAGGTGAGTAGAACTGAAGTACGGCGAGTGATGTACGAGTGGTTTGCATAACATGCTGAAGGCGTAATTGCATATGCAGCCGAAGCATTCTTTAGAGCGATACGCTCATTGTCGGAATCTCGCGCTGCAATACTAAAATGCTCCTGACTCGGTCCGAGAGGTTTGGGCTAGAAAGTTTATACCTTTCTATCTGGTATGGGCTATTGGCCTTACCGCTGTGTCGGGGCTGCTCGCGTTCGTCCGTGGAAGCCAAGGCTGTCTGTCGTTTGCTCTCTAGCTTCAACGGAATCGCATAGGTTTGGCGAATTAAAGTGCATACGGTCGTCCCGAAAGGTTCAGACATCGAGGGCGTTTCTTTGAAACATGCTTACGGTGCATGTGGTCCCGTTTGTAAACGAATGTCTCTTTTGCCCGAAAAACACAAATTTCAAAAGGGGGGAAAAAAACAAAGGACGGGTACACACTTTTCCTGATTTTTGATGTCATGAATTACATTCATTTTAAGGATTTGTGAACCGTTTCACAGCCATGCAAAATGGCCACCTCGGCTTGTGAACCGTTTCATAGCCATCCACGATTACCATCTCGGAATTTGAGCTTTATATAAAGAGTAAAGCTTTACGCACTCCGGAGTGCACTTCGGATGGAAATAGCTATACGCGCTCCGCTAAACTCGTAAAAAACGAATGGTCAAATCGAGTTTCCTAAGCGATGGCATAGCATAGGGGTTAAGGTGTCCGATTTGTACGAAAGTGGATGCGGATTCGATTCGCGGTGGACTTGCTTTTTTTTTTTTTTGCTCGAACATTTTTTTCTCGAGGCATTTGGCGATATTTATGAGTGCGTATAGCTTTACTCTTATATAAATGCTGCCCTTGTTGATGAAATTCCCTTGGCAGTGGCAGTCAGACGTCATTTGATGGACCATCAGATGACGTCTGATGGTCCATCATATTCCACCAAGGCTGCTGACTGGCAGTCAGTGTCCCAAATTACGTATCTTGATGGAATTTTCAATAGGGATTTCACTGTCTATAAAAAGTAGATTTTCCTCCATCTCGGTTACGTCAGAATTCCATATGGCGACACTCACGTAAAAAGGTCCGACATGAAAACAGAATGAGTGCTGCAGCAGGGCGTCCTGCTTTAAGATATAAAAGGGGGAAAAAAAAAAGCCAGTCGCTTTGTTTATGTTCACAGTATCTGTCAACATAAACAAAACGATTTATTTGTTTGTATATGTACGAACGAGAGGTTGCTGTCGAAACAACCAGTGCGAAACAACTAGTGTGAGAAAAGCTCACCCGCTCAAAAGTGGGCGAGCTTTCCTCCGGGATTCCCATGCGCGGTTCACGCTCCTTGCGCCCATTTCCGCGTTTGTCCCAACTCCGAAAAACAAGCGCAAACAGATCGAGGGGCTTGTCGCCTGAAACAGGGAGCACTTCGCTGCGGTTTTAAAGTAGCACGGACGGGAGAAAGGATGTTTGTGACGTCATCAGCGAACGCAGCTCCCCCCCTCGGTTTCGTCGTTCACGAGGACGAGAGCGGGAGGGATGCCAGCGGTAGAATTTAGTGGTTTCGACTCTTGACATTACCACAGACGAATTTAGCGGTCTCTACGGCACCGAAGCCTTTAAACGGGATCTGGTGACCCCGCGTCGCATTACAAATGCGTCACGTTTTCGTCAAAGTGACGCGCGCTCCGGAAAGAAATCTCCGGGACTTTTTTCCCCCCTGAGAGCATATATCATACCGTTTTCAAAAATTATGTTCCAGCTTTTACTAAACAGTGGCCTCAATAAATTCTGAGTGTTCATAGTTCCAAGAATATAAATCCCTTTTTGTTCAGCGCGTCAACACTAACAAACAAGCAAAAAAAAAATTAAAACCAGGGTCGCTTTTTTTGTGTCATTAGCAGTGTGTAATCACGTGTGTGGCGACAGCTTGTGTCCCAAAAGTGCTTCAATGCCCGGCCCCCTCCGGCTCGTGGCCAAAACAAAGGAATCTGCCATGTGTTCTTTCGCGGGTTGCCAATGTCCATCACAGTCCCCACGCCTGGGTTTCATGACTATGAGGGCGTAGATTTTCCGGTGTTCATTTAAAGAGAAACCAAAACTTGTTTTTTCGGTGTTTATTTATTTATTTTTTTTTTTAATATCGGTGTACTTCGGTTACCGGACGCAAGCAAAAAAAGGTGATTATCGGTGGGAAAAAAAGAAAATCCAACGAAAAACTAATGTTTTGACAAAAGGTGGAGAATAAAAAACAAGAAGGTTTAAATCGTCATTTATATCAGACCGGTCTTACTATGATGTTTTAACACCAATTTTTTCCAACATAGTAATTGTTTTTTGTTTTTTTTTTCAAATTTAGTTTGTCTATTATTTGATGCTATGTTCATTTGTTTTCCATTTAAATCAAAGAATCGATCAGCGAGTAACACATATCAGACTCAACACGAGCACAAAGCAATTTCTTCTAAACAAATCAAATCCTTTTTTCTTTCTAGTTACGCATCGTTTAATTGCAAGTAAATAAGAGCGTGAAAGAATGAAAAAAAAGAGTAAATCCTTTTTTTCACTTACTCAACAATATCACGCTGTTTTTGTTCTACAATCGCGCGGGGTTTAATCAATAAAAAAGGTATTATTTAAACTGTAGTTTAAATTCACAGCAGTTGTTGTTTTCCGTGATCGTATGGATTCAACAAACAATTTGTCATGTTTAAAATAGATCTAGTGATTAGGTTGCACTATTTTATAACTACGGTGATTTAAAGCAAATTAATATTATTTCAATCCAATCCAACTTATATAAATCAAATTTAATTTAAAAAATCGAATTTAAATCAGATAATTACGAAGAAGTCGTATTTAAATAGAAAAAAAATCTAACAAAAACAATCACGATTTTTTTCTGTGAGTAGATGTTTAATGGTATTTTTTTCGTTATAACCGCGGTTATAATAAAATCGCAGTACTAAATTTAATTTGAAAACGAAGCTTTTGTAATTTGGTTATGAATATCAATGACAATTTATATGCAGAATTTCATAACAAAAATCGACATGCGAACAAAAACTATGCTTTCTCTAAAAAAAAAGAAGAATTTCGCCGAACTCGTTAAGCTTATTCCCAAGCTTGTATTTACTGCTTCAGCTAATCTAGCTTTAATTTACTCCACTGAATTTGCCATCGAGAGTTGTCATAAAAAAATTATAGAGCAGTTTATGAACGTTTCCTCGCAGTAGTCAAGTAGCCTGGATAAATCTCAATTGTGAATAAAAATATCGTTAGAATATCGCAGAATACAAGCCGAAGTTAGTCTTCAGAAATTGTGTCGCGTCTCGCTCCGGAAAAGTGCGTTTCCCTCAGCACGCGGGTGCGCTGCAGCGAAGCAAGATGTGCAATATCCCGACCAGGGATGGGCAAAATACATGCAAATATGTATCGAAATACAAATACAAAATACTTCGTCAAAAATGTATTTAATTACAAATCCAATTACTTTTCCAAAAAAGCATTTAAATACAAGATACAGATACAACCAAATGTATTTGGTCTCCTCCAAATACTTTTCCAAATACATTCCTCAAAATTTGCGTCAGCGACTTCAGGGCACCTGCAACGGGTTTGTGGGTATCTCATTTTAATTTTGCATCGCACACTCGGGAGTTAGTGCGCGAGGCTCTAGGAACGTAACAGAAATATAATAAAAAAAAAATGTAATCAGCTTGGACGTAATAGGTGAAAAAAGTGCAGAGCTTCAAACAGCTTTTTTTGTCGATTACATTTTGGTATAAACCAACAAAGAACCGAGACGATCAAGACGCGCAGCACTATACTCCGCGACAACTTTTCTTGGCAATGCAGTGGAAGGTATGTCCCGCGTCCCCTCTCCCATTTTGAGTGTACGCAGGCTCTCCTCCTCCCCCATTTCCGGGGAGAGGAGGAAAGCCTGCGCACACTCAAAATGGGAGAGAGGACGCGGGACGTACCTTCCACTGCATTGCCAAGAAAAGTTGTCGCGGAGTATAACTAGAGAATTTTTTATTGCTGCAACTCGCACGTGTTACGAAAATCTGGACGACCCGCGCATTTAGAATGCTGCAGGCAAAAATATGGATGGAAATCAGGCTGGAAAGCATCACAAGTTGTCACAGGCACTTATTTTGCCAGTCTGCCTGTGAACGTCGGTTTCGTCACTATTGTTGCCCTGGACTAGCACCGTAATCACAAAGTCACTAAACGCTTGTGCTTGATTGAGAGACACTGCATTCGGTGGAGAATGTGGTTTTCTTCCTGCTCTGGACAGTGCCTTTAAAATAAAGCCGGAGGAGAAAAAGAAAAAAAGCCCCATGGCTGAATAAAGGATGGAGACTATATCTTACAACCACATGCATAAAAACAAGAATTATCGTGACAATAAATTTGAGGGATGTATTTTCGCCCACAAAATTGTATTTAATTACAATTGTATTTGAAATACCCACGTTTTAGTATTTAAATATACACGTCAAATGCATTACCCAATTTGTAATTAAATACAAATGCAAAATACACAAAGTATTTGAAATAGTGCCCATCCCTGATCCCGACGCCTACTCCCCGTGTCGACGCTTCCCTGCAGTACACCAGTGCGCGGTGAGAAGCGCACTCAACGGAGCTAGATAACCGTCCAGAAGAGACCACGAACATGAGAAATATTGCCAACAGTCCGATTACTGTCAGTGTTGGATACAGAGATCAAATCGATCATGGTGTGATTTCAGGAGATAGTCGGAAGTTCTGAAAAGTTTGCACAAGCCTACCGTGACGATCCCCACGTGTAGCGCGGGGCCTAAGTTTTGCCGCAACGGTGGCGCAAACACCTCACATTATGGCAAAATGTAGCAAAAAAAGTACCAAGACGTAGCAGGGTAAGCCCTTTGGCGGAACAATCACATCGCTGCAATCGGCTCCTCCGCTTCATAACATCGCTGAAGCTGAAGGAGATGTAACTCTCGATGACTGAGAAGGAAGCATAGACGATGCGCCGGGTATGGGCGTGTTCAATGGTAAAATAAACGAAGGCTGCGTGCGCCGGCCAGCCATCTCGACGAGTCGGTTTGGAATTTTACCTTTTAGCGGTTTTCAGTCTTTTGACATCACGTATTTTTTGGGTTGCGTCCAGTTCGAACCTAACTAAGAACGAAGCACAAACCTTGTGACCGCGGCCTTGCTACATTCTACAGCTATAGTCGGTGACCGGTGAAGAACTAAGTGGAAGGTCCTCCCACCTCTTTCCACTTCAGCAGAGCGAACGCTGGAGAGGAAGTTGCGTCCTCCCCAGCGTTCGCTCTGCTAAAGTGGAAAGAGGTGGGAAGAGCTTTCCCTTAACTCTCAACCTGTCACCAACTATATAGTGCCAACGGTATAGCGCATTTGTTTTCTTTTATTCGAAAGGTCGCAGCCAATACTCACATAGAACGAAATGGAGGCTCGTATAATAACTGGTACATTACTCCGCGATAAGTCGATAACGTCACGCGCTAGACCAACGGCGATCCAAAGAATTCCAAAAAGAACGCTACAGCCACCGAGAGGTTCCTAAAAGCAAAGGGCGAAATTAACGTTAAAAAAAAAAAGAGGGGGCAGAGAGTAATTACGCAACAAAAATACGAGCGTCGCGCATTGCGACGTTGCCAAGTCGTTCAAGAAAGAAAAAATACATGAGCCATTCCACTCTGCAAAGGGAGATGACCAGCGAAGCTGTTTAGCACATGACACAGCCGTGACATAGAATTTTGAACGAAAGTGCGAACACATTCATTGTCTCGATCGGTGCTCATCGTGACGAAAGGTACGCACACACATTTACCGTTGTCTCGATTGGTGGCCATTATTTCGCGTGGACGACTATCGCCGCCCCGAGGAGCCGGAGGAAACCAGACAGGCGCGACGGGACCGCCATTCCGGGAGAACGGAAGGAAAGGAAACTAGGCACGCAAGCAGGCTTGGAACGACGACAAAGAGAGGGTGGCGATGCGAGCGTAGACGTGGCCGACGCGAGTCGCACAGCGGCAAATCTTTGAGAAACCTCTATTACCTACCTGAGAGCAGTGCTTAAAGCCCCCCGTAAGCTGAGGGGGGTCCCTACAAGAAGGTGTGTGTGTGTGGGGGGGAGGGGAGTTCTGACGAGATGTATTAGATGTGCATAAAATAAACCCCACTGCTGACTCTACACCTGCAACCCTCAAATTGCTAATCCTCAAATGTTACATCCCTGAAAACAAGCTATTTTATTGCAAGATATGATTTTGCTTTCACTATACTCTGTTTCATCTTCTGTTGTACCGCGGCGAAGGCTCGAAGCGCGAGCTCATAGCGTTGGCAGCTGCCCTTAATGCACGAGAGCTTGTGGGGCCGAAATGTGCCCTAGAGCAAGGAGCTCGCGCCTGTAGCCTTTCCTGCGGTACATCATAAGGTGAAACGGAGTATAATGCTGGGGCTGTGCAAGAGGGTTTCGGGCCATCCTTTAAAATCAGTAAGGGGTCCGAGACCCCCTGACACCCCCGAGACTTTAAGCCCTGCTTGAGAGCCTGTCTGATCTTGAAAATAGTGCCGTTTTGATAACTAATGTACTGAATAGATCTATCGCTGCTAAATTACCCGAGCATCAAGGAAAACGCAGGAAATGGCGTTCCACGCGCCGCACGTGCCGGCGTCTGCAGCAGTAACTGTTCTAAAGCAAAAGCCTAAAACAAATGGGATTTTGCGCGCGCGTTCGTCAACGCTTTATTTTGGTTATTTACTTCGAATCTTTTATACGGGGAAGGCGTGCGCGTGCGGCGGTGCGAGCGTAGTTTTTGTTGACGCAGATGAAAAATTCACGGAACCCTAACCATAAACAACTTCGCTGTAAAAAAAAAAATAAATAAACGCTTTTTTTTGTGCAAGCTTTTTTTTTTTTTTCTTTTTGTAAATATTAAAACGACACGGTTACCTCAGACATCTGGAGCTTTGTCACACTCTGCTCCAACAGCCGAGCGTCCGCCTGGCTAGCTTGGTGAGTAAATCTGCCAACAGGCGTCACCGACGTCACGCCGCTGTGCGCAGTGGCGCTGCTGTCGACGCGACGTACACGCTTCCCTTTGGCGCGAACTTGGGTTCTGCCAGCCTAGCACTTCGACGACGGAGCCATACAGAGTGCCCGGTCGCAGATTTGGAGCGCGAGGATCGGGTGGCATAGAGCATTTCTCGGGGAACCTGGTATTCACCGCACAGCTTTTGCAGTGGCGAGGACCCGAAATATGGCTTCCAAACTATAACCTCGGAGATCCCGAAGCACGCGCGCGAACGCTTCTCCGGCCGTTCCATTCGTGCGGAAAGGGCGTAATCAGAAAAAGAGAAGGAGGCGGCGTGTCTCCGCGGGGAGGCGCTTCCAACCCAGTCGACAGCATGGCGCGAGGCAGAAGAGTTCAAGAAAAGGTCTTGTTACGCCGAGTTACTGCAAATTAGAGGAAGTATTCACTGGCGGCCATAGCTGTGTGCGCGACTGCTGAGCGCGTGCTGATGGCTAGCTTCCAGGGTTCTTTTGCAACGTGCAGTCCGCACCCTCAAGATTGCCGCTCTTAGCAGCCTATTAATGTGGCCTCGTTCTGAGCATGCGCTCTAGACAGCACCTACAAATATGGCGCCCAGTAAATACTCCTTATACTTACAACTTTTTTGTGTATTGTGGTAGAACGGTGAACAGGTGCTCTGGGGATGTATAGTCGAATGCAACCTGAGAACAATCTTTTAGCTCCACCCACAAGCGCATTGCGCCCATCTGAAAAGCCTCCGCCGTCGAGAAAGTAGTTCGCTAGCAATGTTGCTTTTTCTTCCTCCAGGAAACGTGTCTTAAACTACTACAATATTTATTTAATTCATTCAGGACATTTAAATAAGTTAGAATACGTTTTTGTCAACGAAATAGCTGTTTAGTAAAGAAAGAAAGTCATGTCCAATGTATCGTCTTCCCAATTCATTTTCTGTCCAAGATACTGTCTAACATACCGTCTAACATACCTCTCAGCAGTGCTAAGCCTCGCGCCCGCTTCGAAATTTTCGTTGGCGATAGCGTCGCTGGATTCTCACGTTGTCGCGCAAAAACTGCTGCAAACGCAAGCCGATACCATTAAGATTTCGTGGCGTAACCTCGGGCACGTAAAACACGGTGCAAAAAAGCAGAATAATAGTCCCGAGAAACTAGCGTCGCGTTGCTAAAGCCAGCAGCCATGTTGAGCTTTTTTTTTTTTTTTTTTCAAAAGGATCGCGATTGGTCCACGGAATCGTGACGTCATGAAAACGATTGGCTGGCGTTTCTTGGCGTAGGATTACATTTTCCTCTTGAGCGGCATTTCCGGTTTTTTCTTAGCTTGCAACCGACTATAGATAGAAAATTTGTGATGCTTATTTAATTATTTAGTTTGAGATATTCATCTGGACACGTTTCAGCTAGCGCTACAAGCGCGCCTTGTGATATATTTGATTGTAATCTGTAGCACCTAGAAAACTTGATAAAAAAAAAGAAAATTAGCTACGGAGCTACAAGAAAATTAGAAAAAAAAAATAAGTATTTCCCTAAATAAAAATAATCATGCTGCAACATTTTTGTTTCCTTTTTTTTCTTTTTACCTTCGCACGTTGCCTGGCGCAGCTTTTTGAGTCCGTGTTGTCCTTCTTTTAATATTTTTAATATTTATTACGCAATTTTCGCGGGTCGTATTGCGGTGCTTGCTTCTACTAGAAGTACCTTTAAGCCGGTGTCACACTGCTTATGCATTATACAAAAGACAGCCTGCAGAAGTCACCGCGATATCCGTGGTTCACGCGTGCCAACTGTCTAACTGAACTCGTCGCCTTGCGGCATTCGAAGCTCAGATCCCGTGGTGACTCGAGTTTGAATCTGTTTGCAGACTTTCTTTTGTAGGATGTACAAGCAGCGTGACCCCGGCTTTGGGGAAAAACCTTGGCGGTGAGAAACAACCACCTCGCAATGATTTCTCCATTTTTTTTTTTTTTTATAAACTTCGTGATAATTGTAGTTCATGATTGAAAAGGTTGGGCATTATCTTGTAACCGTAGAGTCTTTGGCACGTGTAGCACAGACCACCGTATCCCGTAATGCACTTTGTGATGTAACTTAATTGATATGCAAACAAACAATGGGATCTCAAGAAAAAAGAAGTCTCGTTTATTTATAAATTCCAATATACTTCCTGGTTTATTCGGTATTCCAACCTGGTATATTTACAGATTCCAAACCTTGATTTTTAAGGTTAGACGCGAAGTACTTTGCGATGCAATATGGCTTCAAGCAGTTTCTTTCGATACGCTACTCTGGCTTTCATAGCCATGCTTACGTTGACCAAGAACGACCGTACAAACTTCTCTATAACAGTCCTAGAATTTTTGTTGCGTGGCATGGCAGCTCGTTTGCAACTGCTACAGATAAGTTGATTACGATACCCAATAGTAAATACTGTAAGCATTTTTTGCTGCTATTATTAGTTGGACCAATCTGCAGGCCTAGACAGCTTGTTAAGAAAAATCACCTGATCTTCCTTTTCTGCGACCAAATACGCGAGGAAAGGACGGAAAAACAAAAATGACAAGTAGAAGTAAACAAAACCATGTGTCAGAATTGGAAAGAAAGGGAAACATCGCGACGGGTTTGTACAAAGGACGGGCAAAGTTCTAAATTAGCCACTCTCGCTGCGCACAACCGTAAAAAAAGCAAAAAAAAACAACAAAAAAAAACATTGTTGTCGTCTTTTGCGGTGGTCCGCGAGAAATTGTTAAGGAAAAGTACCCCTCAGGGGGAACCTCTTCACCCCTATATCATATGGGATGCAAGCACTGGTGCGTACAGATGGTTTACGCCGGCGAGGGTACGCATTGTAAAGACGCGTGTATATGCGTGTTTGTGGTGAGAAGCGATTGTATGATAGAGGCGGCGCCGTCGGGGATGAAAAGGAACGCCGCGCCGCTAGTCCTCTGGAAGAGCATTCGCTGCACTGTACACACACCGAACCATACAAAAACATATACCCACATACACATGCTTCAGCATCTGTTTATCCAATGTGCAGGGGTGGAAGCGGGCTAGAGCCTTTTGTATCAGGGCTGGGAGCAGCAAAAGTCCCACTTTGGAGCAGTTTTGGAGCAGTAAAAGGCTCGCTTTAGAGCAGCTCGGGAGCAGCAAAAATAAGTTTTGTAGCCGTAGAAGTAGGTTTTGGAGCAGGTCACGGAGGTCAAACAGGTGACTAAAAGTGATTTGTTGTTTCTAAATGTGAAAATGTAGCAAAAATATATGCATGCACATCCCAGAATAATTTTCAAGCAACATACATACACATTTTTTCTATTTCTATTGCATTGAAATATGGAATATTGGCAATTTATGCAAAGGAAAGGCTTTGAGAACCATTCCGGCAGCAGGCAGAGTCATGATAGACTTTATATGGGAGGCCCCGACAATAAAAGCCTAACTTGAGCCACGCCAGTACAAAACCGCCTACTTAATAGACCAATTGTAAACATGTATCCAGAAAACTAAACCACTGCAAGGTGTCAGATAAACTACCTTCGCTGACTACAGTTTTTGTTTAATAAAGAATACACATGTTCAATCACTACTTAAAAAGCCCTATATCGAGTTTAGTAACAAAATACAAGGCTACTGACATTTGACAAAAATTCAGATGCAAAATAAAATGTGTATTTTATATCTTTAGACTACCACAGTCACTCGTACATATGCAGCTTTAAGCATCGACTAGAAGAGCAACGCAACCTTATGTACTCCATAAAATGCTGTGCATTGCGTGTCTCCATAAAAAAAAATTAAGGTACCACAACATGTTTCAGAATAAAGCAGTCCTTGCTGACCTGTTTTCATTAAATACAAATGTTCTTAATCCCTGTTCATAAAATACAGTAATCCCTACACCCAAGTTAACATACAAAGCTATATCTAATTACTTTTGATGGAAAAATATATTGTCTTAAAAATATCACATGCCACTAATACATATGCAGCATAAACACTGACTAGAAGAGCCCACAGGCTCCATGTTAAAAAAAAAAGGGTTGTGACTAAGCTGAATCTGTGTAATTTAGATACAACTGAAGTTCACCTTTTTTTTCACAGTTTGAAGAGCAGAGTCAATTTCTTTTATGCGCTCGAGTACTTTGGGCAGTTTAGAGTTCACATCTCTTAGCAGGAGGTGTCCACTCCCCACCTTGTCCATGTCCTTAACTGCCACACCCTTGCTTATGAGTTGTTGTGCACTCAGTAGAAGTGCTTTAAGAGAAGACAGTTTGAACGAGACTGAAAATGAGATGTAGCTGATCAGGCGCTGATCCCTGCGGGGCAGGCTGCCTTCTTACGTGACAAAAAGCCCACCAACTTCTCTCTACCCTACGCAACCCCCCCCCCCCCCCCCCCCCCAAACCAGAAACTTATACGAGTAGAGTGGCTATAGCAAGTTAAGGTGCGTTCTTGACAGGAATCGGCAGCGCGGGAGTGTTGTACGGCATTTCTGATGTAACCCCCACTCCTCCACGCCAAAGGAAAGAAGCAAAAAAGTGTGTAGCACTGCCAGTTAACCAACTCGCTTAAGATCGCGGGTATTGTTTTCGCCAGTGGTTTGACGGCGGTAGACAACACACGACAGCGTGCACATTCGCGCACACAATGATGGTTTTGGTTTCGTTTTGACAAGACAAATTGAGCTCGAGAACGGATGTGCCTGTGCTCGCGATTCTTCACGGCTAAGCGTCCAAATATGGTAGGCTACCAAATAACAGGTAAAGCTAGTAAAGACCACTTACTTCTGCTCATGTTAATGGCCAAGGTAGCCCACCGGTGCCGAGGCACCAACTCCCACGATCACGGCAAATCGGGACCACGGGCAACTGCATGCGCGCTCCAACCGCGCCAACCAACTATGCCCGAAACCAAACCGATGTGTTCGTATATAAACTCTTTGTAGTAAAAAACGACATCGCACTCTCGATGAACTAAAATCGACGAATCGCCCTGAGGTTAGACATGGTACGGAGCCCCAGTCGAGTTGGTACGAGTCACGCGCAGTGACAGCTAAGCAAAAGTACCCACCTCATGGTGGCCCGTGGCCAACCGTTTTCCACTAAATTTAAAGAACACTAAAAAAAAAAAAAAAAGTTGAAATTGGCGTTTTGGAGCAGGCTGGCGCAGGGAAGTGAATTGGCGCAGGGTGGCGCAATTGGCGCAGCGCTTCCACTCCTGAATGTGGTTCCTCTGCCAACCCCGGAACACAACTCCTCCAAACAAGCGGCTAAAAAAAAAAAAAAAGTAATGGCCGGTTTGGCCCGCTTTGGCCCCCCTTGTAGACTTGAATGCAAGGCCCGTAGCCGGCCCGGGCCCTTCATGAATGTAGACGTGAAGCCCGAGCCCGGCCCGAGTGCCAGGCCGGCCCGTGGCCCGAGGTCTGGCCCGTACCAGTGCAGATCCGTACCTGCCACGCTGACGGCTAGCCCCTGTTATGACTGGGCAGACAGCGCCGCCTCGCGGCGAGCGACGGAGTTAGTGCGATTACACTCTAGGGGAGCGAGACGAATGGGACGGCCGGAGAAGCCTTCGCGCGCGCGCTTCGGGATCTCGGAGGTCATGGCCAAACCCGACGAGAAAAGAAGCGGTAGCGCGAGGAACGCGAGGAGCACTAGCAGACGTTCCATCGCTCGGGAGAAGTGTGTTTCGGCGTCTCGCCGCAGCGGGGCGCCAGTCACCTGGCTCTCCTCTCATCCGTTGTCTGCCGCTCAACCTTTTCAATTTCGGTGACCATTTCTCGTGGCGATCTGCCAGGCTTTGTCAGTATAGAAAAGGCTATGGGCAGCAGTAACTGTTCTAAAGCAAAAGCCTAAAACGAATGGCATCTTGCACGCGTGTTCGTCAATGCTTTATTTTGGTTATTTACTTCGAATCGTTTATACGGGGAAGGAGTGTGCGTGCAACGCGTGGAAAACCATTCCCTGCATTTTCCTTGAAGCTTGGGTAATATAGCAATTTTAGTGTGCGTGACCAAAAACTTTACGCTCTCACCGCCCTCTCTTTGTTGTCCTTCCAAGCGCTTGCGTGCCTATAGTTTCCTTTCCTTCCGCTCTTCCGGGGTGGCGGTACCGTCGCGCGTGTCTACTTTCCTCCGGCTCTCGGGGCCGTGATAGTCGTCCACGCGGATGTATATGAAAAACCAGAAAGACAAGTTGCCGTTCTCTATTTTCACTTGTCTCATTTCTCTCGTCGTAATGGGGAAGCCGCGTATAGTCCGGACTCCCGAAGAGCAACGCGCCTACGAAGAGCAACGGCGGGAACGGCAACGAGAATGTCAGCGGCGGCGGCGGCGGGTGGCACGTGCGTACCTTTCGTCACGATGACGACCGATCAAGACGATAAATGTGTTCGTACCTTTGTTCAAAATTCCGAGTCACGGCTGTGTCGTGTGCTAAACAGCTTCGCTGGTCATCTCCCTTTACAGAGTGGAATGCCTCCCAATTGTTTATGCTTTTCAAGAGACTATATATTCCGGTCGAACCACGTGGTGATAGTCTCCGTGCACTCCCCGCCCCGGGGAAGTCCTCTCGTCTTGGCCAGTGACTTCTCTCTTTTTTGAGTAACCGCCAATAAATCCGTAGTTCTGAAACCTATTGGCGGCGTTAAGGGAACGGAACAACGATTTTCGGACTTTAGTCAATTGCGGGGATTAATTAGTTCTAACAATATCCATAGAACATTGACGGCGAGCATGCACCCCCTTTTAATTGAAATGTGCCAGCTGAGGCAAATATTCTGAAATGTAATTCGTGGATTTTAGGGTAATTTATTTGCCAAGTATCACTAGTAGCCTGTTGTCCACCGTAATCGGAAACGTTATCCAGGAGGAATGATATCTTAATTTAAAGTACCCTCCTTTATTTTTTTAATTTTTCTGCCGTTTATGAAACACCCCGTACATCAAACAATAAAAACACCGATACAACCTAACCATAAACAACGGCAAGCTGCTGTCAAGCAACGGGGATAGTGACTGCCGCAAATTTGTAAGCGCGGGACACATGCGCGAAAAATCCAAAGTCAACTTTGGGGGTTTTACGTGCCAAGCTTACGACGGGCATCTGGCACGCCCCAGCGGAGGACTGAGGATTAATTTCGACCACCTGGGGATCTTTTGACGTGCAACCGAAAGCTCGGTTACACGGCGCCTTCTCCGCAATAAGCCTCCGTCATATTGCGGGCACCTCGCGCGAAAAATCCATCCGATCCGACGTCCGATCCGGCAGTACGACTGCCTGATCCGAAAAATTTGGTCGCTTCAGACGTCGGATCGGCGATCCGACGTATGTCCAACGTGCCAGATAGCTTCGCACGGCGGACGGATTGTGGGAAGCGTTCAGCCAATGACGGCACAGGAAGAACGAACGTCACGAGCACATACTGGGTCTGGCGGGACGGGCGCCGGGAAGCCGGACGCGTGGATCCCACTGACCCATACGAGAAAGATGGCCCCGGCAAAGAATGCACGCGCTAACGAGAAGGAGCTTCTAACTTCGCTCGTGTGAGCTAAACCGTCAATCTGGGACCAGAGATCTGTGAACGTGGATCTCCGCTGGAGCGCTTGGATCTCCTGGGCGGAGCCGAACGGATCGTCGTGTCGCATGCAAGGTCGGAAGCGTGTGTCTGCGATTCGGAGCGGCGTTCGCACTGTCGGATCGGACGTCGGATCGTATGATTCTGCCGTCCATGTGTCTCGCGCTTCAAACGTCGGATCGGCGATCCGGCGTGCGTCCAACGTGCCAGATAGTTTCGCACGGCGGACGGACTGTCGGAAGCGACCAGCCAATGACAGCACAGCTAGCACGAACGTCATGATGACGTACTGGGTCTGGCGGGACGAACAAGAAAACGGGACGGGAAGCCGGAAGCGTGAATCCCGCTGACCCATTCGGGAAAGATGGCCCCAGCACGCTATTGAGAACGAGCTCCTAATTTCACTCGTGCGAGTTGAACCGTCAATCTGGGACCAGAACGCGGACCTCCGCTGGAGCGCTTGAATCTCCTGGGCGGAGCTGAACGGATCGTCCTGTCGCATGCAGGGTCGGAAGCGTGTGTCTCAAACTGTCGCGTGCGGCGATTCGGAGCGGCGTTCGGACTGTCGGATCGGAAGATTCCACCGTCCATGTGTCTCGCGCTTTATTTATGATAATAGCGTGGCACCCTGACCGACCAAGATGTGCCAAGAGATGGGAGCCCGGCTACTTGTCATCCGTTGCGATCAGCAACTTCAACGAAGTGTGTAAAGAGCACGGCGGAAGCTCGCAGTCATCATGAACTCATCAGTAACACCGCCAAAGTTGATGCTCTGACCGTGTTTCTGTGTTGTGCAAATCCACTCCTACCTCGGGTCATGTGTAGGAGCGATAGTATTTAAAATAAATAATAAAAAATGCACTTCACCTTAATTAATGGAAGCAGAAAACTTCACGGGCGGGTCTGATCGTAAAACGTCAACCCTGACAACTCTGATTGAAAGCGCCAACAGCGACACTTTTGGCCACGCACGTTGTTCTATGTATAGACATTCCGCAAGACAGCTGACGAAGGAAGTGAATGCAATTTGTATGCAAGGTCGAAACCAAGGAAGATAAGCCGGGGAGTTGATAGCTAAGATTTCCTGAAATGGTCGTTGTGATAGAAGATTCGATAAAGGAGAACTTGCAGATTCGTGCACATCTGAAATACTGTGCTCAATATACTTTATTTCTAACATTTTCGGTAGCAATTCGGCACCTTCAAAATACACTCGATCAAAAGTATTTGCTACTCTATCTTAAATACATTTCACAGTATATTGTACCGATAATCTGAGATGTACTTTTGAATCTTCTAAAAAATTATTACCGCTCGAATATTTCACGGGAATAGGAATCGGCACAAAACAAATTAGTCGTTAGTTGTTTATACGGCAGGAGTTTAGTCTGCCAGAACATGGCGACATTGTTACCCACTGTAGATAAGCAATTTAGCCAGTGCGGTACAACCGCTAGCCTGGGGTTTTTAACATGCACCACGCAGTAGTGAAACACGACCGCACGCCGGTACGATGCTCACCCAGATCGAAACGGGCAAGGGTCGGGATTAAACCCAGGATCCCTGGGTTCTGCAGCGCAAACTTTCGCAAGGAATCGGCACACACTCGCAAATTCGAAGTGGAAAAGACCGAGCACAGAAAAGGAAGAAAAGGCCTTCATACACTTTCGCCACGTCTGCGCAGGACCAGAGATGCACTCAAAATACCGACCAAAAATAACTGAAAGAAAATGGGGAGAAGTTTGGGAGAGGACAAAAAAGAAGAAGACACGAGGCGTTTTATTGTTTACGAGTCTTCAAGTTTCGCCAAACTACGGCGTGAATGACTTTTTTTTTTTTTTTTTTTTTTTTTTTTGCCAGTCGTGAACGTGAACGCCGAACACATCCACTACAGCTCAGTAAAATAATGCGACCCAGGTGCGCATTATGAAATTACCAGATAAGCTTTTCAGCGTACGACTATAGACGCTTTACACACGCGCCAAATTACAGCCGCCATTGCTGACCTTCTCTTGTCTTACCGAGATGCCGAGCAACTGAAACGGTACTTGACGATCCTCTACAAAGGCCGATGCTTTAGAAAAGGACACTGTAACACTTAAAATGGCAATAACCTGGCCTGCTATGGTAATCATGAAGTGAAATAAACGGAATAAGAGGAAACAAAAACTGAAGGTCAGTTATGGCGGCGTCCATGCACAGCTGCTGCAAAGCGTCTATAGGTAAAGATGAGCCTCTTTATGCCAATTTTTCTTTGAAATATCGTCTTGCAACACGCACAGTGATGTTGCTGCTCGTGCTGGGACTGCATAAGATAACACCGCGATTTTGTCTTGTTTGCTTCTGTTGCTTGCAAAAGTAATTGAATTACATTTCCCATTGTCTGTACACTGCCCAAGATACTCTGCAGCGAAAGTAACTTGAGTAGTACTCTAAATACTTTTAAAGCAGGTATTTAATAATTCAACATTAAAAATAAAAAGAAAAAATAAGTTTTTTTTTACTTTTTTTTACTTTTTGTTTGGGACACGCGTGTCAAAAAACAAATTTTACGCAACAAAAAAAAAAAAAATTGAATACTATTGACGGCACGAGACGCGATTTAGTCGTCATTCACTTCCTTTCCACTTGTTTTCTCTCTCGGCATTTCGGGCGCGTGGAGGAGAGGTGGAGCGGCTTCGCCTTCACGACCGAGATGGTCATTCCGGAATGACCCGTGACGTCATGGACTTTGCGCGCAGAATTTTAAATAAACGTCAATATTGCTCTATTTCTTTTTTTTCGCGTAAAATCTATTGTGTGACACGCGTGTCCCAACCAAACTGTTTAAAAAAAAACATTTTTTTTTTAGGGGCCCTTCATTGCTTTTGTTGAGTATCTTGTTAACACTGAGAAGCGAGTCTGCGCCAGAGAGAAAGTACTCAATGCTCAATTTTCAGCATTTAAATACACTTGACAAATTCAGTAGCCACTGTAAATACGCATTTCAAATACTTGTATTTCTATAGACCGCTCATTCCTGGGCGGACTATAGAAGCGCCAGGCCTATCCGATGGATGGCACCACTGAGCAACTTGTCGACACAGGAAAGGGCGGATTCTAGCATGAACTCGCCGAAAGCTAGTGGTAGTTCGGCTTTTATGGATATGGAATGCCGGACTGCATGTCGAGTCCCCCGAATTGCGGCGGGGCATTGAACAAACTTTTTGCGGAATGTGTATTGAGCCGAGCCTGTCGTCAAAAGCACGCAAGTGACATGTCTACGATACACAACACGAGTATCCCAAATTATTTCAGAGTACACTACAATGGCCGCAGCTAAGATGCTTCTTGAAGGTCATAAAGAAAACACCAAAATGTGATTTTCAGAGCAGTCATCACAAATAGAGCGCCCCCTTTCCGACATTTTATTCTTAGATTACCAGCTTGTAAAACTTGCCGAGTATCTTCGAATAACGAATGACGAAAGTAATCCCTGGAGAAGGGGAACAAGAGGGACAAAGGACAAACATAAATCTCCAAACACAGCTAGGTGACTGGTGAGCGACCGAAAAAATCCGCCTGGTCCGGGTATCGAACCCGGGACCTCTCCATTACAGGTGGAGCGCTCTACCAACTGAACTAACCAGGGGTTAGACGTCAGTAGAGCAAACGGGTTTTATCAGTTGCCACCAGTCGAACACCAACAAGGGTGAAGCTTGCAATTTTTAAGGTTATAATTATAATGCAATTAAATGCAAAGGTGCAAGCGAGCTGGACAAGAATGCATTATAATTATAACCTTAAAAATTGCAAGCTTCACCCTTGTTGGTGTTCGACTGGTGGCAGCTGATAAAACCCGTTTGCTCTACTGACGTCTAACCCCTGGTTAGCTCAGTTGGTAGAGCGCTCCACTTGTAATGGAGAGGTCCCGGGTTCGATACCCGGACCAGGCGGATTTTTTCGGTCGCTCACCAGTCACCTAGCTGTGTTTGGAGATTTATGTTTGTCCTTTGTCCCTCTTGTTCCCCTTCTCCAGGGATTACTTTCGTCATTCTTGTCCAGCTCGCTTGCGCCTTTGCATTTAATTGCATTATAAATTTATAATGCACTCCAATTACTTTTTTTTTTAAGTATTTGTACTCTAAAGATAGTTCGTAGTAAAATTAACGCAAGTATTGCTCTAAATACATTTTAAAACGGGTATTTATTATGTTATCCCAAATACTTTTGTTGAGTATTCGGCACAACACTGCCCACTACTCCTTCCAACCAGAGCTCGGAGTTCTGTCGTTTCCACACGCTCGTCTCCGGATCTGTTTCCAGTGCGTGTAAACCTACGTTCCCAGCATTCTCTTTGGTTCTTGGGCAATTTCCATTGGAGCATAACTTGGCAAAAGTATCGTGAATGGAACAGTGTTGGATAAAGTACATCTAAAGTACTTAAAGTAAAGTAGGGAGTAAATTTGAATTTATGTACTTCAAGTTAACACTGGGCGCAATGTACTTGAAGTACTACAAATAATTTTTACTTCCAAAGTGTACAAGAAATTTTAACACAATCATTGAAGATGACCGTTCATTCCCTTATACAGTGCTTAACTGGTATGCATTGCCCCAATAGTAATTAAAGCTGCATTATTGTTTTTGTTTTCTGAATAAGCGGCGAATCTTGGATCAAGTCAAGTGGCCAGAGTAGTTCTACTCTTGCTCACGAAGTATTTAATAGACTCAACTTATGAGGCACTTATTTGTATGTGGTCTTATAGACGCCATCACTTCACTCAAAGAAATGACCGGATGGCGTGTCAAAAGACGACTGCGCTTTTTTACATAACACTGCGCCTTCTTTTTTTTTTTTTTTATTTAGAGGATGCGAGCGCGTGGTCTTTGAAGGAGCTTAATTTCACCGATACCAAATTGGGGTAATGTACTACGAAGTCGAGAGTTGTACTTTTCTCGGAAAGTACCAGAAAATACGATGCTCTTAATACAAGCACATACTCAACGAATGCACTTCGTAAAATAAAATATTCCTAAACATACTTGAAGTAGCGTACTAAAGGCACTTGTAAACACTGCCCTGGAACGTCTTACCGCGCCACAAAATTTGGTTTCTTGATTTGCGCCTGATGACGCGAGAGAATTTGTGTCCTGTCGCCGGTCGCGACCCTGGTGAAGTGCCAGCAGCGGTGCTGAATGTGGCAGACGCCCGTTCTGCTCTAGGTCGCTCTCTTATCTTGACAGTGCACGGAAGATTTGGCAGGCAGGAGTTGCGACGGCAGCGACACTACGTTTGTTCTTTTTCTTTTTTTTTTTTTTTTTTTTTTTTTGCAGAGACTTCTAGCTACGATTGCCAGGTTCGCGCCATCCGACAACATGACACGCAGGCTTTTTGTAAGGTCATTTTGTGTGTACCTCGGGACTACTTTTCATGTGTGGGTGGCACCCCAATTGCAGCGAGTTAACGATTCACACATGGTAGCGCTTCTTGACACGGACGAGAGGGGAGAAGAGGATAACACAAGCGCATCGTGTTCTCCTCTCTAGTCCGTGTCAGAAAAAAGCGCTATTCATCTTCTCGAAGTTTCAGCACTGAACGATTCACACGTTTCCCCGACTCTTGGTGGAATACTTGGCGAGGAGGACGAGCGTCCCCGACAATAGGCGTCTCCACCTGCGACTCTTCCAAGCCAGAAAAAAACGCGCGACAGAGAGGCGCTACTCGAATATCTGACAGGGCAACTTTCGCTCGTACAAATGCATACCACCATCAAATATATATATATAAAAAAGAACAGCGCATTAACAAACAAGAGAAAAAGTAACTGGGTTATAATTTTTCGACGAAGCAACGTCGTGGCCCCTTCATTTTGGTCAAGGTCGCGAGAACAGCAAGGGCACCCAGCATCACGCTCGAGGAATTGAAATAGAACTGTCGCCTCCACTAACATTAGAATCACGTGCCTGGCACCGGCAATTATTTTGTAGGAGGAAATGCTCGGCAAATTGTCCGCGCAAGAAATGAAAAACGCGAACTTTTTGCGGGGAATATAATTATAACAGCACCAGCGTCGAGGCTACACAGAACCGCGTTTCCGCGCCTGTACGCCTTTTCCCTTTATCATTCCTAAAAATGACGTTCACGAAGTAGTAGAACTTACAATCTGCGTTGTCAGCGTTTGGCGCAGCGAAAGAATAAAAAAATACATAACGTTTCGCTGCGGTTGTTCAGGATGAAAGCGAGTTACGAGCAAAAACAAATCACTATCCAGCTGAGCGCGTTCCATCAAAGTTTCAGCAGTTTGGCGACGAGGAGTCCGAGTACAACCGTTGTGTGTAGTAAGACAACCTGCGAAAACCACTTTGCGAGAAAGCTCTAGCGTGCACGTGCAAGCTTTGGGCGTTGGGAGAATATTAAAAAAAAAAAAAAAGGGGGGGGGGGGGGGGGGGACGGAAGGAGAGAGAGACGAGTGAAAGGGGTACGCGAAAGGGTTTGTCTGCGCAGGGTTACACAATTTGCGTGTGACGACGCACAGCGCCACCCGAAAAGCGCTTGGCAAACGGCCCAGAAACGCGACAACGGCCTGCTCGCGTAATATCAGCCGACACGTTACAAGAAGCCGTTGCTATCGGCCTCGCGCTTTGCAATGTCCGCGACACGAGTTCGCTCGAGCGCCCAAGAAGCGACCGGAACACGAGATGAATCGGCCGATCAAACGCGATCACAAACTCATCGACTCGCGAGCCAAGAAACGAAAAGAAGAAAAGGAAAAGGCGTAACTTGACACGGGCGCGGGAAGCACCCAGGCTAAATAAGCAACACGCCTACGAAAAGAAAAGAAAAAAAAAAAGAGGCGATTCGACGAAAGGGATATTCCGAGTTGCAGCGTATACAATTCCGAGCAACGTTCTGGATTTCGCCGACACTTCGAACTCCACGACTCATAGCTGTTACGCGTTTTACTCAGACCACGAGAGATTCCCGGACTACCTGCTGTGTTACGAAGATGACCGAAGTCGCTAGCAGTTGTACACACGTAACCCTTCGGCGACACGCGCTTTTTTTTTTTTTTTTTCTTTCGCCTCCGTGTCACGACTTTGAGAGATCGTCCGACCGGCCAAACCTCGCCTCCAACCAGCCGCGAAAGCTTGATCCAACGGTCATCACACGGCTCGAGCGAAACGAGAGACCGATGCAAAAAAGGAAAAAGCAATTTCTATTTTTTTTTTCTTTTCTTTTTCTTCTGGGAGTTGCACTTGACGTCGCAGGCATGTGCTGCTCCCTCGCGCGTACCACCACACGCATCGGAGCGAGCGAACACGAGCATCGGCCGGGCGCCGTGTGAATACGCGAGCTGGAAAACCTCGCTTACCAGGGTTAGCGGCTCGATGGCAGCTTTCCGACGAAGCCGGACACTTGGGCAGTGGCCTCGGGGCACTTGACACCGCTTGTTACGGGACGACTGGCCGCTGTCGTGTCACGTAGGGACGAACCGTTCCACGCGAGAAAAAGAAAAAAACACTTGCACGACCACCGTGCGTGCGGAGCGTGCTACCCACCCCCAAGTCGGCTAAATTTCCATGTTTCGTTCGTTGAATCCCCACCAGCGGGCGCCACACGCAGTCTCGTTTATTTATTTTTTGTATATTTTTTTTGATAGCCTCGTTTTCAGCGACCGAAGAACGAGCGCACGCGCAGGAGCATTACGGAAGTTGCGTATTTGAGTTTCGGTTTCGTAACCTTTCTTTTGACTTGGGGGAAGAGCGCAGCGCGGGGGGCGCGTGCCTGTCCCGTTATTTTTATCATGACGTGAGAAGCGCATTAAAAGAGCCTCGACTTAATCCAGGTATTAGTTGTACAATGCGTTATTTATTTATTTATTTTTACGTTGATAATTTCCTAGTTAGCTGTGTAAGATATGAGGAAGAGCACCCTTGCACATGCATTCACTTTCCCTGCGAGACTTCAGTTGAGTGTGACCGCACTTATTCCCTGTGTGCATTTAGGCTGTGGAATGTGGAACCAATGTGCCATCGAAAATCAAACGAAAATAAGCTAAACAGTTTTAACATCGAGATATAACTGTGCAGACGTAAGAGCACCAAACTTTCTTTTCTTCCACACATATTTTTCACTCGAATTTATGAACGAAACATTTAAATACAAGCGGTAATGTCCTTTAGGTAAAAATATTTAGATTTGTAAGTTCTCGCCTCTGCGTTCTGGTACGTATATTCGCAACGTTGCTATCATATTCGCGCATAAACAACAAATAAGTCAGGGGCTATATTTACGGAACAATTATCATGAGGCAGTAAATTGCATACACAAAAAGACCATTAATAGTGAGCTGCAACAATAGTCAGGAAACAAATTTAACGCAAAAATATTTTATTTACAGGTTCATGTTTTGAGCAACATCTATGACTCAGGTCAAATAAGGCTGCATACTACCATTCAGCACGCTTCCTTTGATACTTGACGCACATGACTAACATTTCACTTTTTTCAAAAACTCCTAAGACAGCAATACCAGTCAGGGATATGTTACAATTGAACCCTAGAAGGTACCTACTTCAAAATACTAAACCGTAAATGGTCAAATACAACACTTCACAAAATGAAATTGTTTTCTTTTACTAAAATTATACAATTGATGTTATATCACATTTTAAAAAGCGCCATGAAAAACGAAAGATCTGGACTATATTATGTGAGCCTACTTCAATCATCACCTCTAAAAGTGTGTGTCAACAATGATATTAATTGTGTAGTTATATCTAAAAAAAACACAAAAATGCTATTCACAGATTAATATATCATAGCTGCATTACATATTCAAATAAGAAGTTCCCTCTCGCATGCTCTTAGTTTACTAATTAATGCACAAGCAAACAACACAAATGATCAGCACAAATTCCCTCAAATGTTTTGGCTATCCCGGTAACATTTCAAGATCTTGATACTATCATGTCCAATTTCTGTTTCAACAAATTTGTTTTGCATTCAAAGTAAAATAAAAGTATGGAAGGGTAGGCCCATCAGAAGGTTAAAGATCAAAGTACTCAGAACAAGAAACCAAGACTGTCAACAACAAAGCACAAAAAGTTTGTAGACATGCAAGTGAAGATGTGGCTCAGTGCTACAGCGAAAAACTCGAAGGGCATGAAAACGTACAATGGCAAGCCACAGCCTGCTGAACTAAAAACTGCTGAACTAGAAATCTTGTTCAACTTTTCAAACCAACTTTAAAATGATAGTACAAATAGGGCAACGAAATCATATTCTGAGTTCGTTTCAACGGGTGCACTGCTTATATTCGCAGTTCTTTTGCAACAGGCGCACTCTATGACACTGTTAGGACAAACATGACTTTGGAGCTTTTTTGCAGTTCACTTCCAAAAAATACTGGTAGGCATAAAACTTTTCCAGTTAGGTTAGTACCCCAACTGAGCTTTCTTCCACCATTACAGTAGTTTGGAGGACAGGCCTCTAATACTGAGGGAAAATTAGAAAAAAACTGGCAATGGCTTGTTTGGGCTAACAGTGTCACAAAGTGTTCATAAAAATAATCTATAGCCTGTTTCACTTTAAAATGAGCGCAGAGGAGACTTTTAGTGGAAACACATAATTTTTTAAAACACATGTAGTGTGCCAGGGGGGTGGCAGGGGCCACCAGAGTCACTTTTAGCCTTTAATGTATTTACAAGTTAGCAGGCAAGCTGAATGCAGTGTTAAACCCACTTTAATGCAAAAAAGTCACACACACTAAAGGTTGTCAGTTCAGGCGTGTCAATTTCACAACCCATTAAGCAAATATGCATAAAAGTGAAAATGTAAAAGGCTCAGCTACTTGTCTCCAACATGCACTGTAAGTATTACTTGCTGCCACTGTGATCAAGAACTGCAACAAAACAAAAAAGGAAGAACCTTCGAAATGAATTTGGTGCCACAGCAAGTGCAACTCGCTCAAGTATCTGTCGCAAACACCTGCAAATTAAAAACAAAAAAAGTGTCACAACGGGGGCACAAAACAGAAGTGGGACACAGTGGCCATGCCCCTGATAACAGATGGCATCCTCAGGTTTGAAGTTGTACTTTCTCCTCACAGGCGGCACCAAACATGGCACCACAGGTGTCATCCTTGAAAGCTAAGTGATTTGCCGAAAAGTTTGTCTTGGTCATGCGCCTTGATGTAAAACAGGTGACTATGCATGCTTGTAGTGCAAAATATTTAGTGTAAAATTTACACCTAAATCAGAAGACATCTACAAGCACGCTGGTATTCCAGTGTTTATTTGAATAGGAAAGACGACTCTCTTCAACTGCCGGTCTAGAGGAAGTTACTAAAATAGACTCTTACTGGTGAAAGGTAATCCCAACAAAACACATCAAACTACAAAAATAATTGAGTTCTTACACTTTTAACCCTAAATATATGAGCTAAATTCTTAACGACCAGTCACTGGCACATATAAGGATTACATCTTATAAGTATGGCTATATCACCTCGAAGCGACGACTCACAGTATACAATGGTTTCTTTTTTTTTTTCAGATATTCTAGGACCTTCTTTATGCTGGAAGATATTTCTACACACTTCACATCATAAAAAAAAGGTACTTGACAATATAACCAAGACACTAGAAACATATTTGGTGTAACTTCCATGTGCTTTTGAGCATCAAGACCAGAAGGTTTGAGGCAATATGAGAACCAGGCGAATGCTGTGCTCTACTCCTCAGTCCCAAGCTTTCCTACTTTGAGTCCACATCAGTCCATCTAGCTTTCCAGCTTTACGTCCTTCAAAATAAAAAAAAAATTATGTCATCTGCATGGAAGCGCAACATTAAGTAAATCTGACAACACTTACGACGGGGCTTAGCAAGTTGCAAGTGTTTACTTTAGTGGTGGTAGCCTCATACAAAAATCTCGAGCCTCAAAAAAACTTCCTGTATTCAATAAAAAAAAACGCATTAAGCAGATTGAACAGCAGTTACATGTAGTCCTATAAGAACAATCGGGGAATAATGCTTGCAAACATGGCAAATCCAGATAGTTATGACCAATTCAGCTCACAAATAGAATGAGGGCAAAGTGTCCACCAATATAAACCTTCCTTCTGCTTCAGCTTCACCAGGCAGCGATAACAGCACGTTCATAGGCTGCCCAAACTAGAATTGTCAGAAAGTTGCTTTAATGAAGCTAAGGAGCAGGTTCGTCTTTTGTTTGTCTACTGAGACTACTACGCTATACTCAGCGACAACTTTTCTTGGCAATGCAGTGGAGGGTACAAGCACACGTTCCCTCTCCCATTTTGAGCGCTGAATATAAAGCTGTGTGCGAGCCCCTCTCCTCTCCACTGCATTGCCAAGCAAAGTTGTCGCCGAGTATAGTGGAGGATCTGCGAGTACCCGTCTTTCGCTCTTTGTCAGAAATTGGTTCAAGTGCAGAGACATCTCCGTGGAAATCGCCTCAAAATATTTCCAGTTTTGCAGCATCTCTGGGACTGGATTCGCCAGATTTCTTTGAAAGAGTGTCAATTCTGATGTTGTTCAAGAAATTAAGATTGCATCACGTCCAAAAACCCGCATACAATAATATGCTAGGTTCTGTATTTCCGAGCTAATCTGAAAGAAGGTTGAGAAGTGATGCAATGGAAAAAGATTCAACTTGTATTATCCTGACAAAGGGTCAACTTGTGTTCACAACTTTCACGGCCTGTCAGGGCCACTCTACCGCGTGTTCCAAATAGCAGCCAAGCTCTTTAAATTGACTGCAAAAATCGATTTCTTAACCTATTGCATTCCAATTTTGTACAGATTTGGCCACAGGTTGTGCATTTTTTCTATAAAATTAGCAAAGAGTGAACTTACCTGAGGAAAAAGTAAAAAAAGAAAAAGGCTGAACTCCTATGGAACCGCAGCGAAGCCACCGGTCTTCAAGTCAGAGGTCGCCCTATGGTTAGAAGACTGGTGGCTTCGCTGCATTGCACCACCTATGGCCAATGGTGTACAAAATCGGAACGCGATAGGTTAAGAAACCGATTTTTGCGGTCGATTTAAAGAGCCTGGCCGCTATTTGGAAGACGGGGCAGTTCCTATCGAAATTACTGTCATCTGGATGATTGTAGTTAAATAATAGTAGTAAAAGGTTGGGCGCACGACGGATAAGCAATTCTAATTTCGTGAAACATGAGCGATACGAGAGCCTTCCGTGATACTTGCACGTCAGGAAGGTTTAAGCAAGCACCTTTATTCCGAAGCCAACCATCCAGGAGCTAGGGAGAGCGATTCTCTCATTGCGGTACCCCCCTCGCTGAAAGTTGCAAACTATTTTATCCTTTTAGTCTGCAATTAACCTTACAGGACTTCATTCTTTTCTGGCTTCACCCCACTGATGGAAATGAGGAAATGAGCAGGGCCTCAAGAGGGACGTACAACGGGGAGCTTTTAGAATACGGGGACCCAAAGTGTTGGGGCCCCCTGGTTTGAGGCTTTCCATTATCGAATTTTGAAATCTGTGCAAATGACGATGGTCTGCAGAACAGTGTATGTTTCAAGTTCAAGATATGTATGTTTGTTTTTGAGACTTGTAATAATTATGGCTTTGTGTTTTCGGGTTTTTTCTGTTTGGTTTTTTTTTAACTCAAGGACATTTTTTGGGGTTTATTTCTGTCCGGTGTCGGACAGAAATCTGTGTTTATCGGGGATTACGTTGAAGAAATAAGGACATGGGCGTGGGATTCCCAAATTTCTGGGAACATGCGCGCGACTCAAACGCTTGAAACACATGCCCCGTACTGACAAGACCAGGAAACGAGGTAGGAAGTGTTGTTATCAAAGGAAGAAGCAGCCCTGTCGACAGTTCAGCGCGGGATGCGTTTTGTGTTAACATGAAACGAAGCTGTAGACAAACATTTCTTTCTCGCAAAGCGTGGGTTTTTCTCATTAAGAAGACAGCTTCGATTCAGGGTTTTTCGGTTTTCCTCGATTTTGATCAAATCGGCTCGAAGGTTATTTTTCGGGGTTTATCCGTATATGCCGAAAACACGGAACTTTAATCGTAATGAATGTGCATGCAATGTTTTGTGCAACCTCATTTCTTAAGTGAGCATGTTTCTTGCAGTAATTTTATTTAAAAGTGAAAAAAGGCTCGAGGTACACCTAAGCACTTCTTACGGGTTGTGAATGCGAAGGCATGAATGTCGTTCTTCGCACTGCGGACGCTTCTGATCCCCTCGGCACTAAGGCAGCTCCTGACCCTCTCGGTGCCGCGGCCGCATGCGATCCTCTTGGCACCTTGGCCGTTTCTGCTCCGACGCGCACGCAGAGCCATGGGGTGGCGCTAATTGAAACTGACGTGCGTCCGCTTCATAACTTTCATATCATAGAGACGTGTCCTCGACTGTTCATTTTTCTTCTACTTTGAAACTTTCCTCTTTTCCTGCCTCAGTCTCGGGCTAAAAACAAAATGGTTAACATCCACCAGCTCGCCTGCGCACTCACTACATTATCATTCATATCTTTGTCGCTTTGCATGGCTTTTTGCGCGGTTTCAAAGCTGGGATGCCTCAGATCGCAGCTTCGGGAATTTATCTGCTGTTTGGCGCAGTTGATGATGCCGGCTCGCTCCATAGGACAGTTAATGCTTTCGCATTAATATTGTTTCATGTTTCAAGGTCCGAAATTTCGAAAGATTCAAATTCTGGGTTAGTGGAAATTATAGCTAAAAATACAACTCTCCATTGCAATCAAGAGATAAACTCCCAGAGACAACTGCTGGATTTCCTGAAAACAAACTACAAAAACATATAGCCAAAAACATTGTCACAGATGACAGGGCTACGCACGCGGCAATTAGAACAAAATATCGGGGACAAAAGTGGCCAGAGTTAGCCGACAGGTTTGCACGCAAAGTTCACAAACAAATGCGAGATGGCAGTTAGAAAAAGGTGGGAACGTTTCATGGAAGCACGTGAGAACACACCTGCCATTTGATATCCCCCCGTAACAAGCTGCAAAAATATCAGGTTTGTGTTCCATCTTTTTTATGCAGCGAATAGAGGCTCCGAATTTCCGCACGAGGTACGACGACCCTCGCAAGGTGCCGCCTTTTGCCACCCCCCATCATACTGCATCGTGCCGGAACCCCAGCCGTTTAGAGACGCTCGTTGCTTCCACGAGGTCGCCGAGACCCTTTTCTCACCTGACCATCTTGCAGCGTAGTTGCAACGAAGCCAGACACTACAGAAAAAAAAGGCTCCTGCTCCGGCAGCAAAGAGAATACCACATTTTCCGTGAAAACTTCGGTTGAAAAAAAGAAAAGTTTTCCGCGAGACAGTCTGCACTTGGCGCTTAACCCGCGTGTAAAAAATTCTTGCGCACGGCACTCCCTTTTGCAGTGGCAGATATTGTGTTAAGATTTTGTACTACCTTTTTATGTGCCACCACACTATGACCTATTGGTTGTTCTAAGGCATGATACAAATAAGGCATTATTATTGTTGTTATTACTATTATTATTATGATTACTGTTATTATTATTATTATTAGCTTCCAAAATTGCTTGCATCATATATAACTTCATCATTAACATTATCTGTCCTTTACAAAAAAAACCGTTGCGTCTTGTCACAATTAGCAACCTTGAAAATTACAAACCCCTCTATTCTCCGCACCTGTGGAGAGTCCACATTGTGCGATATTTCAACTTTTAAACGCGTATAGTCTATGGGCTATAGTCCAGAAAATATGGTATGAACGGCTACCGGTAGAAACAAGGATGTGAGCCGTCCTTTGCGGACACTGCACAAAAACCGTGCCGCACAAGGAGACGATCGGTTCAGAGCACGGTCAGGACTTCGGCACCTTCGCTGCAGATGTGGATTGTGTGCTCAAACTGCGCCGTGCGGCTCTGGTCCGTCGTGACCGCGGTCCAGCCGTCGTCCAGGATGGTGATCTCCGGACTTCCCTCCGATATAACTGGCTCTGCATGGAAAAGAGTGTGCCAAAGTGTGCTAATGCATCGCAGCTTTGAGCACGTCGGGCAAAGGCTCACGCCACGGGACCCAGGAATCCTGGGCTTAATCCACACGTCCGCCCCTGTCCATGTGGACGAGCTTTGTACTGGCGTGCGTTCAAGTATCGCTATGGCGTGATGCACGTTAAAAACCCCAGGCTAGCGGTGGTACTATACTGGCCACATTTCTCATCTACGGCGAGGACACTGGACGCCTACCAGGACCCGCCAACTTCCCGCCGTCTAAACATGCACACGGCACAGATACTTTAGTCACATATAGAGAATGGTATCTGGCCCCAACACGGTACCGCCCGTCCTTCCCGTTGTTGTCGTACTAATAAGGGGCCACCGCAAAAGCTACCAGTTTCATAAAATGTGCTGATGTACGGTGTTGACTTGGGGGTAAGATGGCGAGTGCAATGCAAACTTGCATGGGGCAAATTGCGACAGGGCAGCTGTGCTATATTTGTCTGTGTCGTCTGGTGTACGCTAGGAGAAGCAAAATGGCAACAGTGAAAATCGGACAAAACAAAAACAAAAATAAATTTGCGGCATTTTTTTTTTTTTTTTGTTGCATTTTAGACACCGCATCTTGCAGAGTTAGCAGTGAAGTAAAAAAAGATACAGCAAGGTTGAAAAACAGCCATTCTGGTACAACGGCTGTGATATGATGCTTACAGCATGCTCAAGCATTCAGATTGCTTATGACCTATACAGAAAGAGAAATGGTTGTAGCAGAAGACAAAATTGTGGCAAACTTGTAAAGCTTGTACAGATATCTGAGATACTGAAAAAGTAAAGACATTGTTGCAACGGAGACTGTTCCCTGTAAAAGCGACACTCTGCTGCACTTTGCACAGATTCTTAATCTTTCTTAGAATTAGTTCACACTAGCTGAATAAAGAATTTTCTCCTGCCAGCACTTATTTGCCCAAATTCACAAAGAAGCACAGGCACTCACAAAGATATGCGGACACATCTATGCATGTATCTTCCCCAGACTGAACGGAGTGCATTCATTATGAAATGATGCAAGTTCCTCTGTGCACGTGTACAAAGTTACAAGCCGTAAAGAGGCATTTCTGTGTAAGTAAAGAAATCCATCTAGAAGTGAATACAACCGACAAAGAGATCTTCACAAGTGAAAAGAGAATGCAAGGCTCAGCACTTCTTTTCATTGAGGTGGTTTTGGTTTCCGGTCCAGATCTACCAAATGAATGCTCGTTGCCAAGGCTTGCATTTACACCTGTTAAAAAACTTTCAATTTCAACACTTCCAAACAAAGTCTTTTCTTTCTTTTTTTTTTTTTTTACGCATTACCACATGCGTCAACGAGATAGTTGGCTGTTTGAAGGGACCGCATAAATCCGTTTCTTAACATATCATGCCATGTTTTACCCCAGAGGTGCCATCAAAATTTCACTGAACAAACTTATCTGAGCAAACAGTTAAAATCAACAACTTGAAAAACACTGGGCGCTTCCCTCGATCTTGGTAATAGCTGACGACCTTCCTGAGCCAGAAGTAATGTGCTCTTCTTTTGTGCCAAATGTCAGGCATTATTTTTTTCTTTCTTAGCAATAGAACAAAAAAATTAACTGAAAACATGAAGAACACGACAGATGTGTTCTCTGTTGATGTGTTGCCGCCACCTATCCGTCGCAACGACCGATAGGTGGTGGCAACACATCAACAGACAACACATCTGTCGAAAAACGAAAGTGACTGATTGGTGCAACGCCAATCAGTCACCTTTCGTTAGCAGACGGATGCCATAAGTAGGAATTTCAAGTTCTTGATTATTAACATTTCACTCAGGCAAGTTTGCTCAGTGAAATTTTGATGCACAAGATCCACTATCTACAGGTACCTGTGTGGTAAATCCTAGCACAACAGATTAAAAAACCATTTCGTGCAATCTATTCGAACAGCCAATGATCCCTTCGACTCAGGTGGTAGAACACTGTCTGTGACACAAACCAGGCCATCACGTCGGAGACTCGGGAATTAAGGTTGTTTCCCTCCTTGAGATTATGCATTCAAACTTACTTTACCAATGTATTTTCAATAATTTGACGGTAAAAAAGATTGCCTAGGAATTTTATTAGTTTTATTAATTTACAGATTTATAACAGATTTTAGGTACAATTACTCTTTTCTTGATGCTGACCCATGTAGGCTGTGTGCACATGAAAATCTGCACATGCACAATGACTTTGCTAGATGCTCTTCCAAAAGGCTCAATTTAAAGAAAGGCCTTTCTTACTGTAAGGTTTTCTTACAATTTACTCAGAGACATGCAAAACAACAAATGCCAGCAAGAAAAGCTTACCAATTGTGAACACCAGTCCCTCGAACATCTCTCCTTCTTCTTCATTTTCTGCACATGGCACACAAGAAAGAGCTTAGTTTTAACCCATACATTCAACTATTAGGGCAGGAGAAGCACTAATTTTTCACATTCACATACATTTTTTTTTAAATGCCACTGATGACCATGAATGCCGATTACAGGTCACAAGTAACATGTCACATATCTCCATGTTGCACTACATGCCAGCACTGAACCCATTTCGCTAACATGCCCCTAACTCCTTCCTTACCACAGGGAAACTGGCCATTTCTGGAGGGTCCCAGCATAAGTTTTTTCTAAAAAAAAGCATGCTTCTAAAATATGTTGCAGTATATAAAAATGTAGCACAAAAAATGCCCTATTTAATGATATAGTAGTTATAAAATAGAAGTCTAATAAATGATACAAGATTTAATTTCCAAAAGCCAAACTTCTTTTGACCCACACAGCAAAAAACAAGAAAAATATGCAGATATCTCGGCAAAAAAAAGGACTACTGAAAAATTCAGAAATAACAAAATATGCCAAATTTCAATAGCAAGGAAGGCTGCAAATTGCAGTACTCTAGATTTTAAAAAAAATCTTGCCAAGTTCTTCCACATAGTCGCAACCATCGTGGTGTGCATGCCATTCGGTGAAGCAGTTTCTGGATGTGGTAAGACACAGGAACTGTGTCTTACTACCAAAGACCTTTGTCTTGAGCTCAACTTTGCACTTCTCATAATACACCTTGCAATTGTGCCACTTCTCCATTTTTGGGGACTTGTGATGCCGTTGTTCAGGAACAGGAGGGGGGTCGGACATACTCTACACCAAGTCCAGGAAGCTATTGGGCGAGCTCCGTTCGGAATGCCAGCCGATCAAAGCGTGAGCATCTGCAGAGTTCAGGAATGTTTGGGTGCTGCTTGCAGTGTGCTTAAAGAAGAATGCAGCTCTTGAGCGCTGAGATGTCGATGCAGTGAAAGGAGAAAGCCTTCCACAAATGGACACGCTTTATCAGGATGTTGTACAATCCGATCAACTTGCCCGATCTGTCATTTCTGAGCATTCCTACATCATAGTCGCCGACAAGCTGCGGCTTCTTGATGAAGATCTATGACCATGTATCTGCTCTTTTTTCTCTCTGTTTCACAAGCCCATTATTTTTGGCAATATGTACAGTGCTCATCATGTGCATGAGTCGCCGGTATTTCCACTGAAGATATAATACATTTTGATCCTGAAGCCTTTGGACATGACCCTTTTTTGCCTTCTCCTCCCACCTGAAATCCTTTAGCACAGACGGGAAGCCCCGAAAATCTTTTCCTGCACTGCCACAAGCCAATGTCTTATGCTCCAGAAGGTGAAGGAAGAGGGACGTAGAGGTGGAGAAGTTGCCCATGTAAATAATATATGGTCAAGATATTTTTCGCAAAGCTACATTACCCCACGAAAGGCTAATCCGTTGGAACTAGGCCCTTTGCGCTTGCCCACATACATACATACATGTTAAACTGAACAGTATAGCCCGTTTTGCGAGCCCGGAAAAACACAAAGCTTGTAGCCCTATTCTGTGACTTTGTCTCAAAGATAATGCCCAATTCCAGAACAGGCTTTTGACTTGACTATCCTTTCATCTACCAAAAGGTTTTGGTGCAACTGGAAAAACCTCGCTGAACAGTTGATATGTTTTAGCAGCAAGAAGACCTTGCGCAGGAAGGTCTTCTGGCTGCGCAGAAAACAATTAATTAAGCAGTTGTGGGTCAGAAATTTCCCAAAACTAAAAACGGTTAAAGGGTTAAATGTGTTAGCAGGGCCATATTTTGGGGATGGTCCTTAAATAGTTTTTGCTTCAGTTCTTACTTTTTCCAGCTATAATTGTGACTGCGTAATCTTTCTTTTTACCTTATTGATGCCTTTGATAAAAGCTATTAAAACTTTGTCGAAGACACAGATGCCATAAAACTTACTTGTGTAATTATTAATATACCGTAAAATACCGGGCAAGCGCCCACTCCAATTTTACAGATAATCGCAAAAAAATGGGGGATGGGCGCTTGTCCGATCATCAATTTTACATATAAATGTACTGGGTGCATTTTCTCAGATCTTACGAATTTGGCAATGGGCGCTTAAGGGGCAACACTGCTTCTAGAGCTTTTTTATATAACTTGTGATTCAATTCAAATGAAATTTACATAGCTTAGTATTTCCCATTACAATCTGACTACAAGTATGTATTTGGTTTTGATGTAACCTAATTAGTTTCGTTAATATTGAAAATTTAATGTGCACAGATTATAGGAAGGATTAAGACAAATTAAATTACTAAAATAAAAAAATAAACATATATCAGTGAACTAAAAGGTATGTGGAATCCAATAAGGCATAAATGAAAGCTCTAGGATGCTTTATAAGCTTTTTAGGACATTTTTTAACTTTTCAGTTTCAAAATGGTTTGTGGCAGGATGCTTAAAAGGCACCTAAAAAAAGCCTAGTACCCTATTTATATATTTGTACCCCTTATTGCACATGTCGCACATACACCTACCAGAGAAAGAAAAAAAAAATGAAGATTAGACATATGGCTTCCATAAAATAGTAAAGGATGTAAATAGTTCACTCAGAAATAATATAAAAAACACCCTCAGACTCATTTTACTTTGTTTCCATGAGAATATTTCAAGATGAGAGAGATTTATTTAAAGAAAATCCTCAGGACAAGATGATAAGTACCTGCCAATCTTCAAGAAACACAATTTCAAAAATGTGTTTTCTTAGCATATTTTTGCCTCAAAGAGCAGTGTCCCCCTTAATGTGGAATGGGCGGATGGACGGTATTCTACGGTACATCCTTTTCCAGTCATGCGAACAAAACTGCTCATAGTGCGAGCCTGTACGTCACAGTGTCGGGGAGGGGTTCAGGTTATCTCATTGTTCTCATCTTGCTGAGAGTGAGTCTTTAAGCCGTAAACGGGGGATAATCGCACATGTGTGGTCTGCTGTCGCCAAATAATCTTATAGCTGGAGGGTGAAGTTACATAAGGTGCACCAATTTATCTTATCTCACCAAGAAACCTCTCGAGATTATCATCCTCTAGATGTCCGCACAATCGTCCCATATAAGATTTCAGCTATTTCACTTAGAACAACTAACCTGTGCCGTTGGCTGTATGTCTGCCTACAGTCAGCTATATGTCTGCCTGCCAATAATTTTTGGCTGTTGCGTTCTTTTTTTAAAGCTTGGTTTAGATGCTTCACAATTGATTGGACTGAATGTTTGATCGGATTTTTGCAGTGCAAACGCATCTAAGGCTATAATGTGCCAGGTATATAAACTATTGCTGAAAGGGGTTAGGGAGAAGAAAGAGCTTTAGTGGCAGATAATAGGATAAAACTATGAACATGAGGTGTGCATGAGTGTAAAGGGTGTGAGCATGAGTTCAGGGAGCTACAAGGTAGATTTCTTGGAGAAAAGTAGAAACACAAGTGTGTGAAATAAGAGGTTCCTCGCCAAGTAGAAGTCATGAGGTGTAATGGGATATGCTCCTTGGACAGCTGCAAAAAGGGGTTTACGGCGTTCAGAAAATACAGATTCCATTCAGGTAAAATTTGACGTATATTGTAAAATCCCGATAGATAGCCCACCTAACATCAAAAGCAAATCAGGTGAAAATATGGGGTTGGTTAACTTTCAATGTACAATCAAGAAAAGTTAAAAAATTGCTATTTTAAGGCCATGTCCCTTCCGGCAACGAAGCAAAGATATTTATACTTCCCAGTCAGCAATGTATTTACGCCGAGGCCATCACTGATCCCAGCACTACAATTAATAGGAATGGGCTATTTTTCGGGGGTGGGGCATCTCTTGGGATTTTACGGTAGTTAAATGGCAATGATCACACTCCAGGGCATCTTTGCCATGCAAAAGATGTCCATGTGCAAGTTGCGTATAACCAATCCTTAGATGACAGAGGACCACCTCGTAGAAACTTTCGCAGTCAGTGCTTCATCGTATGTAACTTGTTGTTTACTTCACGATTCCACTCACATTGCCTGCATTGTGGAATGTTTTCCCATGTTGCGATAATCTTTCGGGGAAATTTCTCTTGGGTTCACAAAGTGTGTGATAGCAGAGTGAGCAGCCTGATCTGCCTCCGCATTACCAGGGAGGTCAACGTGGCTTGGCGCCTAGCAGGAAATAATTTCATGCCCATTTTTTATGGCAGAGATTACCTTATCTTGCAGCTGAGCAACCAAAGGGTTTCTGGCTATATTCAGTGGAACAGCTTTTAATGCGCTTGAAGAGTCTGTGTACACTACAAAGCGATGAAGCTTTTTCTCAACTGTATATTTGGCAGCAAGCAGTAAACCATGCAACTCTGCCATTAAAATTGTGGCAGAAGGGTTAAGTTTTTTTTTACACGGCAAACAGATGTCTCAACCACAGCACAACCAACAAAATAATCAGTTTTACAGGGTCTGTCCCAAAAGTTCCCGGAATTGTTTTTTTTATAAATCATCTATTCAATATCAGTTTACAATCTTTTCAGAACTTTTCAAAGTAATCTCCCCCTGCTTGGATGCACTGTTGCCAACGCTGAACCCAATCACTGAAGGCGCCCTGGAAGCCGTCAACAGGAACCTCCTTTAGTGAGGTCGTCGCAGCTGCTTTTACCGTCTCCAGCGTCCCATGCCGAGTTCCTTTCAGGGTTCTTTTGATTCTTGGGAATAAAAATAAGTCCGGTGGTGCCAGATCGGGGCTGTACGGTGGCTGGGGCAGCGTTGGCACACACATTTTGGCCAGCAACTCGGAGACAATGAGCGCGGTGTGGCTTGACGCATTGTCATGGTGCCAGATCCAGTTGTCGCAAATTTATTTTCGGACTCGTCGAACCCTGTTTCGAAACCGTTTGAGCACTTCACAGTAAAACTCCTTGTTGACTGTTTGTCCCTGCGGCACGAATTCATTGTGAACCACACCTTTTCTGTCAAAAAACACAATGAGCATTGCCTTGATTCGCGATTTGCTCATCCTTGCTTTTTTCGGGCGAGGAGACTCCGTGGTGTGCCACTCGCTGCTCTGACGCTTTGATTCGGGATCGTACTCGAAAATCCACGTCTCATCCCCTGTGATCACTTTGTCCAAAAATTCTGGGTCTGTTTCGAAGCGTTCGTGCAATTCCTGACACTTCAACAAACGCTCTTCCTTCGTCTCACTCGTCAAGGCCTTTGGCACCATTTTCGTGCAGACTTTCTTCATTTGGAGATCCTGTGTTAAAATGCAATGAACGATTGTTTTGGGTATTCCACACTCATCTGCGACCATTCGAACGCTTAATCGCCCGTCCGTGTCCAAAACGTGACGCACTTTTTGCACCGAGTCATCCGTTTGTGATGTCGACGGGCGTCCCGAGCGGTCGTCGTCGTTGACGGACTCCCGTCCTTCCCGGAACCTCTTGTGCCACATTAAAGTTTGGCTTTTTTTCATCGCGTCGTCGCCGTAGGCTTTCCGAAGCATTTCGAGCGTCTCCGCCCCGTTGTTACCTAGTTGCACACAAAACTTGATTGCATAACGTTGCTCCAAAAACTGGTCCATTTTTTTTCTCGACGAGGGTGCTGTAGATGCCTCTGCGCGGGGCGTGACCTGCCTCAGCAACTGATAGCAGACAACTGAGACCGGTCTCGTTTCGAAGCTTATATCCCCCACTAACTTCTCTTCCTGAAGCCCCACCCCGCCAGGCGGCGTTGCCGACCACAAAAAATCATTCCGGGAAGTTTTGGGACAGACCCTGTAGTACCACTGGTGTAAATGTTGAAGTAGCGCTGGTAACACCTTTCTATTTCAGAAAATTTTTGCTTCAGCACTTCATCCCAAGTATATTTCTTATTGTGTTTTGTCTGGGTAAAGTTACAATGAATGATAAATAGTCCTAAGGAGCTACGGAGCTTACACACTTTGTCATGGGGGATTGGGGTGACGGTCAAAGCACTCCGCTTCCTTACTATGCCTCAAGGCAAAGGGAGGGACGATACTTTGTTCATTTTGAAAAGTTCTCTCAAACTTAATTTTTTCGACCGATTAAAGAGCTGGATAGAGAGGAACCGATTTTACACGGAGTGAATACATAAACAGGGGGATTGGTGTCCGAGTGGGCTAGCGCACACTAGCTCGAAGTATGTGGAGCAAAAGCTCGCGCTGCAGAACCCAGGGGTCCTGGGTTCAATCCCCACCCCTGCCCGTTTCGATCTAGATGAGCATCGTACTGGCATGTGGTCGTGTATCACTACTGCGTGGTGCACATTACAGACCCCAGGTTAGCAGTTTGTACTACACTGGGTCGGGGACGTGCGGAAAGCATCAGTGGCTAGCTGTAGTTCCTGATTATGAATGGGATCCAACATCTTCAACGCTGAAGCTTTGGCTGAACCATACACAAAACTACCATAATCAAGTCAGGACCGAACTACTGAACAATAAATGTCCAGGAGACAGAGTCAATCAGAACCCCAAGGTTGATGGGACAACACTTTGAGAATGCTGAGTGATTTGAAACATTTTGGCTTTAATAGCTTAATCTCTGAAACAAATGTTAACTTTGAATTTAATAGAAGACCTAGAAACTTGTGTTCATGCACTTTTCATTACAATAGGATGTCCATAAATAGTTAAGGAAGGTTCTGGAAAAATTCCTCGACAATGAGAAAAGGAACAAAATCAGCTCAAGAGTAGAGAGATGAAGATGTTGGAGCATAATGTAATGGACTCCATCTGGACCAGGTGCAGTCTGTTTATAACAATGAAGAACATTTTCAAGTTTATGCAATGTGAATGGGGCATTATAGTATGAATCTTCAAAAACACTCGAAATGTCCGCAAGCTTTTTTTTTTCCTTTCCATCTATGCTTTGTGTGTCCAAGGAAGTTTAGTTTTTTGAGCAGGAAACCATCTCGAAATGCTCGCCAAGAATATCTGCCTGTTTCTCGAGGTTTTTAGGGCATACTCCATTTTTTTGTCAAAAAAGGACTATTTACAGAAGGAACATACTTCTCCCAGCAAGGTAGTTTCTTCTGCCTACAGACAAATCGTCCAGACGCTTTCAAATTATCTTGAACAGTAGGAAATCGCCTAAATATGCACCATGCTTTATTTTGTTTCTTCCTGGCTTCTTTGCAGTCCTTGTTGCACCATGGCTTAGGCTGTTTGGGGAGGTGAGTGACTCATTGACAGAGAGCTGGTGGAGGGATGTAATAGCTAAGAGAGATGACTGCTTAAAAAGTGTCCAGTTGGCTTTGTCAAACTTCCACAGAGGTGACTGTGTTGGAAGTGTGATAGGATGATTATGAAGATCTAAAATAATAGGAAAATGACCACTACTGTAGGGATTAGAGATGACTCTCCATGACAACAGTAGAAGTAATGTCAGATGCACAAGTGAGAAGTCGACTGATGAAGAAAATTTTCGAAAGAGAAATTTGTTTGATATACAAAGTGTTCCTATTATGTATACCTGACCCACCAAGACCCCTGTCGTGAGCAGTGTTAAGTGTTTTTTTCGCTGGCTTTGCTAAGCACTCTTCTAACACAAAAACATGTAACACCGACATATTACAGCGGCGACAGTGGCGGCAGTGGCACAGCTAGGGGGGGCTTATGGGGCTGAAGCCTACAAGCCCCTCCCTTTGGCTATGCCACCGCCATCGATGTCGCAGAATGATGTAGCGTTACAGACTAAGATATAATTTCCATTTAACCATAAATAAAATATTCCTTCGTATGCTTTTTTTTTTTTTTTTTCATATATAAAAGTGACTCTTAAAAGCTGGAGGAGGGGACAGTCGTCCCCTCCCTCTCTAATTTTAAGTCCGCCCCCGATGCCAGACAAACTCACCAAAGTGAAAAATGTCGGGCGGTCCGTGAAAGTAGCTGCCGATCCCATGACCACAGAAAGAAGGCACCACCGTGAATCCGGCCTGGTCAGCCACGATGCTGCGGCAATGAGCCAGAAGAACAATTAGGCCCTAACAATAAGGCTCACCTAAGCGAGTCAACCTTTGCTTCGGAAAACACATCACTGCACCTGGTAAACACACCAGGCTTCAAACTGGTTGTGAAGTCCCAAGTATTGTTATAAAGAGTTCCACGGTGTTGCGGCCGCGAGCATGTACCTTCAGAAAATGTACCGCACGGTGCAGTGCTACGCTCTGGTGCTTGTATCTCTTGTGGTGCTGCACGTGACCAACGAGACAGAATTTTAGCAGGTCACGCTGGGCTTAGATGAATCAGCTAAGGAGATTAACGGATCAGTTCACCACTGGGGTAGCAAATCGCTTTTCGGATCTTGTACCTTGAGGAATTTTAGCACAAAACAAAAAATTTTAAAAAGAATGGAAAAGAAAAAGCGGTACAGTTATGACGCTGATCGCAAGAAACAAGCAAAGGATTGAAAGCATGGGCAAAAAACAAACGAGTACCGAAAACAGATGCAGAACATTCATATCAAGCATGCCCAAATTTTGGCTTTAGTTTTTTAAAAAAGAAGAGTACATACTTGGTTTCACTTTACAACAAAGCGCACAGGACTCTAGGAGTCATCAAAGCCAATCCAATGCCACGTGAGCGGAGCGTGTCCTTCGGGGTGGGCGGAGAGACGCATAGTCACGCCATGCGTTTAAAACCCTATTGCAGAGGTTCTTATACTTTTTCGTCCCAGCGATCCCCAGCAAGCCCCAAAAAGTCCCAGGGAACCCCTCCCTTGTTGCCAACCGATCATATACTGAGCAATAAAGGTGTTTAGATAGTGAACAAGAGTTTATTGCACTGACAGAGTAAGACAAAATAGAGGTCTATAGACAGAAGAAGGCAGAGAGGTTAACCTGGGGCACAATGTAAAATATATGTACATATTGGTGCGAAGGGTGAGGTTGCTTTGTCCGCAACACTGACTTAAAGGTACACTGAGAGGGTATTTATGCTCGCCAAGGTTTTTATTTGTACATGACATATGAGAGCCCAACCCAGAAAACAATTCACAGCTCGAAGTTTGTTTTCTTTTCGACAGAAAACCGCCGATCGAGAACTGGCCGCTTTGAGTTGCACTCCCTTTTTTCTTCGTGGTCATGGGAAGTTTTCTATGGTTTAGACACGACCATCAAAGATAATCAAAAGTTGTGGGTCATTGGGGGCACACACACAATATTAAAAATAAAATAGAAATACGATACCCATTAACCCGCTGCCGGCTATAATAGGTAGCAACTTCATGTAAGTAAAGATGTGTGTTCATTTCATTCTGTCCTCTCCTCTTGTTTTGACATTATCTTATGTTATTGGAATGTATGCAGAAGAAACAAACAATGAAATTCAATGATTTCATTAAAACATACAGTTAGCAATTGTGTCAACCAAATGTGTAACATTTTATGAATAATTTTCAGCATTTTAACAATTAATTACTACTGGTTAAAAGAAAATGTAGTTGTAATTTAATTACTTGTTAGCATCAGTAATCACAAATTTAAATTGCAATTACAACTACTTTTTGCACTAATTGGTCCTGCCTCACCTTACAGAGTCACTTACAGGTGAAAATACTGAGTGCCTGCCTTTTTCCCTTCTGTAAACTCATGAAACGTTGAAAGTGACAAAACAGCGGCAGGGTGCCGACCGTGGGTGCTCAGCTGAGGAACTGTCGATGTCACAGCACTCACAAAGGGGCCCGGAAGATGCCCCACATAAAGTGAGTGCTTTCCACGAGCAGGATGGAAAGGAAGAATCAAAATGATGTGAATGTGATGGGCCCATTGAATAATTCATTGTGACTGTGGTAGGAAATTTTAACAATAAATAATATTAGAGCCTCCATTAGGTTGTTTTGGTGCTTAGAGACACAAAGAGATCACTTTTGCTTTAAACTGCCATGATAAAAAGAGCACTAGCGATCTCGATTGTAGCACACTCAGAACTCGGCTCCCATATCGTGATATTCCTGAAGTGCAATGTTTTAATTTTCTAATACTAGTTTCGAATAATATACTATTCGATCAACATTGTAAAACCCGAGACGTAGGACAAAAGGAGAAGAAAAAAGGGGACAACACAGACACACACTTTTTTCTTCTCCTTTTGTCCTACGTCTCGGGTTTTACAATGTTGAAAGTTCACCAGCTCGCTTGCATCTTCTTTGTAATTTCTATACTATTCGATATTTGCTTTGAGGGGAACTGTGACATGCATATTTTTCTAAGTGTTGACTGCGGCAGGTTAGCCCCACTGAGTGCGCTTCTCATCTGGCACCACTACACTGCAGAGAAGCAACACCAGCGAAGCATGCTTCTAGGGGTGTTGCTTCTCCACACAGCACAGGTGCTCGGCAAGAAGCGTGCTCAGGGGTGCTAACACGCTGCGATTAACACTTCGAAAAGCACAAATATTGCAGTCGCATTCTTAGGAGCAAAGCCCACTTTCAAAGCGAGATGGTGCATGCGCGTGGGCATATGTAAAAAGAAACTAAAACTCTGTGACTGTTGATATCTACACTACAGTAAAATTTTCAAAAGTAAACTGTGGCTATTATGCAAGAGTATATTTTAAAGGAGCTGTGCAACAATTTCAGGGCTTTGCTTAAATTATTGTGGAAGTTGATACCTGACACTTCTGAAGTGAACTACAGAAAACGGATTTTGCCTGGATACCCTAGCTTTTATTTACAAAAATGAAAAAGATCCAGGTTTTTGCCGCCTCTCAACTCGTACGTCGTCTTCCGGGTCACATGCACAGTGATGTTGAGGGGGTAGGCGCGGGGTTCCGGGAAAGTTCTCTCTTAAGAGCCATCAGTGAGCACCGAGAACTCATCCGCTCACGACCGCGTCACCACGTGCTGGCGGGTGCCGTGCAAACAATATGGTGAAAGGAGGAAAGTCTCATCCGGGTCCGGCCATACCCGTCCGGCCCTGTACCCCTCCCTTTTTGGCTTCTGGCGGCTGTTCGCGGTAGCGGAGAGAGCTGACGGTTTTGTGGACCTAGGATAGATGGCGCCACTAAAACTCCGTATAATAAAAGTTTTGTCAATGATACCAGGTTTTTGACGCATTTATATATATGCTGGAACGAGAAGATTTATAGAAAAGTTACCTTTTATCGAGCAGGTATTCGCACAACTTGCTATCTTTCTACAAGATTCCCCTTTGACGTCACACCGCGTGTTTCTCGTGGCCGCCGCTCGCGGCTGCTGGTCGGGAATATTATAAGTTTTGCCTCGCTATTACGCAGCGGAATCGCAACATTTCGATGAAAGGAGGCGTGTTTTCTGTCATTTGTGACAAGGTGAACAATATCAAAAGCAGATGATGCCAATTCTTTCAATGTAAAAATCGTTGCACAGCTCCTTTAAGCAGAGATGTCCTGACACCTGCATTGATCATTCATGATTGTCTTCTTTTTATTTTCACAAAATCTAGATTTAATAAAAACTATCTGCATACAGCAAGACGATTTATAAATCCCCTCAATTACATATAGCTGGGCATTTCTATAAGTTTTATTTTAGGTCAAATGCATCATTTACTTGCCATTCCAATGTAGACAATGGACTTTTTGAGGTGACAGTCCATAAGTATAGCTGTATTAAAATTAACTTAGTGCAGATGTGGGCACAGTGGCAACCGCTTGAAGGACATACAAAAAATGCCACTCTTGTTCTTTATTCAGATCCTTGGCCCATTAACGCAGGAAACCTGGAGACCCGTCACTGTGACCATTGGAAAACAAAGCATCACGAACACGATCAATGAGGAGCCAACGTCATGCACAGACCTCAAGCTCGACCAATAGAAAAGCCTTGAACCGGGAACTATGGGATACCACTTCCCTGATATAAGGCCGACAGCCGTCACTTGGTACTCCAGTAAACACAGCGGCAACTGCCCGAAGGATACGTCAAAAATGCCACTCCTGTTCTTCATTCTGGTTAGTGAATGTGATTATGGTAAATACTACAAAAGCGACCATAGGTTTTTACTCGCCTTGCTACTGTGCTCTGAAGTGTTTTGTTTTTATGCGGCGTCATGTTATACAAAGATGTTACTAATGCTATTTGGTGGCATCGAGTCAAATCTCGGCCCAGCAGACCTAGAATTGATGGTGGCAGAAATCCTTGAAGGGGAAAAAATCATGGCCAACGATATCAAAGAGAGAAACGCAAAACAGAACCAGCTCCAGAACACTTTAGATGACATGGACAGAAGAATTGATTGTTTGGAAAACTTGTTAGTCAAAGTACAAAAAAACTAGGAAACTATTAATGGAATACAAAGCAATCTTAACGAACTACAAAGAATGGTTAAATCTCAGCAAGCTACACTAGTCAACCTCGAGGACAGAAGCCAGAAAAACAATTTAATTGTATTTGGTATTCCTGAGCCTGATAAAGAGACAAACGATGAACTTTGATCGAAACTTCTTACTGACCTTTTTGGTAGACACCTCGGACTGACTGCGCAGACAGTCGAGCGGGTACACAGACTTGGACAAAAGCGCGGACAATGTGCACGCCCTATAGTAATGAACTTGCGCAATTACAACGAGAAAATTGAAGTCTTTAAGAACTGTAGTAAACTAAAACGGTCAGACATTTCAATTAAGAACGACTTCTCTCAAGGAACTTTACAAAAACGAGAAAAACTTAGGGAATGTGCTTCTGCAGACAGAGCAGCCGGATATATTGTGTTAAGCTTGTTGACGATAGGCTTCAAGTGAATAATGACCTTTCTTTCCTGGGATGACGAGCTTGGCTCGCAATCTAAACTAGACAGGCATAGATTAGCACTGGTTAAAAGCAACTGACATCAAGGTACAGGATCAACAAAACAGTTAAGTATATTAAATTTAAATGCCCGAAGCCTTGTTAATAAATGTGATTTGTTTGAGTATGTTATAATGCTGTATAGTCCGCACATTATCGTGACTGAAACATGGCTAAGTCCAAGTATACAGGACGATGAAGTACTTCCCTATGCATATAAGATGATATGCAAAGACAGGTCATTGTGAGGGGGAGGGGCTGCAATCATCTTGAAGAAATTGATTACTTGCCATGTTATGAATGACCTACTGTGCACTGAAAGCATCTGGCATGAAATTGCTTTTTGTGGTTTGGATTATGTGATTGGAGCAGTTTATAGGCCTCCTGATTCCCCATTATCTGCTTTCGAAGTTATGATTATGTTGCTGCAAATCTCGCTCAATAATTCAAAATGTATAATTGCTGGTGATTTTAATCTCCCTAAAAATAAATGGGACAATCTTTAAAGGGGCACTGACACCCCAAAGGTCATACTTTTTTTATTGTCTAAAACGATGCAAATTGCAGTCATAGACACGCAAAAAAAAAATGCATCTCGAAAAAAAAATTTTTCGCGCTTGCGCGCGCTCTTTTTTTTATTTTAGGTTTTTGATTCTCCTGCCTCTCGCCTCTTCGCTTCTTTTGATTCGTGACATCAAGAATCATGAAATTTAGAAGCTTTGTACGCGACATCTCTGTAACATTTAATAACGGCAATCCTAAAACATGTTTTTTAACGCAATTGCGAACGCACTACGGCCCTTCTTTTTGAAATACCAAAATCGGAGTCCATTGTGGTGCCGTCTCCTGGATTTGTATCCTCCCACGGAAAACAAGCGACACCGCTCAAAACCCGTCCGCCGGCACTTGCTTCTTTCCTCCTCACTTTGGGTCGCTATGGCAACAGCAGGGAGTCGTGAAAGAAAGTGGACTCTCAGGACTCCGCAATATTTGACGTCAACGCACCGGCGTGGATCGCGCGGGAGCTTCGAATTCGGCATTTGGAAATTGTTTTTTTACTTCACAAATACTGAATTCCCAAATTTCGAATTTTGAGGGTAACGTCCTGGCATCGTTTTCAATCGTTTCAGATAATAATAAAAAAAAAATATGATTTTGATGTGTCAGTGCCTTTTTAAGTAGGTACTTCCAATTCTAAGCACACTCAAGTGCTGGTTGACATGGCATTTAATTTTAACACGATGCGAGTTGTAAAGGAGGGTACAAGGAAAGAAAATGCAGGGTGCTCAGTGCTGGACTTGTTTTTGTAAGCAACGACTTGTGTGACTTTACTGTATCTGTATATGAAGGTGTTTGGGCCACAATCTTGTTTCATTATCTTACAATATTGCCTTGTCATCGAAAGCCACCAAACGCCAGTCGCACACGTGTATGATTTCTGTCATGCTGGTGACGTGAGCATATTGGATCACATAGAATGGCCTTTCCCTGATTTGGATGGTGCGGGTGATGTAAACACTCTGTAGAATTTCTTTAAAAGAAACGTTCAGTCACTGTTTAAATACGGATGTTCCTAAAAAGTAAAACACATACATAAACAAGATCCTTGGATAAGACGCGAGATTATTCACCTAAAGCAAGAAATAAAATGGTGACAAAAAGCAAAAACTGCTACTGAGCATGACGTTCCACGTTTTCAGATGAATCAAATAAAAAAAATGCAGGATTCCCAAAAAATGATACTTTTGGATCCCATCGGACTTCGAATCCAATCGGTATGGCCGAAAAGTTCAATGAATAGTTTAGTTCAGTCGTTATTGATTCGAGTACTTGTCCAGTGAGTCACATACAAAGTGATGAGGTTCATGTGGCAATGCCAGACCTTGTCATTTCTGAAACTGGTGTCTTATCACCTTTGTTAAATATTAACACAAATAAATCGATTGGGCCCGACAACATCCCAAATGAATTTCTCAAGCGATATGCGGAATGGGTTGCCAAATATTTACTATTATTTTCCAAGTGTCACTAAAACAACACAATGTACCTGCAGACTGCCTGTGTGCCAAAGTTACTCCAGTTCACAAATGTGGCGACAAACATGATATAACCAATTATTGACCTACCGTAAAATCCCGAGAGATGCCCCACCCCCGAAAGATAGTCGAACCCTATTTTTGGCTTGGCTTGCCCATTCCTATTAATCGTAGTGCTGGGATCAGTGATGGCTTCGGCGTAAATGCGGCTAGTTAGCTATGGTAGGATATACGCGAACATTGCTGACTGGGAAGTACAGATATCTTTGCTTCGTTGTCGGAAGGGACCCGACCTTAAAATATCAATTTTTTAAACATTTCTTGATTGTACATTGAAAGTTAGCCCACTCCATATTTTCACCCGATTTGCTCTTCATGTTAGGTGGGCTATCACTCGGGATTTTACGGTATATCATTAACATGCACGTCCAGTAAACTTTTCAAACATATAATTTCCAAAAGTCTTTACGATGATCTCAAGCGTCAGAAAGTTTTTCATAGAAATCAGCAGGGTTTCAGACGTGGTCTGTCAACAGAGACACGGTTAATAGAAATGTTTGGCAATTTTCCCTGCTGCTCAAATGAAAGAAGCCAAATCGATTCAGTTTGTTTAGATTTATCAAGCCTTTAATCATGTGTCGCACAATGGACTGATAGAAAAACTAATTGCATATGGCATTAACAGGGACGTAGCTGATTGGATCCGTGCATACCTGCCTAACAGGACACAATTTGTGACTATCAGCGGGAACTTATCAACTGCTTTTGGAGTACCGTCTGGGGTCCCGCAGGGATTAGTTTTGGGCCCTGTTTTATGTTTATGTTACGTTAATTATATTGCTGACAAAGTTAGCTCTGACATTACTGTGAGGAAGTTTGTGGATGATCTCTTACTATACACTAAAGTTGATTCCCAGGGAAACCGGGAAAGCTTAAATTTGTCGGTTGACTCAGTAAAACAATGGTGTAAAAGATGGGGAATGAAAATTAACCGCTGTAGAAGTGTTTAGGTATGTAACAATCGCGTGTAAAAAAAAAATGTCCTTCCCTTCACATATAAAGTAGAAAACGATCTTGTAGCGACAGGTGATCACTTTAAATATTTAGAAGTTGTAATATTGGCAAATCTAACATGGAAACAACATATAGACAATTTGTGCCCTACAGCTCGGAAAAAATTAGGTTCTTTTAGAGCGAAACATCAAGAATGCCACGAATGAGGTGAAGCTAACCGCTTCCTCTTATACGCCCGACCCTGGAGTGTGCTTGTGCTGTATGGGACCCTTACAGGAAAAAACAGATTGATAAATTAGAAAAAAGTCAAAGGCAGGCGGTGTGCTTTATTCTGTCCCGGTATAGCCGCTTCAACTCGGTTACTAGCATCCTAAAACTGCTTAAACTTCCTCCTCTGTACATTACACAAGAAATCGGCAGATTAAAGTTCCTTGCCATGCTCTCACAAAACTCGCTCAACGTGGACACTTCTCATTCTCTTAAACCACGTGTCACGAGAGCAGTGCGGGGGTTGCACAACAGGTCCCTTTAAATACTGCCAATTAATAATGACACCTATGAGTGCTCTTTTTTGTTAGGACAGTAGATGCTTGGAACAGGCTTCCTAAAAATGTTGTTATTGTGACACATTAGAATCATTTGAAAAATGCTTAATGAAATTATATTAATTTGTACATCTGTTTTTGTACCCAATTCCTTACATTTGTTACACTTTGTGAGTGGCATGATGTGAAAAAGTGTGGCTGTGCTTTGAAGTGACATATCTGTACTATTATGTATCCTATTTTGTATGTACCACTCCTGTAATGCACCCAATAGGGTGTACAGTATTAAAAAAAAAATAATATGGACAAGCGGTAGCCTGGGAACAACCTTTATGAGTTCAGATGGGTTTTCATTTAAGGATCGTGCAGTAGTGAAAAGCTTGGGGAAACTATTCAATATTCGATCCAAGAAATATTCGGCCAAAACCACTATTTACTTTGAATTCGCTTCAAACTCAAAATCCAGAATTCCGACATGCCTAAAGTGAAAGAAATGTGCAACATGTGGCAATAGTAAAAAGCCATCGAATGAATAGTCAGCGGTCCCACAAGGATGAACAAATACATCTCATAGCAGAAAGCTCCTATCACATACACACCACTGACATCGGGAAGCCCTCCAAAGAAAGTAATTCTGAAAGTAAAGCATACCTTATTTACAAATGTATAAGTTGCGTTTTTTGTTTGTTTTTTTTTTCTAAATTTTTGCAGGTGTGTTTTATACAACGGCACGACTTATATGCATTTTTTTCCATTATTATGGCCCTTAACAAAGCAAATTTGCTGCAGGGTTAATTTTCTCGTTTGATTCATTGGCAAGGATATTGAAACTGTCCCCTACTTGCGCACATATTGCAATCACATAACAGAGATGCGGATGTATCAATGCAGTTTCGTCACACCTATCATACAAATATACGCAGTAAAATACCAGGAGACCCAACTTTCACTGAAAACTAAGTTAATCTAGACATGGGCAATTGTCCGGTCAAATCGGGCACTTGACACTTAATCTGCAGAACTCCCAAATAGTGGGCGCTTGAACAAAGTGGGTGCTTCCGCGGTATTTTACTGCAAGTGTGATTTAAACAAAGGCTATATACAAACCTTTTGGTGAAAACAGCCATTTATAGGAGGCTGCGACAAATAATGATGTAGTAATTGTAATTACTCTTGTGTCATAGTAATTCTAATTGTAATCTAACTAGTTCTGGAAAAGAAGTAGTTGTAACTAAATTAAAATTCCATTAGGTATGAAGTGTAGTCAACGTTTAAAAAAAAAGTAAGAAAAAAAAAAAAGAAAGAGCATACAGATTCCACACAAGACGACAACAGTCCTTGCATTTGAACACCCTCTCAGTCACGGCATAGAAAACAAAGTGTCACTGGGCTATGTAACAGCAGGGTCTTTCACTCCCATGTTTCTTTCTGCTCCTTATTTATTAAGAGCTGTAAAGAGAGAAAAAGTTGGCGCAACCAGGGAGGATTCACAAGAGGTCAGGCATGCTGTGATCAAGAGGCTCTCACTGGCCGTGTAGTAAGCTTCAGGACAAAGCAATTGCAATAGTCACTAGATTTTGTCACCAAACTCACAAACAAAAGCCACGGAATGTTCCTGGAACACTGCATCCCATCATGTCTGCAGGGTCCACGCAGGGTCCCGACCAGTGAACAAAAGAGTACTAAGGACAAGCACGTCGGAGGGCACGAGACCTTTCTCGCTATTTGTATCTTGGTGAGACGTTAACCGACACATTGCTCGATTGCGAACTCGAGAACAGGTCAAAGATGTCTCACTGGTTGATTCCACGTGAGCTGTGGTGTCACTTCCAATTGGCGGCCCAAAACGCTCTCGTCTTGACCGAAATCGGAGCCCAGTAAGCATACCGGCATCGTGACCCACCTGATGACCCTGCCGATCTCTCGGAGTGGCTGCCCGGGCCCGCACACTTGGATGGCCCTGTTCAGGCACTCCTCGGCGGTGTGCACCAGTGCCCTGCCCCTGTCGTCCACGGAGCCACCCACCACGTGCGTCTCCGCACAGTCGCCGTGGTAGCCATTGTAGAACACCTGCCGACAGAAAAACGCATTCGCTCAGCACTAACTCGAGAAAGAGGGAACTATACTCGCAGACAACTTCCTGTGGTTATGTAGTCACAGCTATGGGCAAACGGGCACTTGCGCACCTCGAGCACCAATCAAAGCTGTGCACGCACACTTTTCACTTCTGAAATACCGCAGTAAGTTGTCCGTGAATATATGGTGACTGCATCCGCACCTTCGTACCTGCCGCAAAGTTGTGGCTCGTTGATTCAAACACTTCTTGCAATCGTTTGAATAGTGAATTGCATTGGAATAGAACAGTGTTGCATACACTCGCGCTCTATTCGGACAGTTTGAATTTAAGAAATTGTGTCGGCAGTGTCCAAGAAGTGAGAGGTGATTGGAGACGGAGTCTTGCCGGAGCAATTTCACTGGCTGTTTCACCAGGCCCCCACCAGAAGTCACAATTCTGAATGTAGTAGGCTTTCAAACTGAGGGGGGGTAATGCTTCCATAAAAATCCACGCGATTTTATTCTATTTGCTCAAAATAATTTATGCATGTTCAGCTCAAGGCTGAGACAAGTGTTAAGCTGTTTTAAGTAGGGTTATGCAAATATTTGGATAGTAGTTTTGAGTAATACATATATTTATTTAGAAATAAACTGTAGTAGCCATACTTTTTGAAGCATTAGCAAAGTCATCATCATCGTGGATTAGTTAGCCACACTGAGCGTGCTTCTTATGCGATGCGGAGACGCAATACCGGCGGAGCTGACACAGTGTCTTTTCGAATCTCACATTGCCAAAGCGCAGCCACGTGCTCAGGGGAAAAGCACACTTCTAGAAGAGCATGGTGCACACATGCACTTGGTGGATTTAGAAATAAACTGGCACTCGGTGGATGACTCGAATTAAACTATGGCTATAGCACAAGAACACATGTTACGCAGCAATGTCCTGATGAGCTGATTACATCATTGGGCGTGCTTGCGTTTTTTTGTAGATCTTTTAAACTGAGATTGAAGGGAGAGTATTTGGGTATGGCGAGGAGATTTATAAATCCTTTCGATTAGGTATAGCTGCGTATCACTAGGACCAGTGGCGTCAGAAAGAGGAGGTCAGACGGCCCCGGGTGCAGCGCTCAGGGCGGTGTCACGGCGGGCGACGAGAGGAGGGGAGGGGGGGCGGCTGACCCTAGTGATGCCACTGACTAGAATTAATTTTTTTGCCAAATCCTTTGTTTACTAGCCACCTATATGTATACACTGAACACTAAATGATATCACTGCATATAAATACTTAGGTTAAATTTAACTGATCTCAGTAGGGGACAAATAGAAGCTTGGGAACAACCGACATGCTCAACCATCCACAACTTTAACGAGTTTAGGTAGTCAGATTTTTGTTTGAGCTTGGTGCGGCAGTAGTGAAAGGCTTGGAGAAAGGTGCAGCAATTCTTCAATATCTGATTAGAAAATATTTGGCACTATTTGCTTTGAACTCAAGATTCGCTATTTATATGTGCCCATTAAACAATTCTAGGGACCACCGAAATAGTGGTATGATGACCTTGTAGACATTGATAATGAGCTCAATGTCCATGTCCATCATGGTATCAACATAGCATAGTTTCATGGGAGAGCAAGTCCCCTTCCTGTCAGCTTCTGTTTCACGATTCCTTTAACTCCTGAAGCATAAATTTTAGTGTGGCCATAGAGGATGGCTCAATGGTATAGGAACCAGTTGCCTTACAGAGCTATCTCTTGGTCCTGAAATTTTACAACAGATGAGGGGTTCAGCTCCCTTGAATCATCTATAGTATTTCAACAAAAAGATATGTTGCAAATAAAATAAAAAGCATTGTATGTGTTGCTAAGGGCATAACCTTAAATGCAAAACAAAGAAAGCATTTCTGCTTTGATGCTTTAAAATTAAAAAGCATTAGTCCTCAGAGAAATTGTAATGTGCCTCCTTTTGCTTGAATTTCAATGTCCTCCAATCAGTTTTTTTAAAAACAATTCACCCATTTCCCACAGTATCGTCACAAAGGCAGTGGTAATGCAATGCATTGTGTGCTGCCTCGTGGTGACATCGCGCAGATAAACTTGGTAAACTCTTCCTGCCTTGACGGCCCAAACATTGTTGTGCGTAGTGTCCCTGAAAAAAGCCCTGCCAAAACTAGCACTCAAGTGGGAGTAAAATGTGGTATTTGCGTGTCTTGTGGTCACATACCCCAGCTACCTCGAGCCTCCCCACCCAAGCACGTGCTTGCTCTCTTCTTCCTCGCCTCCTGCACTGTCCCATCATAGATGCGAGGGCACTTGTGTCACGACATTTCAAATTCGTTTTTTGTGCATGTGCTGTTGGCACAATTGGTTCGGCATTGCATTCATAGCCAGAGGGACCCCTATTTGAAACAGAAAGCTTGCACACTTTCTCCGGTGTCTTTCACGGATAGCTATTCTAGGGATTTTCCAGCTGCATTCGCGGCAATGTTGTGCTTGAGATATAACTCCATGACATTGTAGCAACCGATACACCCACAGATTTGCCGAGCACACAAAGACAAGGTAAACAACCTAGAAACAAGCCTCGGAGAGCACGTGAGAAGAACACTCGGAAAAGAACGCCCAGAACCACGACATCAATCGAACGTTTGTTTTCGGTTTTCTTTGCTAAATTTATTGATGTCGTGAGATCATGTGATCATTCGCAACCGAAGTATTTCACACTAGGGCCAAGGGATGGCTGGGCTGGTTTCTGCCTTGGGATGGAGCAAAACATCCTCCTATTAGAGCGAGTTACAGCGGTAGCTGAAAGGGACCTGTCTCAATTCAGTCCTAGGCAGGGGCGCTGCCTCCCATGTGCTGCGTGTTCCCTTTCCTAGATATTTCAGAGACCACAAGGCTAACCTGCATGAGTGAGGAAATAAAGGGTGGCTATGCATAAAAGCGTGTGTGTATAGTATCCGCAATAACAAATTCCGCTGTCACTTCTTCGTACACTGTGGCAAAAAGCTGCGGATTTTGTATACCGGCGAATTTTCATGTGATGCTCCTGCGTTACAGAAATCTCCAATACAGAAAACTGCAAGAACCATATAATATAATGTAGATTAAAAGAATATTTACAGAAGGCATACTAAAAGACTCTTATCTTGACAGTCCCCTAGTTGGCCAGCAAGGGAAGCCTGGTGCACACTTGCGCTACAGTGCCTAACAAACGCTTCTGACTGGTGCGCTTAAGGGTCCTATTCCGCCCAGACGTCGAAAGTGGTCCGGATGTTGCAACAAATGACGCCACAAAAAAAGTTGGGGCTCCAATCCACGCTGTGCAGGTGGTTGGCCAGCGAAGCTATCATCTGCAATGATTGCCCACTGCACCATAGACCCTCTTTATGGCAAACGCCACCAGGTGGTGCTCCAGTCTTTGACGTCCCAGAGAACTTTCGGTTTATAAAAAGAATGAACCGCTGCTTGAATTGTAGATGAAACATTTAACCACCAATTCTCCAGGTAAATGCCAAAAGAATGAAGGAATGCAAGATCTGTTAAAATGTTTGAGTATTCTTGTAAACCAACTTGCCTCCTCCAAGATGTAATATTGTACAGCTGAAGGCCCTCGTTAAATCTCCAACTTTGTTGTCCATGTAGCATTTATGCTTTGTAGCACTGATGACATAAGCAAGCTCAAAAGGCTTGCAAAAATGGCGCGACCGGACGTCGCTTAGGACGCAAGCGGCAGTTCATGTCTGTAAACAGCAAAAGGGTCTCTACGAAAGAAAAGTTAATGCACCGTACCAAAACTTTTTTATATGTAAAAGACTTTGTACGCTGTTTTGCCGGGGCAGCTAATGCGACCGCAATCTTTATTGAGAAACATATGCGGGGAGTGCTACGTGCTTCACAATGTTCGCACACCCTTATCCTCTATCGTGCGGATTTGACACTTGTTTTGTGGTTTTCATATTGAAACAAGGGTCAAAACCACAAGAAAAATGACAAGGCATGCACAAACAATGTTAAGGTGCGTGCTATGGTTTTCTGTCGACGGACACGAAAAAACCCTACCAACGAGTCATATACAGCTTTGTTGTAAAACCCAAGTGTCACACCGTTGGATGTCGTGATCCTGGTAGTTGGGCGTGGAAGTTCCAGAAAAAAGCATGAGAGATTGTAAGTGTTCCTGTCGTCGCGGCAACTCCCGGTTGTCGAGACTTCCATAGACTGGTTGTCAAGCTGGAGAGCGATCTGCAGCACACAAAGCATCTGCCACAAGCACCACCACCGCTATATGACAGCACCAGGGCCGATGCCCACAGGACATTTACATGACATTGTCGGGTGGAAATCGAGGGACCACTTTTTACAACGCGGTAAACCATGGAAATAGGAAGCTTCTGGAGGCAACACGACGCCACCAAAGGTGAGGCCAGTCATGTCGCCTCCAGAAGCTTCCTATCTCCATGCGGCAAGCAGACAAGTCAGAGTTGCATTCCAGGCACTCACGCTGACGTCTATGCTGATGATGTCTCCGTCCCGCAGGGGCCTGTCATCGGGGATGCCGTGGCAGGCCACGTTGTTCACTGAGGTGCACACCGACTTGGGGAACCAGCGGTAGTTCAGGGGCGACGGGTACGCATTGTGCTCGATGCACAGCGAGTGGGCAAACTTGTCCAGCTCATCCGTCGTGACTCCCGCCTGGGCAAGCGAGAGAGTGCATCCTGCTCGGTGCCAGAGTGGAAAAACAAGCGTCCAATGCTCCGCACACTAGCAACATTTTTTTTTTTTTTTAGAATGTCATTTTTTATATGGACACAATTGTTGTTTCGGTTTCGTGCAATGCAACTCCGAGGATTTTATATGGCTTCCAACAATTACGTAGTTGTAGACTATTGGGGAGGAAATCAGATTGTGGCGCCCCAAGCGGCTAACTTTAGAACTACACAGATGGGGACAACAAATAATGACTCAACGCTCGGCTGATTTAACCGAATGCTGCATCAGTGTTCGGCTGGAGTTTGTGTTCTTCGGTAGCCTGAGGGGGAGGAGGGGCTTTTTTGTTACCACTTTGGCCTGCATGAACAATGCAGCATGCACGCGTGCATATACCCAGTTCAGCACAAAAGCCAAAGTGGGTCAAGCTCGCATCCTCTGACGACTGCTTTTGGGAGATATCTGGCACTAACGATAAACGTCACTTCATTTATTGTTAGCATTTTTACGTTAAGTCGTGAACACACCCACATTAAGCCTCTGGGCATGTCCAGAGGCCTTGTGTTGGGTAAACACCGAGGTGTGGGGACAACAAACAAGAGAGCACCCCCCTATAGCTCGATCTCCTCGCCAATAAACATAAACTGAGAAACTAAACATGGTGACTGTACCACAGACTGAGGTTTCCAATGACAAATGGTAAGTCTCAAGATGTTAAACCTTCACCAGCTAGCAATTGTACCCTCGTGTTCTTCTTCATTAGGTCGAGTTCATGAAGTTAGTTCATGAAGTGTTGTTTGTCTGCCAACAATCAGGCTACAAGAGTAGCCAAACAAGCAAATGCTCGTAACAGCTAGGCTCGAGGACAGTCCTAACTTGCTGTATATGTCATGGTGGTGCAACCTGCATTGAATAGTTCGGAGCAAACAGTCCTCACAGATGACTGGGGGCGTAGTGAATAACCACTAATTTGGTGAAGTAGTACGAAATCAATTTCCATGGATGTTTTGTTTTGCTCTAACAAAACTATGAACTAATGCTAACCTCACGATCGTATGTTCAATGACGCACGGAAAAACGTCGATGCGAATGAAAAGTGCGCAGCCGTATACCTTAATGCACTTTGAGACCCGGTTCACGATCATCTTGGCTAGTCGACAAGATTCCCTCATCCGAGCAATCTGATCGGCCGACTTGACTTCCATCTCCTTGGGAACCCCGACGACGATGCCGCTGGTAGCGTAGCTCGGTTTGGCGATGCTGTCCGGCACGTACCGCGTCGAGCTCACGGTGCCTGGACGGGTGATGACATCGAACACCGGTGCCTTGCTGTTGGGGCGCTTAAAGTGGTCGCTGAACGTCAGGTTCGTGATAGAACGCCGTATGCTGCACCGTCCCGAAAAGAAGAGGCGTTTGGATGGCAGGGCTGCACGCTCGCCGAACAACACTGCCGTCGCCGTTGCAGAGCGAGGCAGCATCGCTCGCAGGGAGCCTGCCATTCCGGTGAAGCTCATAGACATGACTGCAACTAATGAAGATGTCGACACGAACGAACGGCAGCTAAATTAATCTTGGCATCCGTAGGGAATACCCCAGCCTCGAAATAAACAAACGCAACATGCTACTGCGCTTCGCAGTCGGATATCATCTGCTAGCGGAAGGTAAACAGGAAGTTAGGTGGTGCCCCCTGCGCGCGCTGAAACTGCTGGAGTAAACGAAGTAAAAGGCTAAACTATCTTGCGACTAGCTCTCCAAATAAGCAATACATCAGAAAAAAAAAAAAAAAAAAGAATTACAGGAGGACATTTCAAGACCGACGACCAGTTCGCGCTTTCCATTTTTCCCCCTCTCCCCCTTTTTACCCTGTCCACCTTTGCCTGTTTCCTTCTGCCCCAGGGTGAGGAGAAGATTCTGCCTTGCAGAATCTCGTGTCTGGTCGTCGGCCTTTAAGATTGCTTACGCGTAGGAGTGCGAAAGCAGTGCATTCCTACACATCACGCACCCCACTGCGCAAGCGCGGCGAACCCCGTCGGCTCCACAGCTTCCATGACGGTGCATCTGCGTTGCTGTGCTTTTCTTTGTTTTATTTCTGAGGCGCATCTGCTTTCACCTTGAGAGGCCCCATCGTCTTCGTGACGATGCATCTGTGTTGCTGTACTTTTCTGTTTTTTATTTCCGAGGCGCGTCCCCTTTGACCTCAAGCGGCCTCGTCGGTATCTGTGACGAAGCATCCGATAGGACGTGTCACATCCAATGGGACATTAGGGGCCGTTTAGCTCAGCCAATGGGAAGTTTGGTGCCGTTTTTTGCGGCTACAGACACTGCAGGCTTTACTCCATGGGACAGTTAATGCTTTCACATTAAAAATTGTTTAGCTCATCGAGACACGGTACATTGAGGCCCAGTGGCCCAAGGACCAATCACCAAAGGCTTAACTCCTATGGAGACGCAGCGAAGTCACCGGTCTGTAAACAATATGGCGCCGTTTGGCACGGGACTCGGGAGGCAAGAAATGGTGCAAGCGGTCGCCACGCCAACTGCTGCCAACGGACGAGCATACGGCGCTGAGAGCTGGCATCAAATAGCAGACCAACGAGGTAGTAGCAGACGTTGTTTTCTACCCAAAAGCGGCACGTGCTTTATCGATCTCACTTGCCAATGCACGATTTTATCATCCTTACTTATAAAGCACATTGACTGGACAGATAATCAATTAAAAAAATGGTTTGTCAAATTTTTTTTTTTTCCCGGAGTTTTTATTTTGTCTGCTTTGCAGTTCCTTGCTGCGCATTTTTTTTGGTTCAGTCAGTGGGGTGAAGCTCTCGGCTACTTCCGTCCCGCCGCGTATACTTATGACGTTTGTCCGGTCCGGCGAACTGCTTCCGATTGCCGCGCTCCCAGCGGCTGTTGGCACTTGTTATTTCATTTTAAATAAAATTGATTCATATATTTAATGATACGAAATAAAGGTGAAGTTGTTTTGAAGGTGTGAATGGCTTTGAAGCTTGTTATTGTAACTTTCTCTTTCACTCTTTCAACGTGTCTGGGCGCGCTTTCTCTCTCTCTGAACCCGCGCTTCTCGCCTCGAGATGCGCTGGCCGCTGGCGCCGGGAAGTCGGTGGACCGTTAGAACGCGCGAGGGACGCGAGCCGGCGAGTTGTTTCGCTTCTGGGAGTGCGTCGCGGCGCGAGATTCGTCCCGCGTTCGTGCGCGCGCGGCTATCTTTTCTTTTTCGTGGGAACTTGTTGTTGGTGTAATGTGGTCAAGCATGGATTTTCGTCATCAACACACCACCTGATGTGCCAAGTGGGGAAACAATGACTGCCGAAAGCCGGGATATCAATGGTTTCGAGTTCGAATGGACGTGCGGTACGCTCTTTTGGTCTTCTCTTGCTTAAGTTTCTGATTGGATGTTTGCAACAAAACCTAACTGTCGCAGTGGTAGTGAGTATTAATTGTTTGATTTTGGCAATAGCTACAATGGTTTCCAATCACAAAACCAAATCCTATTATTGTTCAGGATTGCTCTTCACTCGCCGCGAGAAATATGTCATTGTCAAATTACTGGAGACTTCTGTGTAGACGTTTTCATATCAAGATCGAGCACATATGCTCGCTTTAAAAGATGGCAAACTTTTTGCTGTGAGCTGTTTATTTGGCACTGTTGTCAGCGATTCACGCGTCTGTTCGCGAGGAGTTAAAATATGAGCCTAAATATTTTTCGATTAACTGAGGATGAGCGATAGAGCGATCCGCTCTGGTTTCCCGTTTCGTTTAGCAGTGACTCACTCCTAAATTTAAGTGATAATATTAAAAACGAATGGGCAGGTTCTCGATGAAGACTCAATACCAAAGAGCTGAGCTGTTTTTCTTGGTACTCATTGCTTAGTTTCCTTTAATTGCAATTAAGACACCGTCGTCGGTCTTTACTTATATGCTTACTTATATAATCAAATTTGCAAGGACGCATATCATCACCTTCGTCGCACGTAACCTTAACGTTTTATCCTGTTTCGTTGTTCATTTCTTTGTTTCTCGTGTGCAAAACAGTGAGAAATTTCGTCTGTATTTTCTACTGTCTGTTGAATAAAAATGAACGCAAAAGGACAAGCATTGCATATTTTTTGTGTATGTGTCACTTTCGTTGCTTTGCTAGGTTTCTGCAGCTTTGCTGCTGGTCTCGCTTTTCAGTGCTGGCTTGTGTGCGTTTCAACGCACATTAACCAGCATTGAAATGCGAAAACCAGCCGCAAAGCAGCAGAAGCCTAGCAAAGCAACGCGCAAACGGGGCAAAAAAAAAAAAAAAAAAAAAAGCTACAATATATATATTTTTAACACTAGGTGGCGCAAGCTACCGCGCATCCATCCAAACACAATGGCGCTGCCGTGCAGTTTCGGTTTTGGTTTCGCTGTGCCGCCATGTTGATTTTAGTACAGCCACCAGATACCAGGGGATTCAAATGGCGCTGCGGCCTCCCAGGGTTTCCCAATTTGCGTTCCATGGGCGGTATAGGAAGTTGCACTCCTCTGGTTCAGTGACCATCGCCGCCTGCGGAACTCGCGCCGCTTTCGAGTAAAAAAATTGTCTGCTAATGACGCAGGCTCTTGGCGCCATATGCTCGTTCGTTGGTGGCACTGCGTCGAGAGTCGAGACTAGGGGTGTCGCGAACCGGCCGCGGTTCGAGTTCGACCAGGTTCGACTTTTTCGACCTTTTAGAGGAAAGTTCGACGAACCTTCTATTGAGGTTCGACTCATGTGCGCATGCGCGGCAGGCAGGCGTCGGATTGGATGATCATGGCTAAAAGATGAATTAAGTGCAGCGCTGATTGGCTATTTCAGTTAATACATTACTAAAAATTAAGTTATTAACTTCTTCATTGATTAGAAGTAGTTTCTTTTAATTGCAGCTGTTCACGATATAAAGTAACCCTTTGCATAAAATTTTTTTTTCCAAACCTGGACATGCTCGTATCAAGGTCTGGCCACACTGTCCACAAAAGTCGAACCAGTCGAATCTGGTGAAAAGTTCGAAGGTTCGTCGAACCGGTTCAACCCAGTCGAACCACGAAAGTTCGACCAAAAAATCTGGTTCGACAAAAGTTCGCGACACCCCTAGTCGAGACTGCTTGCACAATCTCGTCTCCCGTGCCAAACGTCACCCTATTGTTTGAAGACTTGTGGCCTCGCTGCATTTTCTTAGGAGTTAAGCCTTTCTTTCTTTTTTACTTTGTCCATGGGCAAGTTTGTTCTCAGCAAATTTTATAGGAAAAATGCACCACCTGTGGACGATGCACAAAATCCTAGAGCGATAGGTTAAAGGGGCGGTGCAACAATATTCAATTCAAATGTTTTTCACTACTAGTGGGACTCAAGGTTACTCGCACGCAACGCTACTGGCCAAGAAACTCCTTTGTTGAGGTTCAATTTCAAGGACAAAAGTGACCTTTGCAAAATTTAATGCGTAACGTGGGGATCCCAATGACAATATTTGAATGCGGTTCATAGATTGGATCCAAGCATTGCGTGGGCACTCGATTTGAGCTCGCGATAATTTCTACCTCGAGAAGCATTCGGGTAGTGGCCAGTGTCCAATCGCTGCGACGACGACAATAGCGGAGCCATAACAATGTCTGGTACTCGGCGCATTTCCTGTGCTTTGCCAACCCCAGCGCAGGGCTACGATCAACATTGGCGGCATATAATCGGCTCCAGATCACGTTGCCGCTTGTTCTGGCTGCGAGTTGATGGGGTGAACGGTGCTAGTTTTTAATTTTTGACTGGGACTTCTATTGCATGGGGTGAAAAACGAATGAGTGTTTCATAGGTCATTAACGTCAGGGATCCGTTCTAAGCGGTAATTGTGCAAAGTACAAAAATTGTTGCATCGCTCCTTTAAGAAACAGATTTTTTTGCGGTCGATTTGAAGAGCCTGACTACTATTTGAGACTCCCTGTACAAATGCGATACAATTCCCAAAGGTCAACAACCACAGCGTACTGCCACCAAACTGCAAGCCTCACTCTAAAATATGGCAGAAGCATAAACACCATCCAGTCCAGAAAACTTACCTGATCAATGCAGATCTGCTGGGTACACTGTGGAGGAAGCACAGATATACCCGAGTAGTGGGGTAATATCTGAATTGTCAAAAATATTCACAGACTGCCATACCTGCCTACTCATGGTCAAGCGCGTACTGGCAGCAAGCGTTCTCTAAATTCCTTTTGCTCCGTCAAGACTTGTTCATGGCAGACGACAAGTCCCTTTGGCCACATCCAACAGCTGACGACTGCTTTCTATACTCGGGGACAGCTTTCTGTGGCTATGCAGTCAAAGCTATGGGCGCACGGGCACTCAAGCACTTTGAGCATGGTCAAGGCTATGCACACACCACATCACTTCTGAAATACCGTATAATGCCTACACCTGGGCATTCTTACCATGGGCGTTCTGCCGGCAAAGCAATACTTCTGACCTCGTCCAAGCAAAACACAATGCAGGAAGACACCACGGGCCTTGCATAACAACAAAACAGTTTATTATCGGGGCATCCGCATCCAAATACATTGACGTGTATTAGAACGCAACAAAATATAGGCAAAACGACGTTCTGCCCCGAATAAATAATGTGAAAATCCAATCTCTTTACGAAAGAACCTTCTTGCCAAACACAAGATCATCGACCTCGTCATGTATTCAGTGCAAACACTTTTATTGCACAAAAACTCGCTGGTCAAATCAACAAGCCCAAATGTGCCGCTCTTACACATCACCACATTCAGCTGACCGGCTGCCAGAGAAATTAAAGTATACACAATGGTTCAATGTCCCAAACCACAATGACTTAGCAATCGCTACAATCACACATCACAGCCGCACACTTTCGTCTCCCAGTCGAAAGAATCTTACTTATTTACAATAATAAATTGCCAGAGAAACCTAAAAGAGAAGCAGCTTCATTCTCCCTCTTTTTGCCGCACGCTCAGAGCCGCGGAGAGGCTCTCGTCGACAGGAAGCCTCGAACTGCCTCGACCCAAAGCACAACGATCGAGCCCGCAGGGAACAAGAAAAAACCCCCTTTGAGGAACTTAGTTGCAGACCCCTACCGACCAACACGGTGACCAACATGGTTCCCAACACAGTTCCCAACAGTCTCTTCAACGGCGAAACAAAACGAGGACGGCCGCGGCTCCGTCGATCCTTTCCGGCGCTCGGGCAAAAACAAGCGCGGACGATTACGGTACCGGAGCACCTCTCTGCTCGAGTCGACCCTTCCAAATGCGTCCGTCGGAGTCGGCACCACCACAAGCGTACGATTTCACCGAGTCGTTTCACAATCACTCGTCCTCCTCCCACTTGATGTCGACGGCCGCCTTCTTCTTCAGCCTGGCGCCGCGGAGCGCCTGCGCGTCGTCCGACGCCCCGTTCGCCAGTGTGGCCGCATCGAGCAGCGGGGTGCCCAGGGCGGCCACCTGCTCCGAACCGGGGCTCAGGGGCCGGGTGGCGTGGGTGGCCAGTAGCTGGCAGAGCCGGCTGTACTTGTCGCGCCCTAGCAGGCGCTGGGCCAGCAGCTCCTCGTGGCGCCTCTCCAGCTCCTGCCGCTGCAGGTGCAGGGCTTCCACGTCCTGCTGCAGCGACATTATCTGGTCCAGCTTGCGCTTGCGGCAGTTCTGCGCCGCCACCTGCAACACCCGAGGGGAAGCTTAGATGCAAGGTCCATCTGGGTGTTCTACCTGTCATTCTTTTATTGCATGTTCGAAATAATTCTCGCAACGGTAAGCGACAATTTCTTATAGTGCGCAGATTTGCTCTCGCAAATACCACGAGACCATCAATCGGGTTATACGCAAATCTGGGGCTACCCGATAGCTGGCACCAGCGGGCTCTCTCATTGTAAGTGGTCGCGAGGAAAATGGCGCCCCCGAGTCCGCTGAAACGCAAATGTCTGAACCAGCCTTAAAGGGCTACTCCACCGATTTTTTCATTGTCTCCGATTTGCTTGAAATTTTGCTAAAGTAACCAACAAACATAGCGAAAATAGTATCCCAAATATTAGGTCCAAATATTGTTTTTTCGCGAAGTTATTGAATTTACAGTTTTGGTCCTCACCGTGTTTTTCAAGCTCGAAGTCTCTACTGGCAACAATGAAAAAGTGACGTCAGTGGAAGGCAGGGGTTCACTCTTTGGGCTGTAGATTTTGTTTTAAACTGATTCGAAGCAGTTTCATGGTGTCAAATGAATGCTTGGGAAGCTCGCTGCAGTACCCGCGCTCCAGCACGGAACAAATGATTGGCATATTCTATTTTTTGGCTGCTTGCTCGACTGGCAAGCCTGCCTGCCACTGACGTCACGGCCCTGAAAAGCGCGCGTAAATTTGAATGTTGGTTTTTGCATCATTTTCATTTGCCGATTTCGCAATAACTATTATGAATTTCGCGATTCTAAATAGCATACCGGAGAGAGTAAAGGCCGGGGAGTCAGAAAATATAGTTAGTTGAGGTAGCTCAAAAAATCGGTGGAGTACCCCTTTAAATGCTCGCGAGTTTTTCTGGTTACACTTTATTGCAGGTATCTGAGGCTTTCCCAATACAGTCGAACCTCGATATAACAAACTTCAATATAACGAAATCCTCGATTTAATGAAGTATTTTATTTTTCATAATTTCTTGCCCATAGACCCCATGTATTTTTAGTCTATATAACAAAGTCTATTTTGCTGCTATTTCAATATAACGAAGCGCCATTGCCATAGAAGGCAATAAATAAATAGACTAAAAAACAACTTCGCGAAAAAATTGTGGTTAAAAAATAAAAATTATGCGCAAACGCGAGCGCTTGATAGGTTATTTCACGGGGACAGGCCTTCCAACGTTCCTAGGCTGCCCGAGGATGCGGCGCCGGTAGCGCCGGCGAGGCATGCGGCAAAGCGCATTCCGCTGGGCTGGCCAGAAAATGCCGAGCAAAAAGTTAACACGGCATAACAGCATCACCACTGACACTCACTGATCATCATAGTCCACTGTACTGCGGGTAGCGCGGGAGCCAACTTCAGCGGGGGAGCGACGTGATGGCGCGACCTAGAGTTCCTGTATAGGCTCCCTACAGGAACTCTAGCCCGACCGCACGGGCAATGCCATCTAGGAGGACCGACTATCGTCTTGCGAGCGTGATGTAAAGCAAAGGCGCAAGCACACTGTCGTGATATAAAGCAAAGGCGCAAGCACACTGTGGGCGCAAGGGGGCAAGTAAACTGTGCGGGCAAGAGTGCTGTGAAGGTTGGAAACATTGGCACCACCTAAACAGCTTTATTTTTCAACTGGGCGGTACACTCACGTGCTTGCAGCCATAGGGAAACGTAAAGTTCTTTCTTTGGATGAGAATGCAAACGTTTTGGACGCCATCCTGAAGAAACTGCCGAGATCACGAACACTCGGGAAGTGCTCGACACAACGGACGTACTGAGGAAGTACACGGCGTTGCATGGGCAGCAAGATGCCGTGCAAGCGCTCTGGGCGCTCGAACGCCGTATGACCTGGTATGACGCCGCTGCTACTGTCGAACAAGGCGCAAGCAAAACTCGCGGACTACTTTGCCTCTAAATAAATATGTCATTTTCGGAGAGTTTTCATACCCGTAAAATGTTTCGGAATTTTTTTTTTTTTTTTCCCCATGCTAAAGCCAATTTTTGATTTAGAGAAATTTCAATGTAACGAAGTAAATTGCGAATTTTACCGACTTCGTTACATCGAGGTTTAACTGTATTCTAAACAGCTAAAAAGAATGCAGACTGACTGACCACCCTCTTTCACTTCAGAAAATCGTGAGCAAAAGCAAAGTGGGAAAGGACTCCACAGCCCAGGTCAATCCAATTTGACTTCTATCTGCTTTGCATCCTGAAGTCGGAAAGGGAGTCTGGTTCAGCATCTTTACAAACAGGATATTTTAAGATACAACCATCCCACAATTCACTCTGCAACTACTTTTTCCTTCCCTCTCTCATACATGAGGCCTTACGATAAAGCTTATTAAGGACAAACTTAACCAATCAATCAGCAACATGCAACTGGCACGGAAGTAAGCTTCGAAGGACTCGACGGAGGGTCCTTTGATTTAGGAAAGGGGGAAGCGTAAGAGCACGGCTCATCCACGACATGACCAAAGGGTGGAGGGGGACGACCCACCTTGTTCTTGCCGCGCCTCCGAATGTCCCTGATCAGCGCCAGTTGTGCCTCTGTCAGCTCAAACTTGGCCAGGCGCTCGTTGAACTCTTCGATGGGCAGCTCCACAATCTCGACGTTGGTCAGGGGCAGGTTGAGGGCACGGGCTCGCTTCTCGTCCCGCGACGCACGCAGCTGGTCCTGGCGCAGCCGCTCCGCCTCCCCCAGCTCGCAGCCGCCGTCCTCCTGGTGGCAAGCACTGCCCGTCAGGCCCCGGCCACCGACACCAAAAAGCCATCCAAAAAGCCCGCATGTCCCACGAAATTCCAGGGCCGTCCCCCACACGTGCCAAAAGAACGCTTAGAGGCAGAGGGATCGGCGACCGGGCGTGCCAACGCGTCGCAGCTCCGACCCCGTGGTACAAAAGCTCGTGCTACGGAGCCCAGCAACAAGGTAGGCGAGAACGGCAGAAAGGAGCTTCAGTTGTCGGCGTGAGCTTCCTACCTTCGACAGCGCATCAGCGTCTCTTGCAGTTTGAGTGCGTGCGCATAGCCAAAGCATGGCAAAAGGCACGGGGTCGTGCCGAAGGCCGGGCGTCCGAAAGACGCCCAGCCTATCGGCTGTCAGTGAATATAGCGGTTGCGCGGCACTAGCGGACACATAGGTCGCCCATTTGGGCCGGAAAACTTCCTCGCTGCTGTCTAAACATGCACGCGACACAATTATGGCTCAAAGGTATCATAGCCAGAGCCATTGTATATGGCAGCCTTAGCTGCAATACTAGCGCACCACTATTCACTGTGCTGCCTCGCCACAATCGGCCAGTGAGCACTGCGTGGATCACAACAAATATGGTTTCAGCCGATTTGGTGTTGACGACTAAAGTGCAAGACCAAAGATTACCGAACACTGTTAAACGAAATTAGGTTGTCCTCTGCTCCTCCTTCCTCCCAACGCTACCCTTACGGGAGTCCCTTCGGATGCACGAAGACAGCAGTGGGCTTCTATCCTCCAAGTACTGCCTCGTCAAAGTTTGATATAATCCGTAGCTACACACGGACGAGTCAAACTAAAAAACCAGCCATCAGCCATTGCCCCGGCAACTCCTAACGCAAACTCGAAGTTCATCATTACTGCTCCTGGCATTGCAGCTAGCATCGCCACCCCAAAATATTGCAATTTTTTCCGCGCAAAACTAACGAAGAGCATTTTGCACGCCCTGGCAGAGGACCGACGATAATTTCTGGACCGTCTCGCAAACTTTCTATGCGAAACCAAAATTTCGACCACACAACACCTTCACCGCAACAAGTTCCCGTCGAAATCGCGGGCACCGTAGGATTCTAACCCCACACCCGAGGATCCGTAGGCCGGTGCTCTCCTTCGGAGCTACCGAGGCGGCCACAGCATCGCCACTCCGGCAACTAAAGCCGTTACGTACGGTGGCTCCAGTCAATACCACTACAAAACCGGGCCCACTCTCCAGGTCGCTGCCGGCAAGTCCTTAACAAGCCTCCTACGGCAAACACGCTCAAGCTCGACGAGAATAAACGGCAAAGTGGCAGACGCACGTTTTGCCGTCGCCGCCTGCTAGCATCGTGCACGTTGAGAGATGTTGCAAGACGCGCTCGCGGCGACGCAGACTGAGCTAGGCAGCACTGCGTGGCTCCACTGGTCACGACGTCAGAGGAGCAAAAACGCTGGCCTTGTCTTCCACAGTCGGCAACGGGTTAATAATGTGGCAGAAGTTACAACTCCGACACGTGCTCGTTGCCTTCCATCTCGCTTCGGCTGCACGTGCACCCAAGCGTCACCGAAGGTCCCGTGCCACAGGCGGAATACGCTGCTTCTACCGCATTTTCAACCTGTCGCCGACCATCGGCGGTATCGCTCTGGCCCAAGTCACCGAAATTGAGGTCTCTAGAACGCGTCTCCGACCAATAAGTTTCCCGCATCAAAAAAAAAAAAAAAAAAGCGGTACCTCGATTTTTGTCTGACAACGGCGTAAAAGTGTCGCACCATCGCCGGCCACGATTCCGGCAGCGTCGGTGGATGCAGCGGACAACCGGTCCACCGCGAGTTGCTCTCCTGCCTCGACGGTCCGCAGAAGCTTCAGCGGCGAGGAGTTGGGACGCCACGACAACGGCGACACTCGCATACTCCGATGCTCCTTTTTGCAACCTTTACACCCCCCCTGCCGGGTTTGCGACATCCGACGGCGCGACGCTACCGCATTTGCGACATCGTTCGTTGCCGCTTTGGAACCGCTTTCGACACACAGGTGGAATGGGACGCCAAACGCATCGGTCCGAGATGCATCCCAGGCGGCGCCTGGAAACCCCGCTCACCTCGTCTTCGTCCGATGTGTTGCCCTCCTCGGCTGTGGACGAGGCGGCTTCGGCGGCCGAGTAGGAGTGGTTGTGCTGCACTAGGGCCCCCACGGGCGGAGCCAGGCGCGGGATGTGGGGGGAAGGGAAGTTTGGTGCGGAGGCCGGCTTGGGCACCAGGGCCACCGTGGCACCCCCCGGGAGCCGGTGCACGGGCACCGGGTAGTGGTGGGGGGGAGCTGGGCACGGGTAGCCTCCCCCGACCCCGAGAACCACCGTGTCGTTCTCGCCCTGCACCAGACAACAGCAAGCTTCATTTGCCGGCCCTCGACGACACCAAGCACTTCTTACAATTTTCGGCGCAGTGGGCGAGTCGCGAAATCGAGATACAGTGATCCTCCTCTGACTACCGTAAAATACTGAGCAAGCGCCCACTCAAAATTTTAATACAATCGCAAAAAAATAGGGGACGGGTGCATCCGAGGTCATCAATTTTACATACCTACTGTAAACGACTTATTTTTTGCAGGCTCAATATTTTGCGATTGAGGTCAAAGCTGAAGTTTTGGAATAATTCGTGGGTTCTAATGTCCGCGACGCGGTGGGATCTCAATACAGATTCCAATGTGTTTACATTTTTCCGGTTTTGTTTGCGGGACCTCTTTTTTTGCAAATTGTGGGCGATTTGCGAAATTTAGGTTATCGCGAAATTAAGTTGTTCACAGTATATATGTACAGCACATATTTCTTCAGATGTTTCAAATTTTGGGGGTGGGCACTTGGTGCAAAATGGGCGGATGCATGGTATTTTACGGTATACCCGCGGGCGGCTTAGAGGGGCCGATGAGCGAATTCCAAGATCATCTATTTATGCCAATAACTATCTACGGGCTTGCCGTAAAAAAAATAGAATTTACGCTCAAATGTCGCGACTCGCCCCTCTGCCCCTCTTTCTGCGCCTCGGAGCAGACACTAGGGGTCACCGTGAAACGGCGTTTTCTTGAAATAATCATATTACGTCTCCTACACCCAAACATTTGACGCTTTAGTCAAAACGTAACGCACGACGCAGCTAGAAAGAGCAACAGTAACCTTCAGAATCTCAGCACAGTTAACCATTTCCATCCGTCAAATTTTACAGGGGTGGCGGGGACCCGAGGTACGGCCCGCCCGAAAGAAGGTAGTGCCCGCATATTTCTATTGCTGCGAGCCTACCGGGACGTCTTGCCATCTAGAACTGGTCATTTTTATTGACTAAAGTCCGACAAACAATATGCTATCAAAAACACCAGCTTCTACGAAAGGCGCTCGAGTGCCCCTTTAAGAAACGGAGGGCGTGGCTTACTGCGTTCGCTCTTCTCGTTTAAAGATTCATTCTTTGGCATCCTCGTCAGCCAATGCTGCCGTCTCTTTGGCCGCAGAGCAACAAGACGGTGCTCAGGATTCACAATGCCCCGCATTTCTCGAGCTGTCGGAGACTAGGCACTGCGCTCGGTTTCGGAATAACGTGGTAAACGCCAAAAAGCTGCCGCCAACGTGAGTAAACGTGGGCGACGGCCCTTCCCAAACAGAGCGTACACACCGACAGCACGTCGCCACGTGTGCTCCTCCGACGCTGCAATTGCCTCATTGGCTTAGCCGCGGCTTTTGTCCCGCGTCGAGCTGCACCGGCAAAGAGCATGGTAGGTTCGCATCTGGCGAAATGCTACTGTACCGATAACATTTGAAGCCCACTTTTGGGGCAATGTAACGCAGTAAAATGTTGCACAAACCAACTACGGTTGTGCACTAAGTCTTTCCTGTACTGGAACCTAACCGTAGAGCAAAATTTCAGCGAAAGATCTTCAAAAAGTGCTATTCTAAGAAATCTTCGGTAAATTTGACCCTCTTGAACGCAGCTTGCTAGGGTGCTTAACCGGAAGTGATACGTGTTCATAAGACTGGACACCTAGGGCAAGACATTGGTATCGAGAATAGAATTGCGCAACAGTTTTTCCTCCAATTTCGGGAGCAGAAAATAAGTGTTTGAAGCGGGTCGGTATTGGGAAATATCGAGTGTTAGAGCATTTTGGAAGCAGGCTGTGGGAAGCCTCCGAGCTTTGATACATGTCTGCGCATTCTAAAATGAACATATTGCAACTCCACGGGACAAAACCTTTGCAGAAGTGGAGAAGCATTCCTGCTATACATGTTTCTTTTCTGTTCAAGCTACCCTCGGCACCAACAAGCACGAGGAGAAATGCAAACAAATGTCGGCAACAACAGTCCAACTTTATCGATAGATACACGGTAAGGATTCCGGCACTCAAGAACAATTCGCCTCTCCATTTTACTTTTACGGTACATGCGCATCACTCAAAAGCCAATGAAAAAAAAAAGAAAAAAAAAAAAAGAAAAACGAGGGTAATCATTATGAAACACAATTACCCCGCAAATGCGTTGCTACGTGAAACGTTCTTGGTTTAGCGCTAGTAACCTCCAGGCATTTCTTCTCGAGCTGTGCCTCCGAATCTCTCCACTCCTCTCCACCTCACTGACTTGTTGACCCACTGACCTTCCTTAAGTCCACCCATTGACTCGTTGAGTCACTGACCCATTGACCTTCCCCGTTGGGTCGGCCTGTGCCCAGAGTATGGGGGGTGACGGGTAGCGGTCAAACTGAATTTATGCGTAGGTCACGTGACGTCACTTTTCCCGCTAAATCTAGCGGGGAAACTGAATATCTGTAAAGGTCACGTAACAGGAAGACATGCAATGTCCTTTTCCCTGTTAAAATTGGTGGGGAAATGCGCGGTTACTTTTTTCGAGGCTCCAGTTTACCTAAAAACCTAGCCTACAAATGTTCAATGTTAAAAAAAAACAAACAGGCACAGCAATTTTGCTTTTGCAAACACATTCTCCAACATCTTGTAAACCCCGAGATGGGGAACGATAAAAAAACGTTTTTTTATCGTTCCCCATCTCAGGGTTTACAAGATGTCGATTGATTACCAGCTCGCCTGCACTCTCTCACTGCTTACAATTCTCCAACAATTGTTTGTGTACCCTGTCAAATTAAGCTGGCCAGCAAATAAAACAAAGAAGTCACATTAAATTTTTAGGGGTTTATGCGACAGCATCTGGGTTTTATCTTTCAACGTGCAGCTAAAATCAGTGTTGTAGCACCCTTCGATAGGCTAGTGTTTTGCCTCAGAGACAGCGAGGTAGCTAAAAGAAAACACAAAAGATAAAATATAAAATAAAGAAAGGAAAGGGCAGGGTTACTTACGGGGCCGGGCGGCTTGCGTCCAAACAACTTGTATTTCTTCTGGGCAGACCCCAAAAACCGGGGCAGGTCCCCCCCTTCCCCGTCTGCGTGGGACGACGACTCGGAGCACGAGTCCAGCCACTCCTGTCGCAGGGGTAATCGGGGAGAAATGTGAGGACGCCTCGACGCTTTGCAGGATGGCACAGAAAGCAACCCTTCGAAAGCAACGGCAAGCAAAGGATGGGTTTCAAGCAGCCTTCGTCTCTTTTCCTTTCCTTCAATCGCAGGCATTACACTATGCCGTGCACGAGTTTCAGGACTGTGCCCCCCACGACAGAACATTAATATATCAGTACCAAAAGTGGGCTTTAATAAGGTGAATCAAACAGTAATCGCATTGAAGTACCAAAAAAAAAAAAAAAAGGTGTGATGACAGTGCTTGATACTTGCAATATAATAAAAAGAATTTTGAAAATCTAAAAGGTGTTTTATACGCATAGAACTTATAGCTCCTCTGTGACAGTGTCGCATGACGCCATGCTGATGACTGTCATGTGACACCATGGCGTCACTGAGGTTACATCTTAGATGTGGGCACAAAATTGCTAAGAGCTGGCCCTACAAATGCTACGCATTTAATATGCAACAGGAAAAGACTCGATTTAGGGACTATGAAGCAGTAATATAGGGGACAGAAAATTTCCATAAATGTGAGAAAATATTCTGCAATAGCAGACTAAAGCCCCTATTTTACTTGACCCAGTGCAATTCAGCTCTGCTGTCCAAGCGCCTTAGAGCAGTATACCATAGAATACCGCGCATCAACCCAGTCCACATTAGGCGCCCATTCCCAAATTTGAAAGATCTGAGGAAATGCGCGCAGTACGTTTATATGTAAAATTGATGCGAACAAGCGCCCATCCCCATTCTCTCGTGATTATTTCTTAATTTTGAGTGGGCACTTGCCCGGTGTTTTACGGTAGTCACATCGTGTAAGCAAAAGATGTCACATTGTTCACCTGGGCAATGTGACAGTAGTAGCCGATACTTCGCCGGTGCAATTTTTGAATATAGAGTGAGCTTCGCACGCAAAAAAGAGCCCCACTGTAGATGCGTCATTTCTTTTATTTCATATTTTGCAGATGCCTGCTTCATAGCCCTGTCTGTTGCAACGCTTTATAGTAATTTGTGAAAGTTCTCTCTCTGGACTGTTGTAATACTATAATGTTCAAGACTATGCCAGGCAAAGCGGGACACAGTGTGCAAGTGAGGTTAGCAAGCTAAGTACAGGGTGCTTGGTTTTGGCAAAGCCAAACAAACTTTTAGATGTAAAAAAAAATGAAGGTGCAGCATAGACGGGAATATCATATTTAATACGCAGGCAGATAGGAACTTGTGGGACTTGCGCGATATAGCCGTAGAGATTGGTGGCCCCACTTACTCGCAAGGACAAAGGCACTCAGAGGAGCAGCAAATCACTTCCGACAGTGTAATGTCCACCTTCGAGGACAAGATCTTTTTGGTATATTTTTCTGAGCTTTCCATAACTCCTGCACTGTTTCCTCCAGACGCACCGTCCAAAAGATATGCGCGCAGTACATGTGAAAATCCCCACTGCAGTGTCCAGCACATGAGCGTACAAAGGGAGCCCTTACATGATCCTCTGAGATGGAAGGCACGCGTTCCGAGCCCATGGACGACACACCCGTATCGCTGCTGTTGTCCGTCCGGTCCTCCGCCACAGAGAGCTGGACGGGGTACGGGCCCGACGCAGCTGCAAGCCCAATAGGAATGGCCAAATCAAGAGATGCTCTCCACTACAACAATACAGAATGTTAACGATAAAGGAAGAATGTTTTGGCAAGCTGTGAACAATGGGTGACGAGATGTTTCGGTGGCGCCCCCCCTACGTGACGTTGCAACAAGAATTTGCCGCGCCGTGGCCGCGCTGGCAGTCTGATGTTACTTTTGTTTCCGTCGATGAAAATAATATTTTTAAGGCGCCGAAGTGTGTTTAGACGATTGTAGAAAGGCAACCACGACGACGCTTTTGGTCTCACGTGGTGGCAATAGGCGTGTTTCTGATTCAGAGTGAGTGGGGTGTCGTCGTTATAATACCGGCTGATAACTTTAACAGAAAACAAAACTGTATTTACACTGATAAAATAAACATATAAATATTTACAGTTAAAGATTCTCAGTCAGTTCATGGCGTTCGTTATCATTCAATCCGTCCTGTTCCATCCGACTGCTTGCCTTCCGTTGGCGTTCAGCTCATTCTGTTTACTGTCCAACGTTCAGCTGGCGTTCCGTTCGTTCCGTTCACTGTCTGGCGTTCAGCTGGCATTCCGTTTGCTGTCACTCTGGCGTTCCGACTGTTCCGTTCCGTCTATTGTTCCGACCGTTCAACATCATTGTCAGTCCTTGATCTTCTTTCTTGCTTGCTTTTCACGTCGCCGAGACTTCTTTCTCTGGTCTTGTTCCTTTTCGAGCACAGTCACGCGCTCTCAGTCAAAAGCTGAACAGATTTCACTCGCGAAGGTCGCCATCGCGGGTGAAGTGTAAATGAATGTTGTTTAGTTACTTTGCCCACCGTATATAGTCCGCTTAATATGTAACAAGGTGCACGCAGCAAACCAGACTCTGGTGACCCCGTCCCTTCACATCTACTCTGTCGTACAAGCGAACAAACCTGGAGCTCATTTGTCGTGCTTATATCAACTCCGTACAAAACTATTAAATAAATACTATATGTCAAATGCTATCACCAAACAGATTGCATATGTTGGGCAGTAACTAATTACGTCGCTCCAGTCTGCCACGACTGATGACAAAAAAAGGGGACAGTGCCACGTCTAAATGTTTTATGCGATGCTGAATTAATAAAAACAAAGAACAAGAGAGTAAGGAAACGGGACACTGAACCTTTGCCTACACTTACTCCCTAGGTGGCATTTTCAACACTTACTCCCTTGGTGACATTTCCAGACTCTAATTACAAGGTCACAAACAAATCAATCTACAGTGCTCACATTACGTGCCACAGGAAAGTGAAGATAACGTGTTAATTAGTTCTCTAAAAGAAAGGCTGTATCTCAACCCATCGCACAAAGAAGCTCCACTCCATAAGCAAGGGAGCCAGCTGTACCAAATGTTGATGATAAAGCCGAAGAATACCCATACAACACTCAAAACAAGATTTGTAGATATATACATTGTGCCTCAATTGCTCTGTTCTGTTCAGCCAATCACTCCCAGTGTCATGCCCAAAAATTCAGGTATTAACGGTCTAACAGCTGAAAAATGGTATAAAACAGGAATTATGTAAAGTTCAGTTCGGAAAGAATGCCCACCCAAAATGAAGAAATAAATGTTGAAAAACATGGTGTAGGCTATCTTTGGGGATGCCACGGCAAAACTTTATAAAAATTTAAGAATACCCTGGCACCGGCCACAAATCACGTGATGCGGGAACTGATACCGCAGATCGCGGACACTGCAAATTCGCGTTTCACAATGCGATAAACCGCGGGAATTCGCTACAAACTCCTGTGTCACGGGAAAGGATACTGCAAGTTGCGGATGCAGCAGATTCATGTTTCATGGTGCGAAGGACCTGCGAAAACCCTCTGAGAACTCGCATCTCACGGGAATGAATGCTGCAAATCGCGGACGTAGCAGAGCCAAGTTTTATGGTGCAACAAACACGCTGGAACCCGCTGCAAACCTGCCTGTCACAGAAACCGATATCACACACGCAGATCAGGGACAGAAACGCAGGCACCCGCTATGAACTCTCTTGTCAGCCGGTACAGCAAATTGCGCAGTAGATGCGATTCCTGTCGGTCGTCGTGTGACATCCGACGGGAATAGGGGGTGGGCGCTGTTTCGGAATTTTTATGTTACAGAAACTTAACCAGAAAAACTGGATGGGCGATTTCTCGGGTGCAGGCTTTCTCTCTGAACGGTATGGATACAACACACAACTCTGCCCCAACCACTTCCTGCAAACATGTTCAATCCAGGAGAAATACTTGCAGCTTTTTATTAAACATCACCAAATTAAAAAAATAATTGTCACATTAACATTTCCTGTTGCCGTGACATTAAAAGTTGCAGCCTTGTGTTATTGACAATGCTAGGATCTGACAGGGACTTCTGTACTGAAAGGAACTGAGGCAGCAGAAACAAGCTTGCATTGAGAGATAGCTAAGGAAATTTCAATGCAAGTGGGAAGCAAGCTCTTTTCTTATTCTGTTGGTCTACTGAGTTGGGCCTTTTCCCATTCATTAGCATTTCCTCTTCTCTCCCTAAGACCCAACTGCCCTGCTGAAAGGGACATATAAAAGCTTATTTAGAAGTAGAGAAGGATGAAAACGGCAAAGACAATATGAATCTAAGGAATACTACTGGCTTTCGTAGACAAGTGCTATAAACCATGAACTCAGATTTCCAGATTGCGAGAGGCTTCTGTTCCGGAGGCACTATGATCCTTGGCGAGTGATCTGAAAAACGTCAAATGACCTCTATGCTCCTTAGCTCGAAGTCCAAGCTCCTTAGAATGAGCTTTAAGTATACAAATACTTGTGCAGGATCTGGGATCCAGAGAGGCTTCCTGTTCATAGTTGCAGCATTTTGTGCAGTCCAGATTAAAACGAGACGAGTTGTTTTCTGCATTCCAGTGAGGTCAATAAAATTCCTCCAATATTGTCAGGCCACTATGACCACTACCATGACACAAAATGTATGAGACATGCAACGTAGTTCCTAATGAAAACCATGGGATGACCGATTATAAAAGCCGGAAATATGCACCCAAAGGATGACAAGACGGCTTCGCAACCAAGGTGACTACATAATACAGCAAAATGAGACCTATAAAAAAAAGAATTCAGTCTGCCCCACAAATTGAGGTCTGTGCATTTGTCCCCTTTCAACCTTCCATGCTGCAGTTGTATGTTTTACGTAACAAAATAGGACCTTGAAGGTTGGTTCACAGGAATTATTTTTCACAAAAACATGCATGCAATGCCGCACAAACATCAGCACTATTGGCGCTGAGTAAGGGGACGACTATGGACTTCCAAAAAACTGATGCTTAGAATGTTATTTAGCAACATTTGCGAACCCACCATACAGAGGAGGTGTGGCCCAAACCTTTCAAATGCGGGCGAACGGTCACCTCTAATAACAAGAGAGACTCCAAAGCAGGTCCCTACGTTGTACAACCACAATAAAAGCCTGCCTGCTATCAGTTTCCGCAGCAAGTGCACCAAAGATAAAAAAGCATGAAGCTTTTTTCTCCTTGCCCCTCGTGAAACCAACCAAGAAACCTACCTGCCTTCTTTAAACAAAATTTAAAAAAGGAACAAACCTTAACTTCAAATAGTGCTATAGCAAGCTTCACGTAAGTAACAAAGCCTATCCAGTCAGACGGCAAGCTTTAATCGAGCATCATTTGCACCCTTTCACATTTTCAAACATGGTCTTTGTTGACCCACACTGAGAAGAAATACCCACTGAGCAGCATAATCTATGCAAACGTTCTCTGCCTTTTTGAATGGAAAACAACATAATGTTTCACTCTTGAAAGATATTACCTCTGCAGAAAAGAATTGAAGCCATGCAACGAGGACAGAGCGAAAGGCCTGACACGGTGTCAAATAAGTGAACAGGACGGGTGGGAGGAGGGGATATCTTCTAAAACTACAGTAAAATTAAAAAGCTACCAGTCTATACTCGGCATCAGCTATTTTGAGCTCCGTTATCAAGGCTAGTGTGGCTTCAGCCAGTGTTGGGTAAAGTACAACTAAAAAGTACTTAAAGTAAAGTACAAAGTAAATGATAGCTTATGTACTTCAAGAAGAAAGTAAGTACTCTGGACACAATGTACTTGAAGTACTATAAATACAATGTACTTGAAGTAAAGTACTATAGATACAATGCATTTACAAAGTATGAGTACTTTCTAACAGAATCTTTCAGAATGTCCTTTCAGGGAGCAGCCACGGGAGCAGCTCAAACAGTTGTTTTGGAGCAGGTTGCGAGCAGCTCAAACTACATTCTGCAGCAGGCTAGGAGCAGCTCAGATCAGTTTTCATTGCACTTCAGCTTGTGTCTTAGACAAGCATGGGAGCAATTTCAATTGTGCTTAGCGACACAGATGAACACGAGTGGTTAGGGACCTAGGTAGATGGGATAACAGTGTAGCAGATGCGAGAACTTGAAACTTTGTGAGCCTTAATAAGAACCAAAAAGCAAGTACCATATGTTTCTGAAGATAGTGTTGATATTTTCTGAGTGGCTTTCAACAGCTCAAAATGCAAACCAGCACTGCTTATCGCACAGCCCACACATGCTCGGCATAGTAATTATATTTGCAAACCACGTGACGTGCGTAAGCAACGGACAGGCAGTTGCGCGGAGGAACAGGGCAACAAATTTTGAGTTTATCCTATTGTGCAACTCAATTTCGAAGCAGTAGACTATGATTAAAAGAGTTATCGTATTGGAAGCGAGAAGCAGGAGCAAGGTTAAAGTACGCAGAGTAGACCTACCTCTCGCGTGACAGCTGCTGGCCGGCAAGGTTTCAAATCGGACCACGTTTCAGCTCTATCAAATCACGATTTATCTTGCGGGAATGCGGTTCCAACTTCTAACAATGAAGCACTAAAAGGAATCTTTTGCTTATTTGTTTTCAACTGGCGGATGTCTGAATCCCAGGCCGCAGAGCCTCAGGCAATCTGATGCTTAACGACTCAACTTCACCTTGGCCGTCTTGCTTAAAGGGACCATGAAACGCTTTTGAAATCGAATTTCATCCCCCGATCGTCGTAAAAGGCGTGAAAAGAAACACAAAAACACAAAAATAGGGAGCCAAAAAAAAATTCTTTGCTATAGAACTTTTAAAAGAAAACCGGACTATTTTGCGCCTTCTTTCCTACAAAAGCTCTCTGCCTTTTCACTGCGATGCATCCGCGGAACCGCAGCACGTCAGCCGAATCCACGTCACCTATTGGGTAAGAGCCTACCTCACCAGCACCGCGATCATAAACAATGAATAGCCGGGGAATGTTTCCTAAAAGTTTTGGTAAATAATATTCAGATCCACATTTTCTAGCATAATTAGAGATGTGACCAAAATTGAGGGAGCCAAAAAAAAATTCTTTGCTATAGAACTTTTAAAAGAAAACCGGACTATTTTGCGCCTTCTTTCCTACAAAAGCTCTCTGCCTTTTCACTGCGATGCATCCGCGGAACCGCAGCACGTCAGCCGAATCCACGTCACCTATTGGGTAAGAGCCTACCTCACCAGCACCGCGATCATAAACAATGAATAGCCGGGGAATGTTTCCTAAAAGTTTTGGTAAATAATATTCAGATCCACATTTTCTAGCATAATTAGAGATGTGACCAAAATTGCCAAATTTGATAAGGCTTAGAGCCACGCCATCTATCGTGTGGTAAACAACGCAAGAGAAAGACCCTTCTGCGCTTGCGCAGTCAACGGACGAGGGTCGTCTCCTGGACGGGTTTGCTCCTGGTCGCATTTTCTTCGCAGACTTTCGTTTGCTGGATGCTCGAGTAATGTTTACATCGTTTGTGATCGATCGCTCATTGGCTATGCCGAAATGCTGCAGTGTACCGAAGTGCCCGAATGATAGTTTCTGCAGTCCGGTGGTTAAAAAGAAACAGTTGCAGTTTCACCGCTTGCAACTCGATGAACCACGTCGAAGCACTTGGTGCAGGCTCATCGGTTTCAGGAACCTCGAGTCTACAGTCATTCGTGTATGTTCGGAACACTTAACACCGAGCGTGATTACAGCCACATTGACAGTGTTCCCCGCAAATGCAACCGCTGTTTTGAATTGAGACGGCAGTGGTGCACTCCTGGCAGCAGAAGCACTCTCCAGCGGTAGGCGCTACTATGCACCACTTGCAAGTGCGCCTTCAAAGAAGCAAAACATTTTATATCTCTGTTACTTCCGTACATCTGAATATATGGCCGAAACGTAACCTACCATTCCATACTTTGAAGCCACCCCACTCCTCATCGTCCAATTCTGATGAAGAACTGGAGTCTTCGCCGGAAGACTCGCCGCACTTCCCAACAGGCATATCGGCATATGGGACTAGTCCCATGCTGTCGCTGTAGCGCAACATATCTCATTGAATTTCGCTCAGCTGCAATGTGTCCATGGCTATCGCGGCGATGAGGGGCGCTGATTCAGAATATACGTTGGTGACATCAGCGTCATCAGCGCAGTAAAACCGACCGGCGCACCCCAACTCGCCGCCGCTAACGCTCCCATTCTCCTACTGCCGAGAGAACTTCTGGTTCCTGTGCCAGAGTATGTCACGACCGTCGATATTACACCGCAACTTGTTTTGCGGTCAGCTGGAGAGAAAGGAAAAGTCTATATTTCATTAATTTTTTTGTGTAGAAGTTAATAAACCAAAACAAAAATGGATGCCTGTTCGGCATTCAGTGAATATTGAAGGTTTACGGCATTCAGTGACATTGAAGGTTTAATGTAAAAGTTATCTGGCAAAAGTAAAAAGGTAATTTCATGATCCCTTTAACCACTTATGGTTGAAGAATAACAATCCAGTCGCAGGTGGTGTAGCGCTTGGAATCCGACCCAAGTTTTTTCGTGCGCTTCCGACTCGGGATACAAAGGGAGAATAAACAGAACTTAGGATTGCAAGGCCGACCAAGGTAAAAGCGCTCACTGTTGCCAATGCAGTCGATAAAAATCGACACCAAGACAAAATACAATTTTTTTGGGCAGACGTTTTGGGATTTGGTGCATAGTGGTGCAAGGTGTTGGCTGTGGCGCAGTTTCCACAACATGGCACGCAGGATGTGTGTGGCGCAAAATGGCGCAGCCATTCCACCACTGCCCTATACAGTTTTTTGTAATTGGTATGCATTGTCCCAGGGGTAATGCAATCAGTTTTTTTTCTGAAATAGCGGCAAACATTGGATAAAGTCAAATGGCTATAGACTAGCCAAACCATCCTTGCTGACAAATGATCTAACACAACCAACTTATAATGCACCTATCTATAGCGGTCTTATAGCTGCCGTCACTTCACTCAGAGAAAAGATCGGGTGACGTCTTAAAAGATGATTGCATGTTTTCACCTGACGATACGCCATTCTTTTCCTTTGAGGTTGATGAATTCTTATACTCGACCTCAAAAGTTGTGTATAATACAGGGAAAGTCAAGGATGTGAAACTGTGGTTCTTTAAAGAGCTCAATTTCAAGGAAACCGTATTTGAGGAATGTAATTTGAAGTCGGGAGTTGTACTTTTTTTTTTCGGAAAGTACCAGAAAACAAAAAAAGTACAAGTAGATACTCAGAGAATATGTTTCAAATGAAGTACAAGTTTTTTAAACCTACTTGAGGTAGTACTTTAAGTACAATGTACTTAAAGGACTTCCCCACACTGGTTTCAACATTGCTCCAATGCTGTCAAAGCTATTTGCAAAAGCATCTGAATGAGATGCAAAGCAAAGCTACGTGCTCTTGCAGCAGTGCAGGGATGCAACACTATGGAAGCTAAGCTAGTCTATATAATATAGCACACAATAGTTCATGTCTAGTATAACTCTGCAGAATCCCCGTGAAAGCTTGACTTCCCAGTCTTTGAAGCGGTGAGAGCGAAAGTTTTGGCAGTTCATCCTCCCTCCCAAACTAAAAAGACATTGGGAGTAAAACCAACCAAGCCGACACAGCACATACATTCACCTCCTTGTGTGACAGCAGTGTCTGCTGCCTGGACAACATGCTAAAATCTAAAATAAAATCAACCGCCTTCCCACGTGGACACGAACTAAAGAACATCCATCAAACCGATCGCCGGTGCATGACGCAGAGCCCAAAGCCGCCATCGCGCGCTCCCGTGATGTCGTCATTTGCTTTTCTTTTTTCGGTCAGTTTACGCTTTATTGCATTCGGCGCTCTCTAACACTCTAAAATAAACTGTGTGGACGAGAGGCAACCCGACGGCCACTCACTTGCGTCATCTAGAGCAAATGGCGGTAAAAGAAACAACGGATTGGACCAATTTGTCTGAAGGAATCATCCACTGATAAAGCAAAATATCAGACGATCAATTTTTTTTATGACAAATGTTAATGTTACATGCAACATTGTTTTTCCTTTCGTTTTTTAACAAGTATGTTGTGCAAGGGTGCCTAAGTCACCTCTGATTGATTCCCCTTTTATCTAGGCAACTAACACGCATGACTAAGCAGAGTGAAACAAAATGGCATTTTTTAGTTAGTTCTGCCTGTGCAGAACATGCAGTCACATAGTAGGAGCTTCAAAGAATGTCCAGGCAAGAATTAAGTGCACCTTTTAATAAGGAACTATATCTTCAAGAGAGGCCAATCAAGCTCAGTTTATTTTTAGGCAATGTTTATGGAAAAAAAAAAGGGGGGGGGGGGGGGCAAGGCATCTTTTTTTTATATTAATAAAAAGCAAAACTACAAGTACTGCCTTGGCTCTCTGGTAAGCAACGAATGACAGCCCTATTTCGTTCCAGAAACTATATCCTTACTTCGAGTTATCAGGGTTGAATAGAAACTTAAAATATAGGCGCTTTCAGGCAGCTGTGCATGGGCGCCACCATAACCGACCTTCAGTTTTGGTTTCCTCTTATTCCTTTCGCTTCACTTGATCATTCCCACAGCAGGGCAGGTTATTGCCACTCTAGGCGCTACTGTGCCCTTCTCCCGAGCATAGGCCTCTGTGGAGGCTCATCAACGCTCGATTCAGTGGAACGGCATCCGGTAAGGCAAGAGAAGGTCGGCAATGGCGGCTCAATTGGGTGCGTGTTTAAAGCATCTATAAACGTCTCACGTTCAGAAACAAGTTAAACATGATAAACTCTGCTAATGACAATCGCACGCTCGTATTTTGAACGGATGGGTACATTTTTCGTTCCAAAGGACCAATTCCAGCGAACGCTCGTCGATCAGCCATCTGTGAGCGCGACGCATCACGGGATCTGGAGCGACTGACGTCACAGAAGTGACGTTGATTGGTCCAGCACCAACGCGTTAATACAACCTGGCCATTTTTAGTTGCTCCTCCCCGCAAGAGTTGAATAGGCCTGGGGAGAAAGGAGATCCGGTTGAACATGGCTCGCACGCACTCGGCTTTCCGCCGTACTTCCACAGAGTGGCGCTGCTTTTAAGTGGAGTGATGAAACGCCATTCGGTTTATTTCTTTTAAACAATGTTTTGGTGTCTTTTGGAGCAAAATATCAGTGTCTCCCTGGTGTGGCCAGAACGCGGTTGACATTTAAAACAATAACAGGTGAACTAGAACTTAATTGCAGTGTCCCTTTAACAAAGCAAAAAAAAAGTTGCGACATCTCCCTTCCTTTACCTTTTTTTTTTTTCTTTCTTTTTTGTAGTTGCTTATTATGATTGTCCCAGGATAGTAGGTGCCATTTCTACACTCGGTTTCATCGCAAGTCTGGGAGCGGCTTGCATCACGGTTCGATCAAGATATTCGAGAGTGTACAGTCATGGCGATAGTCGTCCTTGCGCGTCGTCTGAGAAAAACGCACCCAAAGATAGATGGCGAGCCATCAAATCAAGCTTCTAGCTTTCTAACTTTTTTTTTTTTTTTTTTTTTTTTTTTTTTTTTTTTTTTTTTTTTTTAGTTTTTGCCGCGTTTTGAAGTAATCATTTTCCCTCTTCTCCCTTCCCGCGCTCTTTTAACCTTTTTTTCTTTTTGCATTTTCTTGTTATCGTGATCTCGGGATAGGCGCTCCGCAAAGGATGTCGCCTGCACCAGGCACTATCAGCGCGTCAAGGCGATGCCGGCCCTTCGATGTAGCAAGCAAAACTGCTTGCCGATTACCAAAAACGACAAAAACGATAAAAAAAAAAAAAATGAAGCGAAACTCGGAGGGGTCAATGACCTCGATCGCGCCCGCGTCAGCGCTTGGCTCGAACTCGCGGTTCGATGAAGCCAATCGAGCGGCGCCCAAAGTGCGTCGTCACGACGCGCGTCGTCTTCGTGCCTTTGCCGTCACCGGCTAGTCCAATCACGGGCCGAGAGAAGCCCGGGGCCTCTACACTTGTCAAACACAAGGCTGGGGCCGAAGTTGACCGAGCGCACCGATTCGCCCGTCACGACAATGACTTCGCGTTTTTTTTTCACCCACGTCCAATCGTCGCGCTCCGCGAACTTTCGGCTCCAATTTTGCGTTTCACGAGTTTGGGGCCCCCGTATTCAAGAATCACTGCTCATCATTGTTTTATTTTGGCGGCGCTGTTTCGGTTGGCTTCACCGGCTCGTAGTGTCGGCTGCAGTCGGGCTTGGCGTGAAACGGAGTATCGGCGACATGCGCGACCAAAAGAGTCGTCGCAATTCGAGATTAGTCAAAGGTTCACTCGTCCTCACTTAGATCATTATGAGTTTCTTCTTCATCGACAGAAATCGATTCAATGCCAGAGTGTCAACTGAGACGCTCTCCTCTCGGTGTCACCTTTCGTATTCGCCAGTCTCGGGCTGTTTCAAAATGCTCCAAACGTCAACTGTGACGACCTTGGTTTAAGGACGCGATGACTCGGAGCTTCCACCGTTATTTTTACGGACGTCGAACCGCGATCGATAATAGGTAGCCATGATTACAACGCGTGACGTAACGGCGAGGCACCAAAACATGCCGCGACGTCACGAACGGTAGAGGGCGCCACCGAAACATCTCGGCGCCAGAGCCTTTGGCCGAACACTAAAGGCCCGTTCGCACACTTGCGACTCCTTAGAACTAGAGTTCAAGAACCAAAACCTCACGCTGGCGCCATCAATGCGGTGACCCTGGAACTGCATTTCACTAGAGCGAAGGTTTGGCGGTATTTGCGAAATCGAATGAACGTATTTATCCTCGCCAAGGTTTTTATTTGTACATGGCACACGAGAGCCGAACTACCCCAGAACACAACTTGCGACTCCAAATTCGTTTCCTTTCCGCAGGAAAAACCGCCGCTCGAGAACTGGCCGGTTTGAGTCGCGCTACATCTCCCTTCTCCGTGGTCACGTGCCGTTTTCTAAGGTTTTCTAGACACAACCACCAAAGATACTCAAAATCCTGGATCAATAAACAAAAAAAAAAAAAAAACAAAAAAAAAACAACCTTTTTTTGGCTCCTAAAAACTTATATACGTTGATTGAAAAAAAAAAAAAGAAAGAAAAAAAGTTACTTGGTCACATGAGTTCTCGCATCTTTCACGCATTTGCGCTTTTTTTTTTTTCTTACTATCTTCATTATCCAGCCGAGTCAGACGAACTCAGATGCAGCAAATCGAGATAGAAAATCCGGTCCACAAATCTTTCTATCAAAATAGCTTTTTTTTTTGTGTGTGTGTGCAGGATATTAACTGAGAGATTACTTTACTACTTGTCACAAGATCCTTCCACGGGTCACGTAGCTTTCAGTTATGTGGGGCTCTCGACCCACCAGAGCGACGTGAAATGCGATGCACCTTGTACATTTATACGGTAAAACCTCCGCACCAAAGAAAAAACAACTTGTTTATATGTTTCTTGGTTGACTCCCTCAGGGTTATCCTTAACGCACGCGCTTTTATCGGATTTTTTTTTTTTTAAACCTGTTGCTGAAAATTTTTTTAACCATGGGTGCCGGGTTATTGCGCATGTACGCAGCTTACGCAGCCGTGCCAGTGACTTCTGGAGGGAAATATGGCTTTTCATTTTTGTATATATCTGAAAACTTCAAAATAAGGCTGCTATCCTGTACTTGCTGCCTGCTTCATTTCTCTCGTTCTTTCGGTGCAGCTCCAAACTGTTCCTACACTAACAGTTCGTTCCCTCCGAGTTGGTTGGACGTGTTTGGCGACACACTTTCAAATAAACATGGAACCACGATATGCGACGATGACTGTAGATTGGAGCGCCATGCACTGCCTCAGACACAGACATCGAGGTCGAGATTTACCGTCTCAAGGATGGACCAGGTCTTTACAGATGGACCTCACGAGACCCTTTTCGGAAAGAACGAGGACAGTCCAGAGGACGTCTCGTCCTGGTTTGGACATCCCGTGTATGTCGTCAGCGTGTCATTGCGCTCACCGGGAGGTACTGCGGAACAGACTTAACTGTGTCGGCAGAGAAAGATCGGCGTTTGGTGGTGCGCTCCACCTAGAAACACGAGTATCACCACTAAAAAATGAAATGCAATCACGAGCTCAAACTCGTGTCCCATTTCGTTCTTGCTCCGTAGCGTCGTCGTCTCATTTTCGAGGAGTGACGACGTGCTTGTGCCCGACCTCGAGGCCGTGAAGAAGTCAGGACCGGGTGAGAATGACAGGGAGTCTTTTTGGATAGCGGGCCTTGAGCGTGGTTCGGCTGGGCGTGCACGCCCTCCAGCTCGGGAAACACCTAACGTCGCGCCGAACGCTGGACAACTGAAAGACCTCTCTGCCGTCCTCATCCCGTCAGGAAATATGGTACGATCGCGATTAGTTAGCACAGTCCCCCGTTCTGAGTAGGGTCTCCCCATTAGCGCAAAAAAGTCTGCTTTCAACTGCGCATGGCAACGAGCGAAGTATCCCGTTTACAACCTCAAGAGGTTGCACTGCCACGTGCCAAAGGCCACTCGCCGTTTCCCCTATTTCACGCTTCTGACTGAGTCTGCTGGAATCTGTCGTGTAATGCCATACAGCAACCCACATTACGGAATATACTTCCAGGCCGATGCAGAAACGCGAAAAAAAAAATAATAATAAAGTCGCCACTTCACGTCGTCGTCGACCAATATCTTGCGATCGCACACACGCACACCAGTACTTGAGCCGTTTTCGCTTTGCTTTTTATTCGCCGCTCGTGTTTGTCTCGCTTGCTCGCTCGCCGAGCGAGCGATAGCCCGAAACGCCTCGTAAGCGCCGACCAGATAAAGGACACAGAAAAGCAACCGTCGAAAATGGAGCGCCAGAAGGCAGTTGCTGCGTCATCGACCGCAGCCAACGGAACAACCGAACTGCGCAGGCGCAGCAGAGCGGAGGGGGCAAGAGTCCGTAAAGATAAGGTGCGTCAGCGGTTTTTTGTTTTGTTTCTTTCGCTTTTTATCCGATGCCTGCAGGCAAGCCGCCGCCCCGATCGAACACCACATTCCATAAAACCTCCGCAGCAACCAACGCGATGCTTTTTAACCAGACAAACGAAGCCATCAGGGCACTATCCACAGGTCTGGTCGTTGGAAGCGAGCCAGACATGTGCTGCAGTCGGGGAGACCTGAAGACGACGACCGGAAAAGGGGGGGGGGGGGGGGGGGGGGGGGGGGGGGAGAGCTGACGATCGATGCAATGCGGTCATCCCCACTCAAATCGCGCGGTCATCTGACGCCTGCAACAATTAAAGAAACAAAGGCGGCCGGCTATGTGTTGCTGCCATCAATACGGCCACGAGCAACGGGATAAATAAAAAAAAAAGATAAAAAGCGGGCATCGCGCCATCGCCTTATTGGAGCCACGTGCGCTAAGAATAGCCCGCTCGACCAACGCATACCGCTTATCTCTTCATGCCGGGCGAATGCAGACGACTTTGGGACATCCGTTCTTCCTAAACAAGGATCGCTGCCTACAAAACAACAAAAGAACCCCTCCCCCTTTTTCCAAAAAAAAAAAAAAAGAAAGTAGTCACGTGTGTTTTGTTTTTTTTACCTGACCACGTGCGTATCACGCAGATCGGAGGCGGCGGCGGCTGGTCGGCACAAATGAGGCCCTCCTCTTCGTCATCCTCGTCCGACAAGGGCAGGCACGTGATGTCCGGCCGAATCACCAGAATCTCGGGCTGCTGCCCCGCGAGACACGCCATGCTGCTGATCAATCGCGGTGCACCTCCACCGAACACCTTCCTTCGGACCCCGGGGGGGAGAACCTCACACGGATCGCCTCACAGCGGGCGGGCGCAGACTCGACAGCGCCACGGATGCCAGCTCCAACGCGGCACCGATAAGACCTCGGTCGACACGGTGACGCAGCGACCCGGCATGTTTCGACGAGGGAGGAACCGCAGCACGTCTTGTCGCCACAAATGCGCGTCCAGCGAGCCGTCGATCTCCAACACAAGCCCCGCTCGAACGTCCGAGGGGGACGCCGAGTGTCCCAGATGTCCGGCGGCCCTCCCGACCCGCCGATGAGCTGGCACAAAAAAACGCTCCCTGCCGCGATCTTGCTTTATCACGGCGCCGAAGACCTTGGACCGGTCGGCCACTTCCTCGTCGTCGCTAGTCGTCGGGTGCCGCACGCGCCGTGTTCAGGGCGCTCTCGGGGCGTCTCGTCGAGGAACCCACGACTCCCCGAGCGTTCGATCGGCAACAAAAAACAACTCTTAGGACGTCCCGAGAGGACCGTGAGACGCGAAAACTGCCGAGCCAGCAACGTCCTGGCCGCAGAAGCCCGGCGCACCGCATTACAAAGCGATAAAATGGCGCCGAGTCATCGCCGGCAGGCGACCATGTCGCCATCTCTCGCCAAGGACGACAAGCAGGCAGGCGCGCGGCGCGAGAGCTCTCTCATCGGTTCGCTTTAATTTTGTCTTTTTTTACCGAACCGGCCAGCCGACGTCTGCTCTGCTGCGCGGAGCATGACGCAACGTTTTGTGGCCTTCCCCGCTTCGTGACTAGGCCTTATCGTTTGTTGTCGCCGCTGCTCCATTTATGGGAACGGGGCAACAATGGTGTCACCCAGTGATCACAACATCAGTAGCCTTCCACAAAAAAAAAAAAAAAAAAAAAAAAAAAAAAGAAGTTCCTCCGTGCGAAATATTGAAGAATAAGAGCTCCTTATCAAGATTCCAAGATGGCCGTCAACCTCTTGCCCGGACTGGTTCTGTCGGATGGTCGATTCCGATAAGGTTGCAAATGGCAGCGCTCCGTCGCGCATCGGTCGCTGTTGCTAACAGCACCCGACAGGTGCACTCGGCATTCTTATCTTCAGGCGCACGCTCCCCGCGCAGCTGCCCAAAAGCAGTCCTGGAGCTGATGGAAGAAAAGCTCCACAACGCACTTCGTTCCATCGTGAAGAGCGACGAGAGAGAAGCCCACGTACGCACACGAAAAACGCAAGGTCACAGCGCGCGCTCTGGGATCAATTGGATCGGTCGCCGCGATAATACACGCAGACAGACAGACCACGGTGACGTAGCCTCGCTCTCGTAGCGTCGGCTGCGCTGGGACTCGATATCGATACTCTTTCGGTTTAAATCAGCACGACTCAAATCACGCGTCAGTCGTTCCAAATAGGCCGTCGATTTGCTTAGTCACTTGCACAAACCTGGCCGCCGAACGAACAATAGTACTCAGTGGTCGGTTCTCGAGAATATTTATTTCTTTATTTTGATTTTGTACGTAGAGGGGTGCACCAGCGGTTGGAATCGAACAGGTCATTCATAGCCTTCGCAGTGCTGTGGAGACCCCCGGCGTACCGGGCTCTCTCTGCAGTGTTGAAGGGATGACGCTGGCGCCGTCCTATCCCAAGCGGTATTCACTCGCCCCTCTGTGTACCACGAGACACCTTGGGTGTATCTCATCATATACCTCGATAAGCAGTAGATAGCATCGAAAGAAGGTAGTAAGGCAACCGAACACGGACACGCTAATAGAAAGACGGACGTTCCTTCTAGTAAGGGCCTTCAGTTTCAGCTTTGGGTCTCCAGGCCGCAGAGCAACTGCGGTCCTCAGCGACACCACAAAGGTTTCCAAGATCGTGTTTAGTGGTTCGGATAAGAGAAAAATATTGCATCATTTATTTGGCAGCTGAACGAATCCGCCGGCTGATACCGGTTGACACGAACGACCCTTGAATCAGACACCCGAAATATCGAAACGCTGTGTCCCAAAAACGAGGTCGACATTCGGGTACTGCGATATCAAGATCTCCGCCTCAATTTCCGAGGTTGCCTACGCGGTTGCGTAGCAGTATACAAGCACGGCCATCCACCATTCTTGAGTGTGAGCTTTCGATTGCAGCACGCGGTAGTTGTGTTCAGCCTTTGTTTGCAACAACAATACAGGCATAGTATAATCGGTGACAGCGAGGCCCCTGCAGCATAGAACTCCGTCTCTAGCACACGCTCGTTGCCTTCCTCCGGCCCTTGGCTGCGTATCTGAGGACCAGGTGTTACCAAAGGCGGAAAGCTCGTGATCCAGGCATCTACTGAGTTACCAACCTGAGGTTTTGACGCGACAACGTCTTCCCCGAAGGAGTGCATGTAGGGAAACTTGTGCAACGGAAGTAGACCTTCCGGCCCGGAATTTCGAACTCCCTCTGGGTCAGCCACCCGTAGATCGCGATGACGTGCCATCGCAATGACAGCGTTTTTCGTTAATGTAGGAGTCTTCGGCTATGCACACTCAATCAACCATTCGAGTCTTTATCTAAAACCATCTCCCAAATATAATCTTGGATCCTTTTTCTTCTGTCGGTCCCGGAAGCAGTGCAATACAGGTCGGTCGGTGCCAAGGGAAGGAAGGAAGGGGAAGGGAAGATGGGGCGGGGGTGAAGACGTGAGCAAAACGCGGCGAATCCCGAGTGCCGACATCGATGGTCCCGAGAGGACGGCACGTAGACGCTAAAACTTGCGACTGTGTTGTATACACAACCTACCCGTTATTTTTACTTTTTAAAGGCCGACCTGCAGAATCGTCTTCTGCCAGGCAGAAAACCGGTTCCCAGCTTCCCTTTCCCCCTTCACTTCCGCACTCTTCTCCCCCCCTCTCTACACAGGAGCGGGTCTCAGATACTCTTCGCCGGGAAGAGGAGGGTTTCCCTCTCTCTCGAATGGAAAGAAGGGATTGAGAGAGCGTTTCCTCCTTTCTGACTGCTCGTCGGTCTTTAAGAAGGGCATCAAGGACGCCATTATAAGCGGGGCCTGGGAAGGAGACCACTGCACTGACCTTTCACCTGTCGACTCGACGCTTGCAGCTGGCTACGGCTGCTTATAATTGCCAGTGTCGAAATGGCAAGGTTAGGCTTGATATACGTCATTTTAATTTAAGGTTTCCAAAGTCACCGCCCAGCGTACAATCGCCACAGTCCAGCATTGGCTTGTTGGTCGCTTTGAAAAGCGAGCAGAACACCCGCGCACGATCGCTGAGAATGGCACCAGCCAGAAGCCCGTTTTGGGGAAGCGCCATTAAGATCAAAGGTGGACTTACGGCACTCCTAACTGATTTGGCAATTGCGAACCATTTAGAGGAATTAGCGGGAGAACACTAGGACAACCGAAGGTAGAAACAGCCGTAGTTTTTGGTGCCATGGAGAACACTACCAGACATGCAAGAAGTGAAAGTACGCAGGTTAGCAAACATCAAACCCACGAGATACGCATCAATACCGACAACACAAACCGAACATGGTCCACGGTATGACATGCGTACTCCCTTGGGACTCGGGAGTGAAATAATTCGAAGTAAATAAGAAGCATGGTTCTCCAGCAGTCCGTTTGCATTCGGCAGAGGCCTCTCGATAATACAAACATGTCCACCACCGTGCACCGGAAAGAATTCTGGAGCGGATTTTTGACAGGCCAAAGCAACAGATTAGCGCTTGCCAGTGGCGTAGCCAGGAATTTTTTTTTTTTTTTTTTTTTTTTTGGGGGGGGGGGGGGGGGGGAGGGGCTGAGGTGTCCATGACTTGAAGTGCGGAGAGGGGGTTCCAAAATGCATGCGTATATTCTAGGGTCGGCTGGATTTCAGGGGGGGGGGGGGAGGGGGCTGAAGCGAACGCCATATGAAATTGCGGTTTTGGTGCTGCTTGATTTGTTCATTGGCTTATACCGTGTACTGCGCTTTGACTAGTGTTCTTGTTTCCAGCGCTTATCAATCGGGCAAAAAATGCTCAGTCACTGGACTCATGAGCAGCGCCTTCCGCAGAGCAGAGGAAGTTCAATACAAAACACAGCCCAATACAGAAAAGACGGCAGCGGCACACAGGTGAATATTGAAATGACCTATAGCAGGGTTGTAGAATGCTCGCCCTCGCCCGGTGAAACATCCCAGTCACCTGAGTGCAGTGATGCTGTTTCAAGAGCCACTCTGACCACGCCCTAGTGTTGCTCCAGCAGGCCGCAGGCCCTAGCTGAAGCATGAAAGAGCTCGGATAAGAGCGGAACCCGTTCCGTTGAGATGTACAACTTATGCAAAGTCGGTCGTTGCATCGGTGCGGAGGAGCATCCAGCTATGTGTTGTGACGTACTCCTTGCGAGCGTGCATTACTATGACAGAAGCACTCCTCAAAGCTAAGGTTCAGAAAGAAGCTTTTCGCGATTAGAAAACACCAGTTTCCCTCTCGTTCTACAACTATTAATGATAGTGTTGTTGTAGCGCACGCACATTTACTGTCGAATTCTCTGGCAATTTCAGAGAGCTGTCCTTTTTCATAAAACATGGGCCAAAAAAAAAACCAAGAAAAGCGAAAAAAAAAAAAAAAAAAAAAAAAAAAAACTGCTGCCCAAACATGTTTTTGTGTAAAACTCGATTTCCTCCCGAATTCAAATTCAGGCCTGCATCGCCGAGATGATTTTTCCCGAGCTAAAATTTTTAATTGCGAGGGCCGAAGCGCGCCACCGCTACCAAAACTTAGGTGTGGTGTCAATATACAGTTGACACTACATACACTAATTTAAAGGCCAATTTCTGTTTGTTCTTTGCCCCCTTCGTTCCCCTTCTCCAGGGATTATTATTGCCATTCCTGTCCAGCTCGCTTGCACCTTTGCATTAATTGCATCTTAACCCCAAAGGATTTTTTTTTTTTTTGTCTAAAACGGTGCAAGTTAGACACGCAAAAAAATACCACAACGCGAGAAAAAAATTCTCCACGCGCGCGCACGCCTTCATTTTTGGCGCCCTTCTCTCCCGCTCCTCACCTCCTCAATTCTTTTTAGTCGAGACGTCGAATATTAAATTAAGACGCTTTGTAAGCGAAATTTCTCTAACATTTAATAAGGGTATTGTAAAACATGTTTTTTTTTTCTTTTACGCAATCGCGAACCCACTACGGCCCTTTTTGTTTAAATACCGAAAATCGAAGTCCGGTGTGATGTCGCCTTCTGCCTCGAAAAGGAAATCGTCAAACGGTCAAAACAACTGGGTTTGATGTCTGTGTATCGCAGTTTAGGTAGTGACTCCGCCGGGGCAGCCTTTTACGCAGAACCGGCGCGAAGTGGCCCCTCGCGTCACCCACAAAAGACCACTGCGCGTTCTCTTCGACCTCGCACCGTTTCAAAAAATTTGAGATCGCTGAAAGGGCCCTAAAAGAACTTCTAAGTCGAAAGTCAAACGTCGTCTGCTCGCAGCAATAGGCACCACGCACGTAGAAATCCGACTGTTCGCGGGACAACAAGACACTTCGAATGACGGTGGTTCGGAGGGAGAAACTCGGCTCTCAGGAGGGCTCAATATTTGACGTCACTGCACTGCCGCAGATCGCGCCGGAACTTCAAATTCGACATTTAGAACTTTTTTTTTCTTCACAAATACTGAATTTTCAAGTTTCGAATTTTTAGGGTGATGTCCAGGAATCGTTTCAATCGTTCCAGAAATTAAAAGAAAAAAAAAAAAAAACGATTTTGACGTGTTAGTTAAAGGAGCGATGCAACAATTTTTGTACTTTACGCAAATACCGTTTAAAACGGATCCCTAACGTTAATGACCTATGAAACACGCGTTCGTTTTTCACCCCACGCAATAGAAGTCCCAGAAAAAAATTAAAGAAAATCGAGCAGCATCCACCCCCTCAACTCGCAGCCAGAACAAGCGGCCACGTGATCTGGAGCCGATTATATGCCGCCAGTGTTGATCATAGCCACGCGCTGGGGTTGGCAGAGCGCAGGACACGCGCTGAGCTCCAGACATTGTTATGGCTCGGCTGTTGTCGTCGTTGCAGCGATTGGACACGGGTCACTACCCGAATGCTTCTCGAACTAGCAATTATCACGAGCCCAAGTCGAGTGCCCACGCGATGCTCGGGCCCAATCTATGAACCGCATTCAAATATCGTCACTTGGGTGTACTGCGATCCCCACGTTACGTCATCAAATTTTGCAAAGGAGAGATTGAAGGAAAATGATCGCTTTTGTCCCTGAAATTACACCGCAACAAAGGAGTTTCTTGGCCAGTGGCGTTGCGTGTGAGTATCCTTGAGTCCCAGGTGTGCCAGTAAGCTCGTGTCAAGTGAAAAACATTCCAATTAAATATCGTTGCACAGCTCCTTTAAGGCACGTTTATTATTTTTATTATTATTATTATTTTTTTTTTTTGAGGGACAATGCATTTATTTGTTTACAAGGCTGGCAGGACGACGCAAGACTTCGGAGTTTGGGTGTGCATCAAACCTCCGCATCCTTACCATATCTTGCTTAATGTAATTACTTGTTTCCAAACCAGAAAAAAAACACGCATACATTTGAACGGAGGGAAATTTTCAAACGCATTTGAGGTGATATCGGCACCACAGCAGTACTTTAGGAAGGAGACATCAAAATATTAAAAAAAAATCACAAACATCGTTTTAAGTGCAGAACTTCTTACAGGTGTATATGTCAAATATTATCAATGTTTTCATAACTCTAAGCAATGTCCTTCTTGGTCAAACCGAGAACTTTTCAGTTGGGAGAGCCACTGGTTTCCTTCCCCCGAGAAGGCGTAAGACACGGGCGTTCCGGGCGGAGTCTTCTGACTTCGAGCCTGGTCGCTTTGTATCGTGTCGGCGAGAGCACGCCACCATGCCCGTCGGCGGACGTGGCTTCGGGAGGGCAGCCCCTGGCCGCCCCACAGCCACCCGTCGGCAACCCGGCCACCGGCTCTGTCCGAGGTCGCTGGTTTGCACCGACCTTGGCCAGCGGACTCTCCCATGAAGGACGCACCTTGGCTAAGGACCCCCTGACCCCGTCTCCTTTTAGAGACCCCGGCCAGGCGCGGCCAATGCCCGGCACTCCTTCCACCCTGGAATGGAACGCCGTTGGCGACGTGACCGGATCACCCAGTGGTTATAGCGCTTCGCCTCTTCATCCGCGCGACTCGGTGTCCCAACGGGCCGATGTCCCTCACGATGACGCTACGCGGGCCTCTCTATTGCGAGAGAGCCTCCGTGCACGCGACGCCGTCGCTGCTCCCATTGGAGCGAACGCCGCCGGCGACCTCATTGAGCTGCCGTCCGACGTCTGACATGACTCGCCGAGGCACGGCATCCCTCCCCTTGGAGGTAATAGTTTGCCGAACGACCTCTCGGGAGTCTTACCTTTACCAGACTTTTCCCCATCACGGCGGGCGCCCATAGCGACCCACTCGGGCAATGACCCCGCGGGCTCTCATAACGCGCTGTTGCAGGAGGCGACACGAATCATTGAGAGTCTGTCCGGCGCGATGCAGGCGATCTTGCCGGGCTCGAGAGGCATGCAATCGCCTGTTCGGATCCCTATCCACAAATATAAGGGGTATGGTGACTGACAGCGCCACGGACTTCCTTGAGGACCTGCTACACTATCAGCAGGCCATGGGATGTCCGATCAAGAGATACTGTGTCGTATTCTGCCTGTTGCCCTGACCGACCACGTAGCCCGCTGGTTTCGCCTTGCGGGGCAACACGCGCTCATCCCTCCCGCAGACTATGAGCGGAGGATGCGACGAGAGTTGGGAGCGACGGACTCAGCATCCGGACGAATCGCTGCTCGAGCACGACCAGGCCGTGCAGGAGCTGTTCCTAATAGCTGACCCTGCGGCCATCAACTCGGAGAGAGTCGGGCCGGCCCTCCTCCGAGTGGACGGCCGTCTGGTCGGGGAGTCTTGGATTGGATTCCGGGCGACGGGACTAGTCGCTGCATACGAACTCGTCCGACCGGCGATGATTCGACGCTAGCGTTTCCCCTGGCTCTGACAGTCGGCGTCCCCTCCCCCTAGTGGACGTCCGTCTGCCGAAAGCCCTGGTTTGAACTCCTGCGACGTCGGGTACCTAGCGCCGACCTGAGAGCCTTTTGGCTCTCAGGTCGGCGGGCGCTGCGGGTGCCACATGTGTCCACGTCTCGCTCGACCGCAGTGTCTTGTTGGGAACCCCTGGTACTCAATAAACGCTGTGGGATACCGGCATCATCGTGGTTGGCATGGCGTTGGACGAACCCGGCGCGGCGACCACCCTCGCTAGTAGCCGTCGGCCGCGCGGTGGGACGGGAATCGGATTCCCCTTTGAGCACCGGTCCTCGGACGAAGTGGTATGTAATCTGCCTTTTTCCCCCACACAGTACGTGTCTGAATGCAGGGCTCAACACGAAGGAGCCCAGATACGTACTCTCCTCTACATCTTGGGTCGCCATTCTAGGCGAGTCTTCGACATGTTTGAATTGTACGAGGTCAACGACAGTAAATATAGCAATGTGAAAAGGAGATACGACGCTCACTTTGGCCAAGCAAAGAATGTTGTCTATGAGTTTATGTCTCAACGGATTGGAAAAACAGGAGCCCATAAAAACGGCGATCCAGTGCATCACCCTCCCTGCCATACATGATGGACAATTATGAAGGAACTCGTGGCCGCCTAAGCCGGGAACGCTTTATCTTCCGTACGAGATAAGGCACTCTAGAAAGCTTTAGTTCGAAGCTGCTCTTACACTGACGTCACCTCTTGCTAAGTTAACAGAAAGACTCTCTGTTCATCTGCAGCAGCTGCTAAGGGAGACTGGAATGAAAGCGTGCATATATCAAGAGTCAAGATGCCGGCCTAGAAGATGCCGGCCGCCTGAGGCAAAAGCCAAGTAAGCAAGCTGTGCGGCGTTCCACCTTACTAGAAGGTAAAGCGAACTTCACAAGCAAAGTAACGAAACGTTACTGTAAAGGGTCATACCAGCAGAAGAAGGAAAGTACACCTTGTGCAAGACCAAGGGTGTTTATGCACGAGTCTGCAGCAAGATTCCCAGAGGAAAAAAAGGAATCTCTTCGTTGAAACAAACATCAATACCAGCAGCCTTTCTCAGCACAATTCAGGAGTTCAGTGCCAACCTCAGTTCTGAATTAGCAAAAAGGTCCTTCCAGAACTCGGTGGACATGCGTTGCAGGTGATGTGAAAGCTCGACGCCGTAGTGAGGTGGAAAAAGAACTCCACAAGGCAAGTTGTTTACATCCCTCAACAGCTTCACGGTGCCCTTGTCAGATTGCCTGCCATCGAGGATCTGGGACTCGTCAAGTTTCTATTTCCACATCAAAGTTCTAATTCCTTGAAATGTGCTTCACCCAAGTTTTGAACAGCTTGGGGACCCTCCCAGGCATGCACACTATCTGTTTGGACCCCTCCACGGTGCCCTTTTTGCTGAGCATCCCATACCGCACGCCCATTCCTTTGTGGATGGTCATTGTGAAAAAGCTAAAAAAAGATGGCGGATCAAGGCGCTATTCGTCCAGTCGAAGTCCCAATTGACCGGTGTGATGACATTTGTTCAGTCCTGAAACCTTCAGAAGATGTCAAAATTTGTGTCAACTTTAATGCATGTCAATGCCTCCAACATCTTATGGGAACGATATATCCTTTCAACTGTGGAAGAAACGCTTGGGTCCTAGGAGCGGCAACTGTGTTTTTAAGAAGGCTATATCCTTTTAAGAAGAGACCCTAGTCAACAAACATGAACAACCAACTCGCCCAATCTCAAGTTCTCACAAAAATAAAAAGTTATTCTTAATTTGTTTTTACAAGTTTTAAGCAACATATATAGTAAGTACTACACTCAGGAAGTGGATATCTATATAGTAGTTACATCTATTCAAAGTTCAATATCTGGGCTGTTCGCAAGCATGTTTTGAAAAGCCTTTTCTATTTTCTCCAAATTTTTTCGTGGCAACACAAAGTTTTGCTCCCAATATCTTTTGACCTGAATACTTAGAACATGCTGGCATATTTTGTACCACGCGTTTTGATGGTGGTATTGCAAAAAAGTTGGGCAGACATTTTGTTATAAAGTTGGTTTTCTTGAGAACCGTAATAGATAGGAAAACAATCAGTTTATGCTTGTGCTTTGTAGAAAGAATTAAAGCATAGGTGAACATTTAAAATAAATGAGATCAGAAATGACAAAAAAAAATTTCAAGACCAGGGTCTCCCTTAAAATGTGGAGGAAAAGCTTGGACAGCAGGGGCAGCACCCGCACTCTTAAAGTTGGACACCAATTTCGGCTTGCATTATATCCATCCTCCATCATGTCAGAAGCCGATCCCTGTCATAACCCCAACCAGGGGCCCTAGCTAACCTGGACACTTGGCGAAAAAGTCTGCTAGAAATCCGGCGGCTATGATTGGCTGGCACCAAGGTCAAGTGTGGCGTTGGCCAATCGCGGCGTTTGCGCCAAGTGCCCAGCTTAGAGCCCCAGATGTTTCTGCTTCCTTTTGGAATAACATTGGTATTGGAATATTTTATTTCAGAGATATTGACCAGACTGCCAAACACACTTTACATTATGGAGATACGCTTTTCTTCCATACAGCTATTATAATGTATGCTAGAGGTTCAACTAATGCTAGTGCCTATGCGACTTCCGGGAGGCAAATTGAAGCAGACAGCAACCAGTCTACTTTGCGGTGCTCCTGTGCTTTCCTATGGGAAAATGTGCACACATTCAGTCTCCCTGCCAGAAAATAACATGGGTAACTTTTGTTACTTGGGTCCTAACAAATAGTATGCACCTTTATTAACATTGAAAAAATTTAATTGCTTTAGTTACAGCACTTTTCTTTACCAGTGATTGATGTTAAGCTTAGCTATATTTCAGGCCCAAACCTCTGTTCCATAGCAGGTACGTAAAAGCGAGCAACGATTCTAAGCAAAATAACAATGGAAAGGAATGTAGAGTGTTATGAAGGTTCACCAGCATTCCAATGATGCTTATATATCGCAAATATGCAAGTCCAGTCACATCTATGAAAATGACCCCGTCATGCATCTTTACGAGCGGTTAAAAACATTAAAAATGCAAAGAATGAAGTATGTATGCCATGAAAGGCACGCCTTTTTATTATTTCATATTCCGGACAGCTTCTATCAGGCACTTGTTCTAAAAATTTCGAGCATGCGGGTAATGTTTTGAAAGCAGAACAAGCATCTTGACACATTCATGAGCAGGAAGAATAAGCATGACTTATTTATTGCAAATCAAAGTATATTATGTGGCCTTATTTGTTTTGATCGTCCACATGCACAAGGAATAACTGATCTAACTGCAAAGTTCTTGCGATCTCTCTTGGTTTTCCACATATTTTTCATTCGTTTGGCACGTTTATATCCTCCATGCTGGAAAGCGCCAATGCTGAGTTCGTGCTAACAAAATCTCAAAGTGCACATAAATACATGTATGAAGCCATTTTAGCACAATTTTTCGTGCTATGAATTCAAATAAAAAACGCCGTAACTGACCAATTATTCCGTCTGTGACTGAGAAATGTCACAATCTATCTAGTACGTACAAATTATTTATGATATTTGTTCTTATAATCAAGCACAGGGACAAAATGCACTAGCTTTTTCTCATGGAAATGCATTACCGGAAGTCAATTTCCGACTGGTTGCTGTCTGCTTCAATTTGCCAGAGCACACCTTTGCGTCATAGTTATTTTAGGGCTTTCGAGGGAAAAAGTTATTATACGGGTTCGTCCGTTTAGTGTGAGAACCAGTTGTTCTGGGTTCAGGGTTGGTCCCTCGCGGCATTCGTTACCATTAATCTTTTGAAATCACTTGAATGTCCTATCGAGGTGTGGTTTTGCTATGCGCGCGGTTTAGTCTAGAAATTGTATAACGGTCAGCCATTGGACGTGCACAGTTGTCTGGATGTGGGTGCGGGAGAAGACTTATATAAGCGATGGATAAAAGTTGTTAGCTGAGTTTGAGACATGTGTCCTGTCCCCATTCTTTCCGTTCGTCTCCGGTCTTAACAATGTGCACACTAGCACCAGCTGAACCTTTAGCGCACATTATAAAAACAGTCTTCTTCGCCAAGGACCCAGGCGAGCATGGTGCAAACCTTCGGAAAATACACGAGCAGCTTGGAGAAGCTGCAGTCTGCCTTAAAGGTGGACTAAACACGTTTCCGAGATAGTCTTGTTGGTGATAACTCATTGTACGGGACCTTAGCATCCCAAAAATCGAAAAATTATGCACGTGCCGCGTCTATTTGTCTACTAAAAATGTTATCAAAGTTCGTGCCACACCCCTTTCTCAGCGGAAAAATCTGGAGCACAGAATTCAGCAAAGGCGCCAGCGGCTTGACGATGGGTGCGTGTCAGCCGATTGCAAGCCGCCTTTCCGAGAGAGGTGGCTTGCGACTAGCTGACGCGCGCCCGTCGTCTAACCGCCAGCGCTTCTGCTGGATTTTGTGCTCCCAACTTTTCCGCTCAAAAAGGGGCATGACACAAACTTTTATAATTTTTTAGTAGGGAAATAGACGTTGCACAAGCATAGTTTTTAGATTTCTAGGATGCTTGGAGCCCGTAAAATAAGTTATCACCAAGAGAGAAAGAGATTTTGGGGGGTTTATGGCGCAATAGCTATGAGGCCATCTGCGCCAAACTAATTGAAGGTTTGTACTATAAAACGGGTTTTACAAATGGATAATCAAAAAGCTAGAATCGGTATAAAAGGCCAATACTACCAAGAATAGAAAATCTTGGAGACATCCTTAGAGCACCTTTAACAAAGTTAAGTGTGTGTCCAGCACTGTCACAGTATCTGATCAGGCACAGAAAAGACCAAGGCGATCATAAAAACTTTGTTGTCGTGAGGGTCTTGACAGTGCCCGTTGAATCCTAGGAATGGTAAATCACTTGGCCAAGTTTCTCCCCAACTTGGCACAAAAGAAGGTCGCCTAAAGAAACTGCTTCGAGGGATGTCGGAGCGGGTCTAGGGTGCACTACAGGGCCCGTTTGCTCAAAGCAGGCTAACCTTAACCGCGGTTAAAAGTTAAACGCCCTTCCCTACTAGGCACCTACAAGTACCTAGCCAAGTTTGATGAGGGCTGGATGAGCGATAGCTCCGTGTTCTATTATGGGGTGGTAGCTGGTGTCACCTACTGGCTGTAGTGAATATAAGTGGCCTTCGTGGAAAAGTTCCCGAAACGGAGGACCCAAAAATGCGCACTACCATGTTTTTGCGACGCAGCACGGCATACATTTGAGTCAGGAAACAATTTGTGTTGCTGGTACAGATAATCGGTAAGGTAAAACTAAATTAACCCTTTTTTGGAAAATTTCTAAATATTTGGCTGTCTAAAGTTTAGACAAGCCCCGTTAAAATTTCCTTTCAAGTTCGAAAGAGGACGACAAAGTTCAGTCCTAGAAACGAGAAAGAAGTGAGCAGTGAAAGGCGGGCAGTACACCGGCAGCGGCCGGCATGTAAGAACTGTATATAACACCGTCAAAAATAGAAAAACCTCCAATTCGGTTCCAGTGAAAATTCATCTATTAGTAAATTACCCGAGCATCAAGGAGAACACTAAAAGTGTAATTCTAAAATCCACGCGTGCTGGTTCTCCCACTGAGAAAATATTCGAAGTAAATAATCATAATAAATCTTTGACGAATGCACGTGCACGGCAAAATTTGTTTTAGGCTTTTTGCTTTAGAACAGTTACTACTGCACACTCCAGCACGTGCAGCGCGTGTAACTGCACTCGTAGCATGCACCTCGGTGCTTGTGTGTGCTTTTATGTGCTATCGATACCCGGCCGATTGAGTCAAGACAATCCACTTTCCAAAGATGTTGCCATGCCGACAACTATCGCGTTCATTTAGGCTTAGGAATGGCCAGAATCAAGACTATCTAAAAAAATGGGGCGAGGACATTGCTCATGCTTTGCGATTCAAGTGAGGTAAGGCAGAGCGAAAGCCTCCTGCACCACTCAAAATCAAAAGTCAAATTGGACGTTTTAGTGATTTATACAGCGTAAGGTTGGTCTGCCAGTAGGGGCGACACTGGTTTACACTGTAGACGAGCAATTTCGCCAGTGCAGTACGACTGCTAACCTGGGGTCTTTAACGTGCTCACGCAGTAGTGATACACGACCGCACGCCGGTACGATGCTCATCCAGATCGAAACGGGCAGGGGTGGGGCTCGAACCCAGAATCCCTGGGTTCTGCAGCGCGAGCTTTCGCTCCACGCGCGTCGAGCTGGGTGTGCGCTTCAGCCCACTCGGCCACCGATCCCCTCCTGCACCACTCATTGCTGACTAACGTGCCCGATATTGCAGCTACTTTGACGAATTAGTTCCAAAGCGAGCGGCGCTCACTCACCGGGGCACCGCCATGTTTCCCCGCCATCCTTACTCTGCTGGTCATGTGACCTAAAATTCCCCCTAGTAGGGAAATGCGGTTAACTACTAACTGCAGTTAGAGTTAACCAGTTTCGAGCCAACGGGCCCAGGAAGCAGCACTACAAAGTATCAAGGTTCTACTGTGTTGAGGCCATTGCATGGCTCACTACAATCCACTGGATCACACGATACCTTCAGCAGATCTGTCTTTGCACGAATTTGGAGTTGTCCCGCTCCAGATCGAATCTCATGGGAAAGAAAGAGCAGTCGCTTTCACATCACAGCCCCTCACTCCGACCAAAACGCGACACGCTCGGGTGGGAAAAAAAGCGTTGACCCGAGCTTCAAGAGCGGAAAGGTTCCAAGACTTTACGAGGAACCTAACTGGGGCTGGGGCTCCGACAAGGGAGGAGGCATCGGAGGAGACACTGAGCGGCACGAAAGTCCAATCTTTCACAGTTGGAGCAATGACGGGACTTGGAGCTGCACTCCCCATGTGGTAAAGAATCTCCAAAAGAAAGACTTAAATGTGCCAGATCCAATGGTGGTAGCACTTAAAAAATTAAACGACCCCCAAAGGCCTTTCGACTTGTCTTTTTAGCAGTAGAGAGGAAACCTGCCCCAATGTGAGGGCAACAGACAATGCACCGGCTTTACGAGGAACGTCAGGGATAGGACTCTGCAGGCGATGCGCAAAGGAAGCTGCCCGCTGGTCAAGCTCCTTGCCGGAGACGAGTTGTCAATAATTGCGTTGAGTGTACAAAATGTCTTTGACAAAACACCGAGGTCCTCATACCATCTGCGACGAGTTCTCCGCTATGACAAATAGACAAAATTCGTTCCAGCTACAAAGAAAATTCGTTCCAGCTACAAAGAAACAAACACTTGCTGTGTGTTGAGTGCAGACCTCACTTCCAAGATATCATATTCCTATCGTTGACAAAAGCAGAAGCTGCCATCAGGCACTCGAGGAGCATATTCGTTCGCTATGGCCTACCTGCGACCGTAGCGAACGACGACAATTGATAGTTTTTTTTCCTGCCAGGCTTTCACAGACTTCACTCAGAATTGTGGTTTCTGGTACAATACAACCAGCAGCCCTCGTCCTAATGCAAACGGAGAGGCTGAATGCACCATGCAGATGACAAAGTCTACATTCGAGAAGGCTGAAGACCTGCATTTGGGCCCCGCTTGCTCACTGCGTTAACTAGGGATGCTGCGAACCACCCTCGGTTCGAACTCAAAAGGTTTCGATATTTTCGAACCGAGGTGATGTTCGAATTCGAAAGGTTGCGATATTTTCGACTGTACGGAGGTTCGAAATCGAAAAATTCGTAACTTTCCAAAATCGTGGGGTTTCGAATTCGAAAAGTTCGAAGCTTTCACGGTTTCTAAAAGTTTGGGTTCGATTATTTTGAATATTTGTTTACTTGAGGTTCGATAAATTCAAAGATTTCAAACTTCCCTAATTTGAAATTCGAGAGATTCAAATGTTTCGAATTTCTTTGGATCTAAACTTCGAAAAATTTGAACGTTTCGAATTCTTAAAGACAAAGTTAAATAAATTCAAAGATTTCGAATTTTTTTCTACATAAAGTTTGATAAGTTTGAAGGTTTCAATCCTCTCTTTTAGAGCTAAATTCGAAAGAAAACAAAAAAAGCTTTAAGGTTTCCAATTTCTTTGACGTCCAAGTGCGCAAAGTTCGAAGTCCGGTTTTCATGTTCCGTTACAGCTTGTTTCAAATAACGTTTTCACGCCTCACTGGTTTTCACGAAATCAGGTTTAGAAAAGTTTGGGTGCGATATTTAGACTGCGCGAAGTTGGGCAGGCAATTAAATGAGACGACGAGTGTCCCGGATGGGCTGGAATATTTGCCAGTGCAAAGTGACGTGCGACAATAGATCAGCAATTGTGACCGCCAGGCCGGGGTGGTCATTAACGTGCATCACGAAGTAGTGATCCTACGAACGCACTGTTTAACGATACTCATCCAGTTCGAAACGGCCAGGGGAAGGCAGGTGGTTGAGGCTCAGAAAAACATTGAAGTGATCTGGCAAACTGCCCCCCAACCCCCTTGCATGCTGGTAGTAATTCGATCGAACGCCGCCCAAGTGACGCTGGCATATAGTAAGTTTAGTTTGTACATGACGCAAAATCCTGAGACTGGGAATGAAATTTGAAAGAGAAAGTGTAAGAAGGCAAAAAGAAGGGGACAACGCCTCAAACTCAGCTCTGGGAACGAAATTTGAAAAAAAAAGTGTAAGAAGACAGAAAAAAAAAGAAAGCCGTTTAGAACTTCTTGTAACGCCGAATTAGAGCGCAGCTCTTGAGGAGGAGGAGGGAAGGGTACTGGGGGGGTCACGTGACCTGGGGGATCACGTGACGATGACGTCATCAGTGACGTCACTGATGACGTCATCGGCATCCGCATCATCATAATCACTAATGACGTCATCGTCACGTGACCCCCCCCCCCCCCCCCCCCCCCCCACAGGTCCTCCTGAAGGAACCCGAGGTCCTCCCAAAGGAGCCCGAGGTCCTCCCGAGGTCCTCCCGAAGGAACCCGAGGTCCTTCCGAGGTCCTCCCGGAGAAACCCGAGGTCCTCCCAAGGTCCTCCCGGAGAAACCCGAGGTCCTCCCAAGGTTCTCCCGGAGAAACCCGAGGTCCTCCCGGAGAAACCCGAAATCCTCCCGAAGGAACCCGAGGTCCTCCCGAGGTCCTCCCGAAGGAACCCAAGGTCCTCTGCGAGGACCTCGGGTTCCTTCGGAAAAATTTACCCAGAATGCATTGCGCGGTTACGCCGACGGCGACGCCGCTCAAGCCGGAAACGGGCACATAAGAGCTGCGCTCTAAAAGGGGACAGGACAACGTTTCAAACTCAACTCAGCTGATAACTCGGCTCAGGACAACGTCTCAAACACAACTCAGCTGAGTTTGAGACGTCCTGTCCCCTTTTTTCTTTCTTCTTACACTATTTTTTGAGAGTTTCATTCCCAGTCTCGGGATTTTGCATCATGATCAACATACACCAGCTCGCCTGCACCTCGACAATTTTTTTTGTTTGTAATTGCTTTGGAGGTTTATTTTCGGGGGCAGAAGAAACGTTGAGCAAAAAGCACAGAAGCTGACGCAACTTGAGGTCGAGGAGCGTTCTACCATATCAGTGGCGTCGGAAGAGGAAAAACGGGGGGAGGGGGGGCGGGGGGAAGGGGGGGGGCTCTAGTCTCTCCCCCCCCCCCCCCCCCCCAGATATTTCGGACTGTTAAAGAAAACAATACGGGGAAAGAGGCATGGTCGAGCTCATTGTAATCTGAAATTATTTATGCATATGTATAGACCGTTCCATTAGGGTCATAGCAGAGAGGGTGAAAGAGAAAAAAATGCACTCCCCCTCTCACCCCGCATCTCGTCCGCTCCGCCGAGTGGGCTGTAGCTAGCGTCCGGCTGGCGTGCAAACTCTGTTTAAAATCGCGTCATTTTGGAACTTTCAAGCGCAGATGCGCAGATTTTGGTGTGCCAGTTGTCTTGTAATATTATGCTAGATAAAAAGACTCACAGGGTCCAATTGCGCTGTTACCTGCTTGCAAATAAAAAAAAATATAGGGAAAACTGTGTCAGATTGGCTGGTCTCTTTGGCGAAAAGTAAATCCGGTTGCTGCACCTTTTTTACTATACAAAGTTCGTACTGGTGTAGGACTTTAGAGACAGTAAGTGGAAGTCTGAACTAATAAATAAAAACGTGCTCTCCTGCCGCAATACACGCAGTAGTTGAGGGTAGTACTGCCGGCTGACTCAACTGCTATTTAAGTAACAACAGAAAGAAGATATGCTAGTTGATCATTTAGCAAAATAGAACAACAGAGATCTATAGGCTGATTTTGGAGTAGCCACAACTATTCTAAGAACGCGAACCACTTCACAACGGCAGCCACAAGCGAGAGTTCGATGTTCGGTAAAGCCCGCCGATACAGCCCAAAGATGGAGGACGCCAACCTCCCGGTTTGTCGTCTGCTAGCGGAGTCGGGCGCGTGCCCTCTCTCTCGTTTTACCCCGCCGAACCCGCTGAACTTCCCGGATGTGTGGAGAGGGCGCTGCGGTCGAACAAAATGGTGCCGCCCAAAGAGCGCTAAATGGAATGGTCTATAGCTACTGTCGCTCTTCACTGCATAAAATATCGCATAGATGGTCATTGTAAGAAACTCGTTGTCAGAAGGCACTACTCGTCACATGCTCGGTGGCTCGGAAGTTCAAAGCTATGTTTTTTCGACCTAAATAACTGTGCCATTGATAAAAAATAATCAATAAATAAACATAACAATAGATGCAAAAATAAAAAGCTGGAGAGGAAAAACAAACAAAAAAAAAATATCAAGAATCTGCCGGAAGTGTTGTATTCTTGCATATTCAAAGGCCCAGAACTATGAAACAAGTTTCTCCTACCAAAATGTGTACAGGCCAAAAAAAAAAAAAAAAAAAAAAAAAAAAAAACACATCCAAAAACATAAAACGAGAAAAAAAAAATTTATGACGTGCTGAACTTGAACAATTTTAGAAATCTTCCCCCATGAGTTAATATATTCCTCATTGTGAAAAACAACAATAAATACATTATTTTGTTTTCTCCAGATGGTAATGATATGTACTGTCTCTGGTGTTAATTTAAATACGATACCTCAAACAATGTACGCGAAAAAAATGAGCATAACTGCCCGTAGGTACATGTTTGGATATTTCTTTGAAACTCGTCTTGAACAACAATAATCATATCTTAAGACGAAACTACCTAGGCTATACATAGATAATTTTTAAAAAGTGTAACACCTCTACCATAAATAGCTTCGGCTATAGCGCGCTTCAAATATGGCACAAACGACAATTGTCGAAAACCCATCGTCCTTCCTCGTTCCTTCGGGAATATATTTTTTTTTAAACCAAGCATGCCAGACGATTGAAATAAACGGCATTGTCTTTCGCAAGGAATGCGGCACCGCATGTAAAATTGCGAGAAAAAAATATTATGAATGTACCTCACTGCTTGAATCTAAATGAAACTGCCCGCCGGTCTTTCGAAATTTGACGAACTTCGAACTTTTACCGTAAAAGTTCGAAGTTCGCTGAACTTTTGACTTTCCAGGAATCGAAAGTTCAACAATTTTCGAATTTTTTAGATTAACAAGTTAGAAAATTATTGAATTTCTTAGCGTAGGAAGTTTTAAAGTTCGAAAAGCTTCAAACATTTTAGTGCAAGAAGTTTGAAAGTTTAAAAATCACTGAATTTTTTAGTTTATCAAGTTCGAAAGTTTGACAAGCATAGAATTTTGCAGCGTAATAAGTTCGAAATTTCGAAAAGCGTTGAACTTCTTAGTTTAATAAGTTCGAATTCTCAATATGGAAGTTCGAAATCTTTCAAACCGCTTGATTCGATCATTGAAACTTCGGTTCGAAAACAATTCGCGGCATCCCTAGCGTTAACCCAGCCCTACAAGACAGGAACCAGCATAACTCCTCTTGGGGTGCCATCTGTGCACCAGATCCCGGTATATACCTGGTGCTTCTGTTTCCAAGTCAAGCCAATGATGGGCTCGCAACTGGACGCGATAGTCAAGTCAAAAGGCACCAAAGGTCGCGCTTCGATCACTGCTGCGAAGCGTAACAGCTACCGAAATTGTACTCTGGGGCAGCTGTCTGGGTGAGGTACATCGAGTTTTTGCAAGTTCTTCACCTAGTAGACACACCCGAATTGCACCGAGGCAGACCGTCGAGGAAGCAAGTCTGTCGTGACCTAAGGTTACTCTGAGCTCAGCTGGTTCTGGCCAACTAGATGAGACGACGTGGCTGCCAATCTATATGGCAACTCCCAAGTGTATGTGATTAGTGGAAAACAGCACTACAAGACAAGGACAAAGAAACGGAACATGCACGACAGGACAGGGGCCGACTCACAAGTATATATGGTATGCTAGAAGGGAGGGGGGAGGGGTTGTGGTGACTGGGATGCCCATTACTTGGGCTGCGGGGGGGACAAAATGAATGTGTATATTATAGGGTCGGCTAGATTTTGGGGGGGGGGGGGGGGGGGGGGGGCTGAAGCCCTTTCAGCCCTCCCCCTGGCTATGTCCCTGCATCCGGCACACAGACCCCATGCAGGTCCCCCAGTTCACGTTGGCACGTGCGGAACCTTCATCGTCCTCCTTAGAAACGTAAACTGTGAAAACCAAAAAAATCACAAAAAAAGTTGATTTCTAGAAAACTATATTTTTGGGTCGTACACCTCATAAACTACTTTCTGTGCAATTATCAGCACCTAATACAACGAGGAAATATTTAAAAACAAATATTTACAAAGCCTGGGTAGCGTCCAAGTGATGGTCAAATGTCAAAATTAACCTCTACTTCGCGTGCTTGCCATTCTTGACGCATTTGGACGACGGCCGACATCTTGGTCTTGTTTTTGAAGGTGACTCCTTTCTCCTATTTTCCGGCACCCAAAACGGCGTCGGCCGCGTGGTTACGGCGTGGTCTGCGTTCTTCCAAGTTGCAATCGCAATAACGTGATTGGACAGAGCGCGCGCTACTTCTATTAGCTGGGACACGATTTCTCCGCTTGAGGAGCGCTCTCCACCTTTCCATTCCCCCTGCTGTTGCCGCTCGCGTCGTCTGCTCTCGGCGGTGGTCTGCTTGCTCTCAATCTCCCTTTACCAGCTCCGCTTCATTTTTCGACATCTTTACGATCACTGTCTGAACTTTCTTCAAGTAGTTTCGGGTAGTGTGCCCGTTCAAGCATGCAGTACCTAGCACGTCGACATCTGCGGTTCCTCCAGAGATCACGGGTCCCAGCGTTCGTCTTCCGCGAAAAGTGGAAACGCAACGTCCCGCATTTATATGCGGAAGCATTTCCCGACGCGCGAGGAGATCAAAGCAGAATCTAGACATTGCGATACCGTTCAAGCCGAACTTGGAGCTATGCCAGCAACCCAAAGGAGGTTTGAAGCCATGCTGCCCAATCCCTGCACTGCACGAAGCCGTGTTGAGGTTCAATGCCAGCAGCTACGGGCAACAACAGAAATCTCTGTTGCAGTGGGACTCCAGCCGGCCCATCTAGCCCTCCAACGAGCTGCCAAAAAACATGCCCTGCGTTTGCGCAAGGCAAGCAAAAACGACGTCGAAAGAAGTCGTATAGGCGGAACAAGAACACTTTGGAGTACTCTGCAGGGTCGTTCTAAAGCCGAAAATGTGTGTGCAACTTTCAAGTGCCGTTTTCTCAGAATGGATTGTTTCACAGCCGTGGCTGCTTGTACCAGTCATATCTTAGGAACTGCTCAATGGATCTTCGTGCAGTTTTTTTTATTCCGTTCCTATAAAACTTTGTGAGGGCATAACAGAGCGCTACTTTTAGAAAACTGTTATAAATTTATAATAAAAACATTAAATTTGATGAAAGTAAGTTTCACCGACTGCACAAGATTTGGAGTAGTGCTAAAAGTTTTTAACAAATAAATTTTAAAAAAGGGGCTTTGCTGTGCCCTGGAGCAGCTATCTAAAGGTCACCATAATAAATTTTATACTGCTATACCACCTTTTTTTCAAACTCTCCAGGCCTGGGATAAGGAACAGATATGGACGATTTTGATATTTGCAAGTTGAGAAATAATATGCACAGCTCCATGAAATTTTGCAGTTACTCTTATGTATATGTTATAATCACTCCCTTTAAATTTAATTAAGATAGCTCTAGAAATAAGGACGCTCTTATTCATGCCCTACGTCCTCTCTTAAAACCATCTGAAGTGGCAGCAGCCAATCAGGGATGCAATATTTTCACGTGACTGCTGCAGTGTGGTGGTGATGGTGGTGGTGATAACTGGACAGGGAGTTTAATTTGGTTTTAGTTTAAAATAGATTGTTTTCGTAACTAAATGGTTTTACGGTAATGATACTGTCAATGCCATCAAAGATATAGAATTATGCTTTTAATACAAACTTGATTGTGAGCGCATTGGTTTTCACTTTCAGTAACTGGTTACAGAAACAAACAAGGAGGACAGAAAAGGACTGACATCTTCCTGTCCGTCCTTTTAGTTTATTCTGTCCGTAACAAGATGTCATTAATGTGAAACTTTGTGTCTAAATAGTGCAATACATTTAAAGCTTTAACAACGACAATAGAACACTGCAATTAGAGCTTCAGGAGTTGCTGCGTGTGAACCCAGAACGTTGTGACGTTGAAATAAATTGTCCCATCCGAATACAGTCGAACCTCATTATATCAAACAGTGCGAGGACCGTGAAATAGTTTGATATATTCCAAATTCGATATACAAAATCACACCAAAAAAAGCGCCTAAGTACAGCGCGATTTAAACACTAAAATGCTACTGGCAAAAATGACTACTCACGTGAAGCGTTAAGGGGGAACACTGGTCTTGGAGCTTTTTTTCTTATTTTATGACCAAACCCAATGAAACTGCACAAGCTTGTTCAGTGTTTTGTGCTGATTTCATATATCTGGTCATTTTCTCAGTCAGTAGAATTGTCTTTAAAATAAATAAAACTTGCCTGCCTTTGTTTGGAAAAACGATAGAAAAAAAACTGCTCAACAAAATATTCTTTTTAACACATGGCTAGATACTACGAAGTGTAGAGAATACAATGTTGGAAGCACTTTTAAGATAAACTCATTATTAGTGATTTTACCACACATTGAAGTTCACTGCTCAATGCATGGCTAACAAGAAATAAAGCAAATGATCAAATATAAATTTTTCTAGACTTATATCAAAAATTCTGCTCTCAACATTGTATGCTTCACACGTTCAGCTACACATTTCAGGAACGGTTATATTTCTATCTGCTCTAGATGCTGAGATATCCCTCCTGCAAATTCTCAACGAATCCAAAATTTGTGTTTTGTGAAAACAATGTTTTAGAGTCAACTTCAACGCACATTCAGCCCGCATAGACATTATAAAGTAATTTATAGCTCAAATATTCATCCATGAAATTATAAGCCTGGTAGATTCAGAAGAATGACAGCCATCGCCATTTTCAAAAGAATGCAGTTTTAGGAAGTTTTTGTCTCCAAAGACCCATGTCTCCCCTTAAGGTGAATTATTTATTCCGGCGAAAAAAACTGCCGCGGCGTAGATTGCTTCATGGAGTTGACCGCTAGCCTTATTACAGCCAACTCCTCTGTCTCCAAGCAGTCCACCAGCGCCAGACCACTATCGTCGATTGCACTGCAGTAGCGGCGTAAAAGCGAGACAGTCTTCCCAACAATGTCGTAACAGGCTGTGAAACATTGTAGCCACCCGCTACTTGCGGCGACGTTTTGTGCTTGGTGGATAAACGCAAAGTCCTTTGCGTTCCGTTGAGGCATCGGCCTCGACACCGTAATGTTCCGAGCCCTTGCGTCCCCTATGTGAAGTGATCTTTCCACCTTTTGGAAGGCCGGTGTCAGAACACGGCGTGCGCTGGTTTCATGGCGGCGCCGGTTCCAGTTTCGATTTGGTGTCTCTTTTCGTCTTTTCAGCAGCGTGCTCAAAGTGCTTCGCGGTATGTTGTACGCTTCGGCAACGCTGGACTTCTTTTCTCCTTTTTCAACGCGGCGGATGGTTTCAAGCTTCGTCGCGAACGTCAGCGACGTACGTTTCTTTACGTTTGTTGCCATCAGTACGCCACATGCGGTTGACGCAACGTCAGAAGAAGGAACCCGGAGAAACGAAACTGCGGGGGCCACGCACAGTGCATGAAAAGAGCGATGCTGGCGATACGATTGAGCTGACTGAGCCCGTATGCCGCCGACTCTGGATGGCGTTCCCGGCACCATGGGCATAAAGCTTTATGTGGGCATGCGCTTGAACAAGTCGCAAACACCTGCTGCGCCACCACTATCCTACGATGTGTTGCGGGAAAGCCCGCCGTATCCTCCGATGTGCTACGGGAAAGCCTGCCGCCCGTCTCCGGAGCACAGCTTTCCGGCGCTGAGGAGTTCAATATATTCATTTTTTAACCGAATGAGTTATGCATGTAATTCTTATGATAGTTCGACAATGATTCAATATAAGCAATAATTCTATATATCCGTGTTCTATATAATGAGGTTTCACTGCACACCTTTTTCAAACGGAAATGGTAATCTTGAAACGTCGTGTCGTTCAATAACGTGATCCTGTCCGTTGGTTACAGAAACACCTGCAGAAAAAGCGGGCGCATGCGAGGGTCGCCGTCGTCGCGACATATTGTCTCGAGTCTGCTTCGGCTCCCGTCAATCGTTTGACTGCAGAGAGAGACACGCGGCAGAACGGGCGTCCGGCGCATCCACATCTGTCGCCGTGCCACTGCCCGAATTGCGACAACCAAACGGCGCGACGCCTTCACAAAGTCGTCGGAGTGGAAATCGAGAGACAGCTTTTGAGGACAAGGTAAACATGCCGGCTGCGGACGTTTTTTGGGCCCCGCGGTACTGCCAGACCACACGAGAACCCCGAAAGGAAGGAGTCTGGTCCACTCACCCTCGCTTGGCGAGGCCACCATGTCCATAAGGTGTAGGTCCTCGTCCCCCAGGAAGTCCGTGTAGAGGTAGTCATTCTGGCCGTGCGCCCCCACGGGGGGTCCGCTCAGGTTGCCCACGCACATGCCCATGTTCAGGCCGCCCACGGTGCCCACGGTGCCGCCCATGCCGGACGTTGGAGGGTACAGGTAGTCCGGGAAGTCCTGCCCGTAGGGAGGGCCCTCCCCGAGCGAAGACCCGTCGTTGCACGGCAGGCCCGTGCACGCCGTCGTGCCTGTACGGGGAGCAAGTCGAGATGGACGTCGGTTGCGGGGCCGATTGAGCGCACGTGCAGCTGGTTGAGCTCTGGGTGGCAAAAGAGCAGCAGCAAAAAGCGCGCTGCCGTCCACGGCGCGAAAAAAGGCCGAAAATTGAATGCACAGAACCAGTTGCGGCAGACGAAAAAGACAACGACCGAGGAAGATTGAGGAGAGGGCGAACGAGCAACTGCACTACCCTATCTTACCTCAAGTGTCATCTGGAAGACAGTTCGAGGAAAAGGATGGTACTTTGCGTGCTATCTTCATAGAAACTTAACTCCCGTCGACTCGACGTGCGAAACTTTAAAATGCCCCGCAGACAGCCAGCACCCCCAAAAAGCAGAACCGAAAAGTAACCAAATACCGAGTATTTTAACTAGCTTCAATTAGTTGTGATTTCGGTGATTAGATACCCTTCTAGTTGCAATGAGAGTTCAATTACTTGAACTGGAACTTGCGTTTTTTGCCTAACTTGCGACTCAATTCAGTTTGTTGCTTTTCAAAACCCTGGATGTCCCTCCGCACATAAAAAGAATTCAGCTTGTCTCGCAACATCGTGCAGTTTTAGGGGCAAAGAACCCTTCATTACTTATGATAAATTCCGCTCGCAGATCCGGCTCAAGTTGGTCATCTTCCACTCTTAGATTTGTGGCAGTGCCCGCCCCATGGAGAGCCCCTCCGACCGCGCCGAACTTGTACCGTGGGATTTCAGGGAGCTTGGTGGAAGTTGACAGAAGCGCGCTACATTATTTCCTGCAAGTCGGCAGTGTGCATGTGCAGCAAGGTCGCCAGGCCAGCCTGGCCGTCAAGTTGGATCTGTTTGGATACGACGGTTGTTTAGGTGGAATTCCGACGGCTTGAAAGCTCCTACCTCGCTTAGATCAGGCGTGCAAAGCCGGGACGGGAGTGAGGCAAATCATAAGTGCTGACATCTGATCGCCATAGGAAAAACGAAAAATAGAGTGACAAAAAATTTGAAGGAGGCAGACGCAAGGTTAGGCCAGTTCATTTTGCTGTTACTGATTGTTTACCTTTTAAACTGCATGCAACCGGCGTTTTCTTATGGTATAAAGCAAGAACAGACTAGGTAACGACCGTGCAAGTGATGATTTGTTACCTCTTTGTGTTTATTAGCCTTACCAGCAATCTAAACTTCACTGATGGCGATCACTGGGCATGCCCTGTCGCTTCGAGGCGGCCGAAAGGTATGCGACGGTGGCAAACGCAGACGACTTCCTCATTATTTGTGACATGGACTCCGTGGTACAGATATTTTCGTACGGCCTGTGTCGCGTGTTATTTCTGCAGCTAAAACAGGGACAGTTGTGACTGGTCATCGGAAAGCTCGGTTGGCTGAAGCGTTGGTCGGCTTGTCAAGTTCAAGCAGCTGCCATTTTGAACAGCCGACTGTCTAGAACGGGTCACTCCAAAAATGCGCGTCCATCTTCCGCTCGTCGATTTGGAGCGGGTCCCACGGAGCAAAATCTTGCCTCTAGTGTGGGTTTTGGAAAGCGTTCTGGACCTACCAGTGGAATTCATCATTATTAGGGTCATGTTTCAATGGGGAAAATATTTTTCTAATTCGCTATTTCATTTTAACTCTGCATACATGAAGCGAGTCTACCGTACTGCTCCCAACTAGGAACGAGGAACATTCTTGATACTGGAAAGCCGTACCGGTCTTTCCAGTCCCCGCATCAATGTTTCAGTCAGTCAGCTAAAAATACAACTCTTATAGCAAGCTGTGCAAGCAAACCAAACCAATCAAATAGAACATTGTAGATATCTAACCATCAAGAATTTAGTTAGATTAATGCCACCGCTAACCTGGTGCAATTGCACGATTGTACACCGGTGCAATGCCCGAGATGGAAAGATGGGAACGGCCCGTCACTTGTCGGGATTTCACCACTCCGGCTGTCGATCACTTGCGCTAATCCTCTTTACCGCCGAATGCGCCTACCACTAGAATTTGAAAGCAATTTTTATAGCTCAGCCCCCATGCCTCGTCATTCCCCTTACGTCCATCAAAAGAGAAAGGTCACCAGCAAAGGGCACGTCTCCAAAGAATGCCGATTCGGTTGGCTCGCGCCACACGCAAGGAGCGCCCCCTCACCGAAGGATCCATGCATGAAGGGCGCCATGTGGTCGGCGGGTGGTGGCCCCAGGGGTGGCATTGTGCAGCAGCACCCCCGGAGGAAAAGGGTCCGTGTAGTTGTGAGGGGGAGGGCCCCCTGCCCCGAGGGTACCACACTGGAGGCCACGGCCACAAGCGTCATCCCCCGGCCGGGGCTCCGGGCACGTCCAGTTCTCCTCCACGGGATACAGGTCAGCCGCCTGCGAGGCAAGGGGGAAGTGGGCGTTCCAGTTTTAAACAGGAGCTCCGGCTCAATCTTGGTAGTCGCTGATTTGCCTCAAAAATGGTTTGGCAATCTATTAGACACATCTCAACTAGCAACCAAAGTTACATGTCAAAATCATTTGTTTCCGCAAAGTTAGTGAAGTTTCAAAATTGGTCTCAGAGGCCGAGAGGCTTTACTGGCAACACTAAAGACGTAAAGTCAGATGTTGTATTATAGAGCAATGGAAAGGCGGGGGGGGGGGGGGGGGGGAAGCATTACAGCTTGTTCCTGACGCATTACTATAAAAAATGTTGCCTGCTTGACTTGCAAGTTGTACGATGTGGGATGCCGCCCCACCCGAGAGCGTGCGAAAATCTGAATGTTGGTTTTGGCATCACCTTAATTTGACGCTTTCTCAATGGTAATTCTTAATTTCAAAGTAATAAATAGCAAGCCAGAAAGAATAAAGCCTCGGTATTCTGAAAATGGGTTTAATTTGGACAGCTGAAAGGAACCACCGGAGCTCAACTTCAAAGTATAAGAGTGGTAACTTGGGCGAGTTGGTGATGCATTACAACAAAAAAAAAAAAAAAAAGCAGAAAAAATTAAACAAAGGGCAAGTGAGAGGAATGTACACAAGAAGTGCTTGTCGCGTACATTCCGCTCACTTGTTCTTCGTCTAATTTTTTCCGCTTTTTTTGGTTTAAAGAAAACACAGTTGTGGTTGGGTAGTCTTTATGAAAATATTACCCGCAATATCCTGGAAATTAAAAGGTGTACGCAACTCAAAACCCAACTTTTTATGTGAGGAAATTGTATGCAACTCAAAACCCAGCTTTTTATGTGAGGAAATTGTGGGGCAAGAACCAGACGCTCAGCCCACCTACCTACCTACCTGCTTACACCCCTCCCTTCCCCTCTCCTTTCCTCGGTCACATGCCAAGACAACCAAGAACTTGGAATATTTAAAAAGCAAAAAGCCCCCCCGATGAAAACCTTTGTTCATAACAATGCGGCAATGTTTCATTAATATGGACCCCTTTAACATGCGCGCTCAGCTATATAGAAAGAATTTTTGGAGACCCATCTGTCCCCACACTATACTCTTTCCGAAACCATGTCAAGCAACATTGGCGGTCGCCATTTGGGCATCACTAACGTTACTAGAACCACTCAGTTAAGAAACCGCCATAGAGCCTGTTCTAAGAAAGTGGCACCGATCTGTACTAGAGAACCGAGCTAATGGCAATGACAATGCCGCCATTTCTCTTGCAGCAGCCACTCGAGGAACTGCATGTGACTTTTATTTTGGCTTTAATCGGCCATTTGGGCGCCAAAACATATACAATCAAGGGGTTTCAGGGGTGCCACCCCCGCCTCCCAAGAGGACGTTCCGCAAATTACAACCAAAGTTAGGATGCGCCCAGGTCAGGACACACTACCTGAAATCACTGCTGAGACATGGTTGTATAAAAACATTGTGCCACAAGACCAAAGATTTTAGAAAACATCATGTGCCCATCATTTTGTACTAAACTCCAATAAAAGTTACTACAAAAAGAGTTTTTTTTTTTTGTTTTTTTTTTTATGCAAAAACATGCTTTCCAAAAGCTCAAGGTGACCACAGTAAAGACAAAAGATTAAGAGTGGCGCTGTTGTCATACTTAGCTCGCTCTTGGCGGACGCCAGCGGCCCGGTTTGAACAGTGAGTTTCTTAACCGAGTGTTCTAGTAACGTTGGGCATCACGCACGTGATTGGACCGAAGTCTTCACCGAACGCAGCGCTCATTTTCGGTGCAGTCTGACCCGAGTTTGCATTGAGCGCTGGTGCAGCCCTCGAGTCTAATAGAGGCTCAGAGTATGTGATCAAACAATGGCAGATGCAGGTAATTGGCATAGCAGCTACTAGATGGCACACACTATTAAAAAGGGTCTATTCTGCCTCGAAGGAAACTGTAGTCGGGACTATGGACAGCTAGCCTAAAAAACAAGCCAAGTAAAAATGTGCATTTTTGTCTCATTATTATGGACACAAGCTTCCTAAACACAATTCACTACTGGAAAAAAAAAAAAAAATGTTCAGAGGTTTTTGGGTTATACAGTATACCGAGAGCTTATGAGTTGTCTGCGGACGGTTGCCCTGCCCGAGAAAGCAAAAGAACAAGGATGCAATTTATCGG
>NW_024609835.1:164551751-164657976 GCF_016920785.2 Ixodes scapularis
CTCCCTTGCATGCTGGTAGTAATTCGATCGAACGCCGCCAAGTGACGCTGGCATATAGTAAGTTTAGTTTGTACATGACGCAAAATCCTGAGACTGGGGAATGAAATTTGAAAGAGAAAGTGTAAGAAGGCAAAAAGAAGGGGACAACGCCTCAAACTCAGCTCTGGGAACGAAATTTGAAAGAAAAAGTGTAAGAAGACAGAAAAAAAAAAAGCCGTTCAGAAACTCCCTGTAATGCCGAATTAGAGCGCAGCACTTGAGGAGGAGGAGGGGAAGGGTACTGGGGGGGGTCAGTTGACCTCGGAAAGGGGGGGGGAGGGGGGGGGGTTACGTGACCTCGGAAAGGGTGGGGGGTCACGTGACGATGACGTCATCAGTGACGTCACTGATGACGTCATCGGCATCCGCATCGTCATAATCAATGATGACGTCACTAATGACGTCATCGTCACGTGACCCCCCCCCCCCCGCACAGGTCCTCCTGAAGGAACCCGAGGTCCTCCCGAAGGAGCCCGAGGTACTCCCGAGGTCCTCCCGAAGGAACCCGAGGTCCTCCCGAAGGAACCCGAGGTCCTTCCGAGGTCCTCCCGGAGAAACCCGAGGTCCTCCCAAGGTTCTCCCGGAGAAACCCGAGGTCCTCCCGAGGTCCTCCCGAAAGAACCCGAGGTCCTCTGGGAGGGACCTCGGGTTCCTTCGGGAAAATTTACCCATAATGCACCGCGCGGTTACCCCGACGGCGACGCCGCTCAAGCCGGAAACGGGCACATAAGAGCTGCGCTCTCTAAAAGGGGACAGGACAACGTCTCAAACTCAACTCAGCTGAGTTTGAGACGTCCTGTCCCCTTTTTTCTTTCTTCTTACACTATTCTTGCAAGTTTCATTCCAGTCTCGGGATTTTGCATCATGACCAACATACGCCAGCTCACCTGCACCTCGACAATTTTTTTGTTTTGTAACTGCTTTGGAGGTTTATTTTCGGGGGGCAGAAGAAACGTCGAGCAAAAAGCACAGAAGCTGACGCAACTTGAGGTCGAGGAGCGTTCTACCATACCAGTGGCGTCGGAAGAGGAAAAACGGGGGGAAGGGGGGGGGGGGGGGGGGGGGGGCTCCAGTCTCCCACCCCCCCCCCCCCCCCCCCCCCCCCCAGATATTTCGGACTGTTAAAGAAAACAATACGGAGTAAGAGGCATGGTCGAGCTCATTGTAATCTGAAATTATTTATGCATATGTATAGCTACTGTCGCTCTTCACTGCATAAAATATCGCATAGATGGTCATTGTAGGAAACTCGTTGTCAGAAGGCACTACTCGTCACATGCTCGGTGGCTCGGAAGTTCAAAGCTATGTTTTTTCGACCTAAATAACTGTGCCATTGGTAAAAAATAATCAATAAATAAACATAACAATAGATGCAAAAATAAAAAGCTGGAGAGGAAAAACAAACAAAAAAAAATATCAAGAATCCGCCGGAAGTGTTGTATTCTTGCATATTCAAAGGCCCAGAACTATGAAACAAGTTTCTCCTACCAAAATGTGTACAGGCCAAAAAAAAAAAAAAAAAACACATCCAAAAACATAAAACGAGAAAAAAAAAAATTTATGACGTGCTGAACTTGAACAATTTTAGAAATCTTCCCCCATGAGTTAATATATTCCTCATTGTGAAAAACAACAATAAATACATTATTTTGTTTTCTCCAGATGGTAATGATATGTACTGTCTCTGGTGTTTATTTAAATACAATACCTCAAACAATGTAGGCGAAAAAAATGAGCATAATTGCCCGTAGGTACATGTTTGGATATTTCTTTGAAACTCGTCTTGAACAACAATAATCATATCTTAAGACGAAACTACCTAGGCTATACATAGATAATTTTTAAAAAGTTTAACACCTCTACCATAAATAGCTTCGGCTATAGCGCGCTTCAAATATGGCACAAACGACAATTGTCGAAAACCCGTCGTCCTTCCTCGTTCCTTCGGGAATATATTTTTTTTTAAACCAAGCATGCCAGACGATTGAAATAAACGGCATTGTCTTTCGCAAGGAATGCGGCACCGTATGTAAAATTGCGAGAAAAAAATATTACGAATGTACCTCACTGCTTAAATCTAAATGAAACTGCTCGCCGGTCTTTCGAAGTTCGACGAACTTCGAACTTTTACCGTAAAAGTTCGAAGTTCGTTGAACTTTTGACTTTCCAGGAATCGAAAGTTCAACAATTTTCGAATTTCTTAGCGTAGGAAGTTTTAAAGTTCAAAAAGCTTCAAACATTTTAGTGCAAGAAGTTTGAAAGTTTAAAAATCACTGAATTTTTTAGTTTATCAAGTTCGAAAGTTTGACAAGCATAGAATTTTGCAGCGTAATAAGTTTGAAATTTCGAAAAGCGTCGAACTTCTTAGTTTAATAAGTTTGAATTCTCAATATGGAAAGTTCGAAATCTTTCGAACCGCTTGATTCGATCATCGAAACTTCGCTTCGAAAAAAATTCGCGGCATCCCTAGCGTTAACCCAGCCCTACAAGACAGGAACCAGCATAACTCCTCTTGGGGTGCCATCTGTGCACCCAGATCCCGGTATATACCTGGTGCTTCTGTTTCCAGGTCAAGCCAATGATGGGCTCGCAACTGGACGCGATAGTCAAGTCAAAGGGCACCAAAGGTCGCGCTTCGATCACTGCTGCGAAGCGTAACAGCTACCGAAATTGTACTCTGGGGCTGCTGTCTGGGTGAGGTACATCGAGTTTTTGCAAGTTCTTCACCTAGTAGACACACCCGAATTGCACCGAGGCAGACCGTCGAGGGAGCAAGTCTGTCGTGACCTAAGGTTACTCTGAGCTCAGCTGGTTCTGGCCAACTAGATGAGACGACGTGGCTGCCAATCTACATGGCAACTCCCAAGTGTATGTGATTAGTGGAAAACAGCACTATAAGACAAGGACAAAGAAACGGAACATGCACGACAGGACAGGGGCCGACTCACAAGTACATATGGTATGCTAGAAGGGGGGGGGGGGGGAGGGGTTGTGGTGACTGGGATGCCCATTACTTGGGCTGCGGGGGGGACAAAATGCATGTGTATATTATAGGGTCGGCTAGATTTTGGGGGGGGGGGGCTGAAGCCCTTTCAGCCCTCCCCCTGGCTATGTCCCTGCATCCGGCACACAGACCCCATGCAGGTCCCCCAGTTCACGTTGGCACGTGCGGAACCTTGTGGTCCTCCTTAGAAACGCAAACTGTGAAAACCAAAAAAATCACAAAAAAAGTTGATTTCTAGAAAACTATATTTTTGGGTCGTACACCTCATAAACTACTTTCTGTGTAATTATCAGCACCTAATACAACGAGGAAATATTTAAAAACAAATATTTACAAAGCCTGGGTAGCGTCCAAGTGATGGTCAAATGTCAAAATTAACCTCTACTTCGCGTGCTTGCCATTCTTGACGCATTTGGACGACGGCCGCCATCTTGGTCTTGTTTTTGAAGGTGACTCCTTTCTCCTATTTTCCGGCACCCAAAACGGCGTCGGCCGCGTGGCTACGGCGTGGTCTGCGTTCTTCCACGTTGCAATCGCAATAACGTGATTGGACAGAGCGCGCGCTACTTCTATTAGCTGGGACACGATTTCTCCGCTTGAGGAGCGCTCTCCACCTTTCCATTCCCCCTGCTGTTGCCGCTCGCGTCGTCTGCTCTCGGCGGTGGTCTGCTTGCTCGCAATCTCCCTTTACCAGCTCCGCTTCATTTTTCGTCGTCTTTACGATCACTGTCTGAACTTTCTTCAAGTAGTTTCGGGTAGTGTGCCCGTTCAAGCATGCAGTACCGAGCACGTCGACCTCTGCGGTTCCTCCAGAAATCACGGGTCCCAGCGTTCGTCTTCCGCCTGCCGCGACGAGTGGAAACGCAACGTCCCGCATTTATATGTGGAAGCATTTCCCGACGCGCGAGGAGATCAAAGCAGAATCTAGACATTGCGATACCCTTCAAGCCGAACTTGGAGCTATGCCAGCAACCCAAAGGAGGTTTGAAGCCATGCTGCCCAATCCCTGCACTGCACGAAGCCGTGTTGAGGTTCAATGCCGGCAGCTACGGGGCAACAACAGAAATCTCTGTTGCAGTGGGACTCCAGCCGGCCCATCTAGCCCTCCAACGAGCTGCCAAAAAACATGCCCTGCGTTTGCGCAAGGCAAGCAAAAACGACGTCGAGAGAAGTCGTGTAGGTGGAACAAGAACACTTTGGAGTACTCTGCAGGGTCGTTCTAAAGCCGAAAATGTGTGTGCAACTTTCAAATGCCGTTTTCTCAGAATGGATTGTTTCACAGCTGTGGCTGCTTGTACCAGTCATATCTTAGGAACTGCTCAATGGATCTTCGTGCAGTTTTTTTTATTCCGTTCCTATAAAACTTCGTGAGGGCATAACAGAGCGCTACTTTTAGAAAACTGTTATAAATTTATAATTAAAACATTAAATTTGATGAAAGTAAGTTTCACCGACTGCACAAGATTTGGAGTAGTGCTAAAATTTTTGAACAAATAAATTTTAAAAAAGGGGCTTTGCTGTGCCCTGGAGCAGCTATCTAAAGGTCACCATAATAAATTTTATACTGCTATACCACCTTTTATCAAACTCTCCAGGCCTGGGATAAGGAACAGATATGGACGATTTTGATATTTGCAAGTTGAGAAATAATATGCACAGCTCCATGAAATTTTGCAGTTACTCTTATGTATATGTTATATTCACCCCCTTTAAATTTAATTAAGATAGCTCTAGAAATAAGGACGCTCTTATTCATGCCCCACGTCCTCTCTTAAAACCATCTGAAGTGGCAGCAGCCAATCAGGGATGCAATATTTTCACGTGACTGCTGCAGTGTGGTGGTGATGGTGGTGGTGATAACTGGACAGGGAGTTTAACTTGGTTTTAGTTTACAATAGATTGTTTTCGTAACTACAGTAAAACCTCGTTATAACAAAACGGGATATAACAAACTAATGGATATAACAAAGCAATCATAATTCCCCTTGTTTGCTAATAGTGGGAAGAAATGGACATTGGCTATAACAAACTAATGGTTATAACGAAATAATTACGACCGCTCCTTCAACTTTGTTATAACGAGGTTTTACTGTAAATGGTTTTACGGTAATGATACTGTCAATGCCATCAAAGATATAGAATTATGCTTTTAATACAAACTTGATTGTGAGTGCATTGGCTTTCACTTTCAGTAACTGGTTACAGAAACAAACAAAGAGGACAGAAAAGGACTGACATCTTCCTGTCCGTCCTTTTTGTTTATTCTTTCCGTAACAAGATGTCATTAATGTGAAACTTTGTGTCTAAATAGTGCAATACATTTAAAGCTTTAACAACGACAATAGAACACTGCAATTAGAGCTTCAGGAGTTGCTGTGTGTGAACCCAGAAACCCCGAGTTGCGACGTCGAAATAAATTGTCCCATTCGAATACAGTCGAACCTCATTATATCAAACAGTGCGAGGACCGTGAAATAGTTTGATATATTCAGAATTCGATATACAAAATCACACCAAAAAAAGCTTTTAAGTACAGCGCAATTTAATCACTAAAAGGCTACTGGCAAAAATGACTACTCACGTGAAGCGTTAAGGTAAACTATTTATTCCGGCGAAAAAAACTGCCGCGGTGTAGATTGCTTCATGGAGTTGACCGCTAGCCTTATTACAACCCGCTCCTCTGTCTCCAAGCAGTACCCCTGCGCCAGACCACTAGCGTCGATTGCACTGCAGTAGCGGCGTAAAAGCGAGACAGTCTTCCCAACAATGTCGTAACAGGCTGTGAAACGTTGTAGCCACCCGCTACTTGCGGCGACGTTTTGTGCTTGGTGGATAAACGCAAAGTCCTTTGCGTTCCGTTGAGGCATCAGCCTCGACACCGTAATGTTCCGAGCCCTTGCGTCCCCTATGTGAAGTGATCTTTCCACCTTTTGGAAGGCCGGTGTCAGAACACGGCGTGCGCCGGAGTGCTTGCTTCGTTCCAGTTTCGATTTGACGTCTCTTTTCGTCTTTTCAGCAGCGTGCTCAAAGTGCTTCGCGGTATGTTGTACGCTTCGGCAACGCTGGACTTCTCTTCTCCTTTTTTCAACGCGGCGGATGATTTCAAGCTTCGTCGCGAACGTCAGCGACGTATGTTTCTTTACGTTTGTTGCCATCAGTACGCCACATGCGGTTGACGCAACGTCAGAAGAAGGAACCCGGAGGAACGAAACTGCGGGGGCCACGCACACTGCATAAAAAGAGTGATGCTGGCGATACGATTGAGCTGACTGAGCCCGTATGCCGCCGAATCTGGATGGCGTTCCCGGCACCATGGGCATAAAGCTTTATGTGGGCATGCGCTTGAACAAGTTGCAAACGCCTGCTGCGCCACCACTATCCTACGATGTGTTGCGGGAAAGCCCGCCGTATCCTCCGATGTGCTACGGGAAAGCCTGCCGCCCGTCTCCGGAGCACAGCTTTCCGGCGCTGAGGAGTTCAATATATTCATTTTTTAACCGATTGAGTTTGTTATAAAAAATTTAAAATGCATGTAATTCTTATGATAGTTCGACAATGATTCAATATAAGCAATAATCCTATATATCCGTGTTCTATATAATGAGGTTTCACTGCACACCTTTTTCAAACGGAAATGGTAATCTTGAAACGTTGTGTCGTTCAACAACGTGATCCTGTCCGTTGGTTACAGAAACACCTGCAGAAAAAGCGGGAGCATGCGAGGGTCGCCGTCGTCACGACATATTGTCTCGAGTCTGCTTCGGCTCCCGTCAATCGTTTGACTGCAGAGAGAGACCCGCGGCAGAACGGGCATCCGGCGCATCCACATCTGTCGCCGTGCCACTGCCAGAATTGCGACAACCAAACGGCGCGACGCCTTCACAAAGTCGTTGGAGTGGAAATCGAGAGACAGCTTTTGAGGACAAGGTAAACACGCCGGCTGCGGACGTTTTTTGGGCCCCGCGGTACTGCCAGACCACACGAGAACCCCGAAAGGAAGGAGTCCGGTCCACTCACCCTCGCTTGGCGAGGCCACCATGTCCATAAGGTGTAGGTCCTCGTCCCCCAGGAAGTCCGTGTAGAGGTAGTCATTCTGGCCGTGCGCCCCCACGGGGGGTCCGCTCAGGTTGCCCACGCACATGCCCATGTTCAGGCCGCCCACAGTGCCCACGGTGCCACCCATGCCGGACGTTGGAGGGTACAGGTAGTCCGGGAAGTCCTGCCCGTAGGGAGGGCCCTCCCCGAGCGAAGACCCGTCGTTGCACGGCAGGCCCGTGCACGCCGTCGTGCCTGTACGGGGAGCAAGTCGAGACGGACGTCGGTTGCGGGGCCGATCGAGCGCACGTGCAGCTGGTTGAGCTCTGGGTGGCAAAAGAGCTGCAGCAAAAAGCGCGCTGCCTTGCACGGCGCGAAAAAAGGCCGAAAATTGAATGCACAGAACCAGTTGCGGCAGACGAAAAAGACAACGACCGAGGAAGATTGAGGAGAGGGCGAACGAGCAACTGCACTACCCTATCTTACCTCAAGTGTCATCTGGAAGACAGTTCGAGGAAAAGGATGGTACTTTGCGTGCTATCTTCAAAGAAACTTAACTCCCGTCGACTCGACGTGCGAAACTTTAAAATGCCCCGCAGGGCAGCCAGCACCCCCAAAAAGCAGAACCGAAAAGTAACCAAATACCGAGTATTTTAACTAGCTTCAATTAGTTGCGATTTCGGTGATTAGATACCCTTCTAGTTGCAATGAGAGTTCAATTACTTGAACTGGAACTTGCGTTTTTTGCTTGACTTGCGACTCAATTCAGTTTGTTGCTTTTCAAAACCCTGGATGTCTTTCCGCACATAAAAAGAATTCAGCTTGTCTCGCAACATCGTGCAGTTTTAGGGGCAAAGAACCCTTCATTACTTATGATAAATTCCGCTCGCAGATCCGGCTCAAGCTGGTCATCTTCCACTCTTAGATTTGTGGCAGTGCCCGCCCCATGGAGAGCCCCTCCGACCGCGCCGAACTTGTACTGTGGGATTTCAGGGAGCTTGGTGGAAGTTGACAGAAGCGCACTACATTATTTCCTGCAAGTCGGCAGTGTGCATGTGCAGCAAGGTCGCCAGGCCAGCCTGGCCGTCAAGTTGGATCTGTTTGGATACAACGGTTGTTTAGGTGGAATTCTGACGGCTTGAAAGCTCCTACCTCGCTTAGATCAGGCGTGCAAAGCCGGGACGGGAGTGAGGCAAATCATAAGTGCTGACATCTGATCGTCATAGGAAAAACGAAAAATAGAGTGACAAAAAATTTGAAGGAGGCAGACGCAAGGTTAGGCCAGTTCATTTTGCTGTTACTGATTGTTTACCTTTTTAAACTGCGTGCAACCGGCGTTTTCTTATGGTATAAAGCAAGAACAGACTAGGTAACGACCGTGCAAGTGATGATTTGTTACCTCTTTGTGTTTATTAGCCTTACCAGCAATCTAAGCTTCACTGATGGCGATCACTGGGCATGCCCTGTCGCTTCGAGGCGGCCGAAAGGTATGCGACGGTGGCAAACGCAGACGACTTCCTCATTATTTGTGACATGGACTCCGTGGTACAGATATTTTCGTACGGCCTGTGTCGCGTGTTATTTCTGCAGCTAAAACAGGGACAGTTGTGACTGGTCATCGGAAAGCTCGGTTGGCTGAGGCGTTGGTCGGCTTGTCAAGTTCAAGCAGCTGCCATATTGAACAGCCGACTGTCTAGAACGGGTCACTCCAAAAATGCGCGTCCATCTTCCGCTCGTCGATTTGGAGCGGGTCCCACGGAGCAAAATCTTGCCTCTATTGTGGGTTTTGGAAAGCGTTCTCGACCTACCAGTGGAATTCATCATTATTGATTGGGGTGATGTTTCAATGGGGAAAATATTTTTCTAATTTGCTATTTCATTTTAACTCTGCATACATGAAGCGAGTCTACCGTACTGCTCCCAACTAGGAACGAGGAACATTCTTAATACTGGAAAGCCGTACCGGTCTTTCCAGTCCCCGCATCAATGTTTCAGACAGTCAGCTAAAAATACAACTCTTATAGCAAGCTGTGCAAGCAAACCAAACCAATCAAATAGAACATTGTAGATATCTAACCATCAAGAATTTTGTTAGATTAATGCCACCGCTAACCTGGTGCAATTGCACGATTGTACACCGGTGCAATGCCCGAGATGGAAAGATGGGAACGGCCCGTCACTTGTCGTGATTTCACCACTCCGGCTGTCGATCACTTGCGCTAATCCTCTTTACCGCCGAATGCGCCTACCACTAGAATTTGAAAGCAATTTTTATAGCTCAGCCCCCATGCCTCGTCATTCCCCTTACGTCCATCAAAAGAGAAAGGTCACCAGCAAAGGGCACGTCTCCAAAGAATGCCGATTCGGTTGGCTCGCGCCACACGCAAGGAGCGCCCCCTCACCGAAGGATCCATGCATGAAGGGCGCCATGTGGTCGGCGGGTGGTGGCCCCAGGGTGGCATTGTGCAGCAGCACCCCCGGAGGAAAAGGGTCCGTGTAGTTGTGAGGGGGAGGGCCCCCTGCCCCGAGGGTACCACACTGGAGGCCACGGCCACAAGCGTCATCCCCCGGCCGGGGCTCCGGGCACGTCCAGTTCTCCTCCACGGGATACAGGTCGGCCGCCTGCGAGGCAAGGGGGAAGTGGGCGTTCCAGTCTTAAACAGGAGCTCCGGCTCAATCTTGGTAGTCGCTGATTTGCCTCAAAAATGGTTTGGCAATCTATTAGACACATCTGAACTAGCAACCAAAGTTACATGTCAAAATCATTTCTTTCCGCAAAGTTAGTGAAGTTTCAAAATTGGTCTCAGAGGCCGAGAGGCTTTACTGGCAACACTAAAGACGTAAAGTCAGATGTTGTATTATAGAGCAATGGAAAGGCGGAGGGGGGGAGCATTACAGCTTGTTCCTGACGCATTACTATAAAAAATGTTGCCTGCTTGACTTGCAAGTTGTACGATGTGGGATGCCGCCCCACTGGAGAGCGTGGGAAAATCTGAATGTTGGTTTTGGCATCACCTTAATTTGACGCTTTCTCAATGGTAATTCTTAATTTCAAAGTAATAAATAGCAAGCCAGAAAGAATAAAGCCTCGGTATTCTGAAAATGGGTTTAATTTGGACAGCTGAAAGGAATTACCGGAGCTCAACTTCAAAGTATAAGAGTCACCAACTTGGGCAAGTTGGTGATGCATTACAACAAAAAAAAAAAATGCAGAAAAAATTAAACAAAGGGCAAGTGAGAGGAATGTACACAAGTGCTTGTCGCGTACATTCCGCTCACTTGTTCTTCGTCTAATTTTTTCCGCTTTTTTTGGTTCAAAGAAAACACAGTTGTGGTTGGATAGTCTTTATGCAAATATTACCCGCAATATCCTGGAAATTAAAAGGTGTACGCAACTCAAAACCCAACTTTTTATGTGAGGAAATTGTATGCAACTCAAAACCCAGCTTTTTATGTGAGGAAATTGTGGGGCAAGAACCAGACGCTCAGCCCACCTACCTACCTACCTGCTTACACCCCTCCCTTCCCCTCTCCTTTCCTCGGTCACATGCCAAGACAACCAAGAACTCGGAATATTTAAAAAGCAAAAAGCCCCCCCGATGAAAACCTTTGTTCATAACAATACGGCAATGTTTCATTAATATGGACCCCTTTAACATGCACGCTCAGCTATATAGAAAGAATTTTTGGAGACCCATCTGTCCCCGCATTATACTCTTTCCGAAACCATGTCAAGCAACATTGGCGGTCGCCATTTGGGCATCACTAACGTTACTAGAACCACTCAGTTAAGAAACCGCCATAGAGCCTGTTCTAAGAAAGTGGCACCGATCTGTACTAGAGAACCGAGCTAATGGCAATCACAATGCCGCCATTTCTCTTGCAGCAGCCACTCGAGGAACTGCATGTGACTTTTATTTGGGCTTTAATCGGCCATTTGGGCGCCAAAACATATACAATGAAGGGGTTTCAGGGGTGCCACCCCCGTCTCCCAAGAGGACGTTCCGCAAATTACAACCAAAGTTAGGATGCGCCCAGGTCGGGACACACTACCTGAAATCACTGCTGAGACATGGTTGTATAAAAACATTAATTGTGCCACAAGACCAAAGCTTTTGGAAAACATCATGTGCCCATCATTTTGTACTAAACTCCAATAAAAGTTACTACAAAAAGAGTTTTTTTTTCTTTTTTTTTTTATGCAAAAACATGCTTTCCAAAAGCTCAAGGTGACCACAGTAAAGACAAAAGATTAAGAGTGACGCTGTTGTCATACTTAGCTCGCTCTTGGCGGACGCCAGCGGCCCAGGTTTGAACAGAGAGTTCCTTAACCGAGTGTTCTAGTAACGTTGGGCATCACGCACGTGATTGGACCCAAGTCTTCACCGAACGCAGCGCTCGTTTTCGGTGCAGTCGGACCCGAGTTTGCATTGAGCGCTGGTGCAGCCCTCGAGTCTAATAGAGGCTCAGAGTATGTGATCAAACAATGGCAGATGCAGGTAATTGGCATAGCAGCTACTAGATGGCACACACTATTAAAAAGGGTCTATTCTGCCTCGTTAACGAAGGAAACTGTAGTCGGGACTATGGACAGCTAGCCTAAAAAACAAGCCAAGTAAAAATGTGCATTTTTGTCTCATTATTATGGACACAAGCTTCCTAAACACAATTCACTACTGGAAAAAAAAAAAAAAAGATAAGAGGTTTTTGGGTTACACAGTATACCGAGAGCTTATGAGTTGTCTGCGGACGGTTGCCCTGCCCGAGAAAGCAAAAGAACAAGGATGCAATTTATCGGGCTTCTTCTATGCTCGTCACGGCTGCAAGTGACAAACCTGAAGAGCATTTGTAAGTTGTGTGCACCCCTCAAGCATAAAAGCAAAGGCAGGACACTTCTCTCGCCACTTAGGAGGTAAGGCAGGCACGGAGCCAGGATTTTGTTTCGGGGGGGGGGGGGAGGGGGGCGGGGGGGGAGGGGGCGCCCATTACAAGATGCTGTACAAGGCGGAGGGGGGAGAGGAGGTCCCAGCAAAATGGAAGATTTCGGGGGGGGGGGGGGGGGGGGGCGGCTTCATGCCCCCCCCCCCCCCCCTGGCTATGTGCTTGAGGTAAGGCTATGCCGGCGTAAAGCAGAAACAGCCGAAAACCGTGGCAAACTTAAATGGTGTTCGTGATCTTGACCTCGGTTCGTCATTATAGACGACTCTCATTGTGGACTAATAACGTAAAGCCTATGACCACCGAGACACCAAAAATATTGAACTTAGAATGCTTATGTTGAAAAGAGTGAAACAACTACACAGAGCTCTGGTTTAGGTTTGACCTCTGGCTTTGGTATGACCCTGTAACAAAAGGAACTTCTAGGGTGGCATCTTGACACACCCATAATTGAGTGCATTGTGCCAACAAGTCATTCTAAACTCTAGTTTTGGTTTGTTTTTCACACCAAATACATACGACTCTGCAGCAAAATAAACTTTTGGGGAGGCAGTCTGACACCCAAAATTGGGTGTATTGCAATTTATTCCAAGCTGTCCTTGCAGTGTAGCTAGGCCATCTGGTACCCGGGACACTTATGTCTTTTGCAGCTACCCCCCCTCCCCACCCCTTTACTCTTTGAGATCACAACCAACCAGTCCAGCAAAAGAGGGTGGGGGGGTGGGGGTGCTGCCAGGGGTGGCACCCCCCTACGTGACTGGGAGATATGGTACAAAGAGCCCAAAGCACCCTGCCCCCCCCCCCCCCCCCCCTTCCCGTTGCTACGCCAGTGTGTCCTTCCACCTGTAGCACAAGTGGTAGCTTCGACACAGCACTGTGCTTCCCACATACTCGAAGCCTTTATAAAGTTAATTATTTGGTGGCTTTCAATTACACTCAGCAAGTTTCTAACATGAGCCAAATGTTTCTTTTCACAAATGAAAAAGTTGTTTAACAAATTTTAGTTAGTTATCAGACTTATTGCGAAAACTAGGTCCCTTTTACAGAACACATTAATGAAGCTTTCACAACTTTTTTTTTAATCAGGAAAGCTTAAAAAAAATCTTGTATATTAGGCGAGGGGTGATTTTGCGAATTTTATAGAGAGGGAAGGTTGCCACATCCACATTCATCAAGTTTATTTTATTTTATTTTAATACCCGACGCGTGCGCGAGCGCCTTTTTGTTCAGGAGGGGTGGTTCTCCCCATAGCACACGGCTGCGCTGCGGCGAATCGAGATACACAAAGGCTGCGCTCCAAACCTTACTCGAACGGATCCGAGTAACCGCCGATGTCATCAAATGCACGTGGAATTGTACTGTATCTTTAAACAACCGCTTTCGCAACGTGGTAGCGAACGCGGTTGTATAACTTGTATAACCGCTTCCAGTGTGAATGAGCGGTTACTCCGGAGGGTCATGTCACGTGACGAGACAGAAAGAGCAACGCTGGACGCGGGTAGGTTTTCGAACGCAAAGGTACAGAACTTTTACCCTAGAGTGAGGTCCAGTGCATATTATAGAACACGGCCAACATCACGACGTCTACCCCGCGAGTGTTGCTTTTCCGCCGTGCACCCGCGCCCGGCGTGGAGCGCACACAACGGAGCTAACTAGTCCGCCCGGACACGCCGCGAACGAGAGATATCGAAGATCAGATCAAGATATATGTTATTTGAAGAGCCAATGGGAAGTTTCGAAGGTTCGCGCACGCCCACTGTGACGATTCGTCAATGTAGAGAAAATGAAATGAATTTCTGGCACAACTTTTGAACATTTTAGTGAAATGAAGCAGGGCATAACAGGGTAAGCGCTCTGGCGCAGAAAACACATCACTGCTATTGATAATAAATGAACTTGCTTAAAAAACACTAAAGATTTTTTTTTATTTGAGCGGCGGGACGTGACAACGACAAAATACTGCCCCCCCCCCCCCCCCCCCCCCCCCCCAAGAAACAAACAAAAAAAAAAGCATACACATCAGTAGCATATTTACGTCGCAAGACATTCTAAACGTCGAAAAACTATTCTGGCAATTTTTTTTTTTTTTTTTTTGAAGAGAAAGCAGGATAACGAGGGGAAAACCTTTGAAACTAGAACGCGTGCATACAAAATAGTTTGAAGGTGTATTTCAAGCTATCGTAGGGTCCGACCGTCATATGTGCAGCGGAATCGCGTTTATGAAGAACGCAGCGGACGTTCAGTCGGGGATTCCTGGCAAGCGCCGCCGCCACCTTTCTTTCCCGCCACTTCCCTCTATCCCTGGCTCCGAAAGCTCTCGGCAGTTGGCCCGAACGAGAACGACAGGGCATCTTGGATGACCGGCCCCGGCCCGCTCCAGGCTCATGAGAAGAAGCGTCATCGAAGCATATGGAGCGCGCGCTGGAGGCAGGACAACTGAAAGACCTCCTTGCCGCTCTCACCCTGACAGCGACTAGGCTGACTAGACAACAGGGATCTGATTGGAACGAGAGGGGATCCCAGAGCTGTCACTGCAGAAAACAGCGTAAAAACCGCTTTTGTTGGAGCCGACGCAGCCGTTGCCATAGCAACCCGTACGCCGCAAGACGGAGCAGTGGCACTCGGTCCGACTCGACGCAAGTGTGTGAATCGGTTCCACGAGCCGACCGGCGAGGCGCCACAGGCGGGCAAGAAGAGGCGCCCGAGGAAGGCGTCGTGGCCGATCATGCGCGACGTGGCTCGCTTCGCCGGTGGCACGAGCACGCAAGGGGGACGGCGAGGAACAATGCCGACCGAGCGCTAATGAGCGACCCCGCCGCCGCACATCCACGTCGTCCTCCGCCTTTCGCTTATGCGCGACACCGTTGCAATCGTGAATAATTCAGCCGGTACCTGCAGACTCCCGTCGGCGCGGACAACCGGCCGTCCCCGTCCGTCGACGAGGAAGACTCGAGCACCGCTACTCGAAGCGATCGAGGCGTGCGCGATGGCGCGCGGTCCCACACAGGCGCCCGGAAGAAACGCTTGGTGCGCGTGCCCGCAACTACCCCGTTAGTACAGGGTGTTTCGCGAGAAAAGAACAGCGCTGAACTCGTCGCAAAAATAAACTACGCGTCACCGAACGCTCAGTTCTCTCGCCAAATGTAGCCAACTATACTCGTTTTCGCCTTAACGTAAAAGAAGCAAGTTTTGCGCGTTGTTCATACGCCGTGCGAAGTAGTTCTTCCCAGATTTGGTTGCCCGGGCTTCATTCTTATAAACTGTCAAAACAACCACCCCCAAATATTATAAAGCCTACACTTGTGTGCAAGTGACACTGCTCCTTAGCGGCGTTGGAACCAGAGTGAAGTCAAAGTTCTCTGTTCTTTCGATCGATAGCTGCACGGGAACAACCTTACTACCATTTGTTCAAATATTGACCCGCGATTTTTTTTTTTTTGCTTTTCTCGGTGCAATATATATATATATATATATTTTTTTTTGTCTCGAGATTTATTTTTTATTAAGAATAGAAAAGGTAGGCCTAAAGTACTACTGGAGCATAGTCTGAGGCTATCGCGCTAACCCAGGGGCTTCCCCCATGTCAGCCGCTGCTTCTAGCACTCCGGTGCAAAGAGGTGAAGCTCGACGCGCGCCAGTGAGAGGCGACACTGAGGCATGCGGCACAGCAGACGACAATCAATTGGCGATTTCCTCAGGAGTACAAGACCCTGCTCTTCAGCAGCCGCCATCCTACAATTTGGCAACTTTTTCTCGAGACCTTGAGCTCCCAACATCGCCGACATCGTCTGGAAACGTAGACGATGTCGGCGCGGCTGAAGAGCAATCTGGAAACTTGGTTTCAGTTTACTTTCGAGCGCAGCTGCCAGCCAATGGGACCAACCAGCGTCAAAGCGCGGCATCCGTCCATCTTTCTGTTATGTGCTCTTTCGACTATACCAATCAAATGCATGCGAATGTCCCGTGACTTGCGCTTTTAGTATGTATTTGTGGCTGTATGTTTGTGTCCGAGTCTCCGACGGTGCTCCGACCTAAGATAAAACCAACTATACGATGACTATAGAGACGCTGGGAAACATTTGTTACATTTCCCTTTCCTCCTACTTCTCTAAATATTGATATCGACCGATAATAATATTTTATTTTTGCTTTGTTTAAAGGGTTGGTGAACCGAAATCTGGATTTCACAAAACAAAGCACGAGCTGTAGGCGAGATGGGCGCCGTACCTGCGCCCACCTCGGCGCAGGTACGGCGCAATTTTTAGCAAAAATGGCACATTGGCGAAAGATGTAGCAGACTTTCGGTCACGGCGCAAGTGGTGCAACGCTTCCATCACGGTGTCTATGTGCCGAGTAATAGCATTCAGGCCCGCGCCCATTATCGCCCGAAAGTAGCGGTGGCCGAACGGTGATTTGAGTCGAATACACGCTGTAAAGTTTAAATCATGCGTCGCCAAACCTTCGATGCAAAAAAAAAAAAAAGAATTCACGGCATGCCAGTTCTCGTGTTGAAGATGAATGACCCCTTCACACACGGAATCCTCGACTACAAGAAAGCCAATCCCCGAGCACAAATAAATAACGGAACGCCTAACGAAAGTTGGTCACTGTGTGCGGAAATAAAGAAATGCCCAAGGACAGCCAATCATCGTATGTGGAAATAACGCAATGCCTAACGAGAACCAATCATGAACTGTGGAAACAAAATAAACACCAACGTCAGAGCGTCCTCGAGTCATTCCGGAGAGCCACTGCCGTTCGTGCTGCTTTTGGGTGACACTGCATACGGCCCTTAAGACTCGTTGGCCTCGATGCACTGTCACCGGGATTACTGCGAATAATTGCCAAAGTTGAGTGATAAACACGATTAATACTGAATATTAGCGTCGCGCAATGACGTGGGAGATGACTCACGCAGCCCCGACGTCATTACAGCACGGAAGGAAAAGAGAAAAAAAAAGCGGCCATTACTTGCAGAAGGTGTCTCCAGACGACCGTCTTGTCATCCAAGTCGAGGAAAGAACTGGCCGCCGAAACGTCATCGCCCGCTTCGATCATGATTTCGCTCGCGTCACACCGAAACCGCCGAGAACCCCTCGAGACCACTCATCGCCGCTGGACAGAGACACCAGAGCTAGGGCCCGAGCCCGGCACTGGCGTTGCCAGCAACTGCGCAGGCAGGCCTCCCTCGAGGAGTCGCGGACCACGGTGGCGCTGCGCTCGGACTATCGCATCCAGCCCAGGCCCAAACCCGAGTTGGTCATCAAAGAGGTTATCAGTATAGCAGACGACAAGCTCTTTTTTTTTTTTCTTTGCGCGCGCGAGGCGTGACTGCGCAAAAAAGACAGCCTGTGGCAGCGTTCTTCGATGGAAGCTGCCGAAGCGGTTGTCTGCAGCATGCGTGCTGCCCGCAGCTGGAACCAAGGAACACTGTTGTCGACAAAAATATGTATATAAAAAAGACAGCTTCTCAACCCAGACGTCTGCGTCCTTCAAGGTCATCGCCAAGATCTAAAGAAGCGAGTCTTTTTCGAACGCGTGGCATCGACGATTCGGAATAGGATGGACACCTCTCCATGCTCTGTCCAAATGAAATGTTGAAGGAAACGGCTCTGGCGCAACGAGGAAACACAAAACATGACTGAAAGGTTTACCTTAGTACGCTGCGCGACACTCTCAAACACGACATCGGCGCTTTTTCGCTTTTTTTTTTTTCTTCTGGACGTTTAGCGGCACCTTTAGTTTCACAAACGTTTAGCGGTACCCTTAGTTGCTAGACGCCTATACGTTCAAGGCGCTCTTCATCGGATGGTTTAACGCGTACCATGCTGTTCCTAAAATGAAGCTATAGTACCGCTTACCGGGCTGATAAACCTGGCCATCTTTCAGAGCCTTCCGTCCCTCAGTGGGCACAGGTGGCTGAGCTCCTCCTCGCCTACGGCTCTGGTCGCATGAAGTCTATCTTAACCAATCAGCGCCGAGCACCTCTCTCCCTTTCCCACCCGTCAACCAATCAGTGTCGAGTCCCGCGGTCACGCTTTTATCTGGGCTTCACAAGCACCGGATTCACGCGGTCGTGACGTGCTCAAGCACGTCACGACGCGTGATTTTTCATTTCGCTTTTGAGTTAAGGAGGAAAGCTAAGGGGGAAAAGTTGAAAAATCATTTGGCGAAGGCTTGTTTCCGCAACACAACGCGTTCTGGCCATGTGTCCAACAACTCCTTTCTGCACAAAGCCGGGCATGCGCGCAAAGCCCAGTGACTGAGCACTTTTTGGCCTCGATGATAAGCGCTGAAAAGATGCCCAGCATGCATGCGCGAGCTCGTCGCCGCGGAAAGCGAGCAAAGCACACGCCATGCACGAACGCCGAAAATGGCAGCCGTTAAACGCCCTCCTGTTCAAAAAGTCCAAGCATGTTGACATCACAACGCCTATCTTCCCCATCAGTGTGCACGCTGCAGCGTGGCCAAAACTTAGATCGGGAAAGCGCGAAAGTTTTGTCTCCAGGGGTCATGAAGCGATATTGGGTAGGAATATGTTTACGACTTCGCAGAGGCTTACTGATCCTACTCTGGCCCAATCGCACAGACCTCCAATGATTCGTAAGCTTCTTTGTCGCGGCAACATTGCGAGGATAAAAGGGGAAGATTTCTTTCATTCTCGCCTTCGCAAAGCTTAACGACGTAATTGTGCAATCAAAACCACCCGTCTGACGATAAACGAGCGCGGCTCATGAATTGGACTCGAGAACTGCGGAAGCGCTCGACTTCGGCTCGTAACAATCAATGCCTCGGCGGACACTCGGGCACTGGCTCGAGTCCAAACACTACGGTGATGAGAATTGACCAACTCCAATATTGCCAGGAGCTCAGCGCGCGTTTTCTGCTTTGCCAACCCCTGCGCGTGGTTATGATTAACGTTGGCGGCATAGGATAGGCACCAGGCCACGTGGCCGCTTGTTCTGGCTTCGAGTTAAGGGGATAAACGACGCTCATATTTCCCGAATTTACTTTCCAACTTCCACTGCTCAGAAAAAAAAACAAAAAAACTCAGGCATGTTTATTAAGTTATTAACGTTAAAGGGGTGATTCTAAGCAGTGTTAAGCGAAAGTACAAAAATCGTTTCATGTCTTCTTTAAAGAAGAAGAATTGGGTTGTGTGTGTGTTTATACAGCCTAGAACTTGGTCTGCCTCACAGGGGCGACGAGTCTCCCAGCTGTAGATGAGAAATTTAGCCAGTGCGGTACAGCCGCTAGCCTGGGGTCTTTAACGTGCATCACGCAGTAGTGATACACGACCGCACGCCGGTACGATGCTCATCCAGATCGAAACGGGCAGGGGTGGGGCTCGAACCCAGAATCCCTGGGTTCTGCAGCGCGAGCTTTCGCTCCACGTGCTCCGAGCTGGTGTGCGCTAGACCACTCGGCCACCGATCCCCCTGTCTTCTTTAAAGAGAAGCTGGAGAGGTTCTTGAAGAAAAACGAGGTAGAGGTAAATTCTAGAGCGTTTGTATCCCGTGAATTTGAACATCACGTTCGTTTTCCCCGAAGGTGTAACTACACGCGTGAAAACACGAAAAACCTCCGACCAGTCGTCACGTTATAAAAGGATCTTTCGGCCGCTAAGCGCGTGAGTGCGCGTGCATATACTTCGATAGGCGCAGATGCGCGTAAGCGGAGATTCCGAAAACTCTTTTTATGACGTAACGCTCCGGGAAGGAGGGGCTGCAGCGGTAGTTTAAGAATAATTTACTCCAAATTAACAAAACAAAAAAAAGTCGATGTTCGTGATTTTGAAGGCCAAATGAAGACGATTTCGGTGCTTTCACTCGACTAGAGAACCCCGTATTCGTACGCTCCGTTACGAAAGCAATTATGTCTGCTTACGAAGTCAGCGGGACATCAGTGTTTCATACTAAGCGTGGCTACCACTTCCAAGGAGACAGCCTTGCATGGGACATCTGAGACACGAATGTTTCGGTGACTTGTAAGCAAGAAAACGCATAGGAAACGGTGAGGTGTGAGCCTGCCTTTACACGAAAACATGTGTTACAGAAAAAAATTTAATATATACCGGAACAAACGAAGGTGAAAGTAAGTTGGTGAAGGCTTAATGAACATTGTGATTTAACCCGAGACTAACGTTCTTGCCACAGGGCGACATAAACACATAGGCGACTTCTGAGTTTATGTCGTCCTGTAGCAAAAAAAACCCTATAGCCTCGGGTAAAGTCACAATGTTTCAACATTCTACTCCGCTCACTCGCATTAGACAGCGCCAAAACCTCCCCCAAAAACGGTGTGGACATCGCTGGCGTGCGAGAAAACGCTGTCCACGCTGTGGTGCAATGCGGGGAGAGGGCTGTCGAAAGTGCACCTAGATACCGGGCTCTCCGAGACAGCATGCACAGTGGCTGTATCAACCGCAGGCTCGAGGATGCCCCGGGACGGCCGGCAGCCTCCCCCTGCCAATTCAAAGGGGAAAGCCTCGAGACTGCGGGCGCATCCAGCCGCTCTCAACTACGCAAAACCTGACCGCGCCAATGCCATCGGATTTTTTTTTTTTTTTTTTGCGGAAAGGTGTTTCCTATATAGTAGAGCTTCTGACGAAAGTGAGTTTATAGACCCAGCTTGAGCGGCTCAGCAGCTCGCTCTAGGGTCAGTGGTGCCCGAGATTGAGCTATGTCACCGAACCCTTACACAGTGATGGAAGCGGCATTGGATCTTCTGTGACAGGTCTTGTAGCGCGCAAAATCTTGGTTTGAAGCAGCCAGCGACGGCTTTGGAGCATATGCCAACGTCTGTTAGCACGTCACTCGAAAATGTGATTGCATCGCTAAAAGAGCTCATAATGATTGAGGGTTCCTATTTGAGGCTGAAGAATATTATACATTATCTGCTGTAGTAAAAACAGATGCAAAAAAATCACGCAGCCGCCTTCTTTTTTTTTTTTTTTTTAATAATGCTGAGGTGAGAATAGGTTCCATTTGCAATCGATATTAAAAGAAAAAAAAGTAAAAAAAAAAAAAGAGGCATAAAGCAAGAGTTCATTTAAGATAAAGTTTCTCTCTCTCCTCTCCACTTCTCCACTTAGTAGTTAATTTAGCCCGTAAGTTCCCGTAAAATATTGGCAAAAATCAACATATCCGCTGAAACGCCTACGGAGGAAAAATACAACCCCGGAAGTTTCATGAACACCGAACTCAAGATTCTAATACTATAAACTGCAAAAACGACCCCTCACAAATGTTATGAAAATATGCGTCTGCGCTTTAAAAGAGACCCTGCGCTTTAGCGGCGCTCGAACCAGAGTTGAGTCGAAGTTCACTGCCCTTTCAATAAACCGCTGCACGAGGAACTACATTGACTACCGTATTTATTCAAACCGAGACCCGCGTTTCGTCTCCTTTCCTGGCACATCCTTTTAAAACTAGAGGTCAAACCCCGAGTCAAGACCAAAGGAGATCGACCCGCAATTGCACTGAGCATAATTTCGCGAGCCAATCGCGCTAAGTCCAAGCGCTCTCCCATGTCAACAGCTGCTTCCTAGCACTCAGGTGGAAAGCGGTGAAGCTCGACGCGCCCGCGTTGGTGTGAGGCCGTAAAGGGTGACGCGAGCCACGCCATGGAAGCACGTGGCGGACACGATAATGCATATCCACTTTTCTGAATATTAATATCGAACTAATATAAAATATTTTATAGATATAAATATATCGACTAAAGGGACTAGGAAATGATTTTTTCAACTTCTTCCTCCTTAGCTTTGCACTTCAACTCAAAAGCTAAGCACCACCGTGGGACTTTTCATTCGCAAGTGACGATAAGTGTTGTCACGACACTCGCTGGACACGAACGCGAATCTAAATATTCGTCGACGGATTGATTCGTGACGAGAGCGTAGGTCCGAGTGACGCACTGCACGTGTTCAATGCGTGAGCTGGGTTTGGCTGACGTGCTTTGGGTATACCGCGTATGGATCGCAGTGAAAAAACCGAGAGCTTTTAGAAGGAAAGGAGGTCCAGAAACAGTCCACAATATATAATATATATATATATATATTAGTTTTCGTACCGAAAAGCACGCTTTAGGCTTTCTACCTTCGCGTACTAGTTTTCTTTTGGCGCACTAAACGACATGCGATTAGCAAAGTCCCAATAGACCGATCTCACCAAGCGTTCGACGCATGCGCGAGGCAGCCATAACTTTAGTTCACAGGAGGCAATCGGCAGTGCGCGAGACTGTTCGTGGCCTGCACGCGCAGAGCTCCGGCGAAGTTGTCGCACGTGCAGAAAGACTAAAGCTCCCTCGATGCTTTGCGGCAGCGGTGGCGTAGTCAAACTGGCTGGTGAGATCGGTCTATTTATCCCAGCCCAAAGTTATTTTCATCGTCGGCGCAGGTATGGCGCAGTTCTTAGCAAACAATGGCGCCTCGGCGCAAGAGCACCCTTTCGTTGATGGCGCAATCTGGCGCAAACGGCGCAGCACTTTCATCGCTGCTTTAGAGAGCATCGTTTGTGCAAATTCTCTATTTGGGGGAAGCCATGGTACGGATACCACGCAGGCGCCATTTTCTCGCGATGTAAGTATTCCACTTTAAGTAAGGTCGGTGATTTTTAAATCAGCAAACGAGTCTTGTTTTGCATTTTTTTTTTTTTTTATTAGCGCCGTGCGGTGGGGCTGACACGCAACCGGATCTGGAAGTCCGCTACAGTTTTTGAGCGCTGATTTACGTGTTCTACGTTCACAGGAGTTTGACGAAAGATTAAAAAACTTTTACACTTAATTTAAAAAGACGCTACATACTGCGTCTAAGCGCAAGCTGTGGGACATCCCACACGCTGACCCCGCCACGTGACGATGGCAGCAGGGAGCTGCCGCCGTCCGCGTGTTACAACTTGCAGCTAATTAAAGACTGGAACGGTACACCGTGCACAATACTGCGAAAGTCGCGCACGCTCGAATAAGAAGCTCGATAAAGGCGCGTCCCCCGCACCAGTGTGCGGCTACAGTGTTGTGCGGCTTTCAAAGCGTTGCACGCGCTATGAAGGAACACGCATTTTCCCGGTACAATCCGTTGCACCGCTACAATGGATACAATCGGAACGTGACGTCATTCCCGCTGATCCGAGAGAGGCGAAGCGAACGACGAGGAAAGGGATCGTCGGCGACGTGGACGGCTCCTAGCCTGACGCGTGGAGCTCGGCCCGAAAACGGATCGCCACTCAAGCAGAGCGCCGCTCATTAGACGCACAGAAAGAGGTAGAACCACGCCCGTGCACGGAGCCACCCTCGACGCCCCACGCGGTGCATTGCAGCCGTCCGAAAATACCTTCGCCGGTCTGCCGTGCAATAGCCGCACGTCGTGCCGCTATTGCACGACTTCTACCGCTAAAACGCCAAATATAGGAATAGGGAGTTTTCGCAGATCGTTTTCGCTGTCCCGCAACGATCTCCGCAACCCGCTATGATGCCCGGATCTCTACAGTCAAAGCTATCGGCGCACAGGCGCAGTAGCGGCTGCTTCGTCGCGTAGGGCTTAGCGGAGGGGGAATCCGCGCTCTACGAAAACTCCCTAATATAATCCGCGCCTTCGCGCCAACGGCCTTGCACCTTTGCTTCTCGAGTGGGGACTTTTCGCGCACCGCAGAGCTCTTCGTTGACTTCCAGTCGGCCTAGAACTAATGTTGGGGTTTTCCACGGTGTTCAGCAAGTTTCTCGTAGGAACTATACGCTTATTTTCACTAATTCGAAACTTAATGAGCGAACGTTTGGTGATTAATTGCTAATTAATACTTTTTTTTCTTCAGTCCCCGACGTTGGCCGTGGTTGGCGGTTTGGTCTCAAAAAGTTTGTTTTTTTTCTAAACAGATTAGGTTTTATAATTGTTTTAAAGTCTACGCAGAAACCTCCGCTGTATATCAAAAGAATCGCATGGAGAGTCTTTCCAAATCCCCGCCCACGAACGCGCTCGTCGCCTTCCTTCGTGCTATGCGTGCATGCTCCAAGATCACGAACGCATGAGCACCGTCGAAGACAGGAAGCTCGCGCTGGAGGTGGGACACCTGCCTTTTGCCCCGTCACCCTTATAGACCTAGCGTCTAAATAAAACAATTCGCTTCAATTCCAATGCCTCCCGGCCGTTCTTATCGCGTTGTCAGGGACTATAAGGCAAGAGCTCGCAAACTTTTTTTTTTTTCTTTTTAGCACGCGCAAACTTCAGTAAATCGGAAAAGGTTCGGGCATCCCTAAATTTCCGCCTAGATATGCGGACAGGCTATACTCCGTTTCACCTTATGTTGTACCGCAGCGAAGGCTAGAATCGCGAGCTGATAGCGTTGGCAGCTGCCCTTGGTGCACGAGAGCTTGTGCCGCCGAGACGTGCCCTAGAGCAAGGAGCTCGCGCTTGTAGTCTTTCCTGCGGTACATCATAAGGTGAAATAGGATATAGCACGCTGCCAACGCGACGAAGAGACAAAAATGATTTTAAAAGAGGAAATCAGAATCTAGACAAACGATTTTCGGCAGACGAGTAATCGCTATCATTACCCCCCCCCCCCCCTCCCCCCTCCCCCGCCCCCCAATCTGACCTTGCCAAGTGCGAAAATTTCTTAAAATCCTCTCTCTCTCTCTCTCCCACTTCTTTTTTTTTTTTTTTTGTGTGTGTTTGGATTTGTGTTTCTTTGTGCTTCGGATTTGTATGCTTTCGTGATTCGGGTGTGCGTGAGATTAGTTAGGGTAGACTGTGTAGCGGGCGAGGAGGTCGTTCGAAATATGAAAAAGGTCTGGGACATGTACATAAGCCGATGGTTGTTCAATAAATTTCAAGCTGTGTTAGAAACTTCTTTCTTCTGTCCGCTTTTTATTGTTCCTACGTCTCAGGGTTACTATAGATATCATTCACCAGCTCGCCCGCGTTTTTTTTATGGTCGATCCCAGAATGGTTTTTCAAATAAACAATTTAAACAATGTTCTCACTTTTATCAAATAAACGTTTTGATAATAAGAGAACTATATATAAAAAGAAAAGCTGGAAAGGTTTTTAATAAAAAAGTTTGAGGAATTCTGGAGCATTTCTATACCGTGAATCTGAAAATCACGTTCATTTTCCCCGAAGATGTAACTAAACGCGAGAAAACACGAAAAACCTCAAACCAAACGTTACGTTAAAAAAAAAAAAGTGTTGATTGGGGCGAAGCTCTGCTGGTGCTGATGATACTGATTTTGTTCATAGGTAGTGCTGAGTTCCGGGTTGCGTTTCGACTTCATTGTTACTGCTTTGTGGTCGGTGAAATGCAGAGCCAGTGGTTCTTCCAGCGGATCAGCTTGGATCCGCTAGAAGCGGTGTAAAGTCAACGGTCAATGTCAGAAAGAGAATGTGTGGTATGGAACGTGGTTATATACGCATTTGACCGCAGCGCCGTCTCGTTTATAAACGTTGAGCCAATGCATGCAAAGTTTAACGCGATTATATAGACATTTGATCGCAGCGCCCTCTCTTGTATAGACGTTGAGCGAATCCCGGAGAAAAGCTCACCGGAGAAAAGCTCACCGGAGAAAAGCTCACCGGAGAAAAGCTCACCGGAGATAAGCTCACCGGAGAAAAGCTCACCGCGAAACCGGCGGATGCGGAGAAAAGCTCACCAGCCATTGAGCGTATGCGAAGAAAAGCTCACCGATTTTTTTCTTCTTCATTTTATATGGAGGCTCTTGGATCACGCGTAACATATATCAATTTATTATCATTAAAATTCATCAGCTTTGTAGAAAAGAGTCTTTTTTTTTTGTAATATTTGTTAAGCTTCTTGTGTATATTGCCTCCAATTTAATAATTGCGGACGAGTGTTTTCTGTGGCTTAATCTGTAGGCAACGAAAGCCGAACTGAAAACTTTATGAACTTGAAGAGCAGGAAAAAGTTCGAAAACATAATAATGCCTGCCTAAATCCTAAAAATCTAAATTCTAAATGCCGAAAATCCGAAAGTGCATGCTCAATAACGCGGTGCTTCAAATTCTCTTTGAAGCTTTTGTTAACCTTTGAAAACTGGATAAAACAGTCAGTAGGATGTCGAGACTTTTTCTTCTACGGACATGCACGTTTTGTAGCCGTTCGTGCTGGTGTTTCCACACATTTTGCCCTTCTACGGCGAGCCACCCATGACCTTCAGAGCTGCTCACTGGCACGCTGTTTTTCGTGACCTATATAAAAATTAGTCTTCTATAATATAGCGAATTGGGCGAGTTGGTAAACGTTATACATGATGAAAACCGCTCAAACGACGACGACGGAGTGAAGACAACAAACACTACAGGACGAAGCTGTTCACGTAATTAAAGTTTGTTAGTGAAAAAACAGGTAGCCGACACTGATTACATCAGCAAACACCTACTTATCTATTAGGCACTACACGATATTTGGAGCTGAAACGGTTCACACATCGCTACTAATATTAGCTCGAAAAGTACAAACCTCTTTATCTGATAGAGCTACCGACAGCGCACTTTCAGCTGTATATAAATTGTTGTATTTTTTACCGGTGTACAATGTTCGGATTTTATACTTGCGGCTTCAATAATATACAGAATGGGTGATTACTAATTTCTGAGGAATTAGTAATTATGCCCAATGAACTTCAAGAATATTACAAAAAGAGGATATATTTTTAATGAAGTGACGAATGCGAATTGTGTTAAATTGACACGTTTGACACAGAATACTCTAAGTTAAAAAAGAAAATCGGCGAGTTTTTCTCCGCATCCGATCAAAGGCCGGTGAGCTTTTCTCCGGTGAGCTTATCTCCGGTGAGCTTATCTCCGGTGAGCTTATCTCCGGTGAGCTTTTCTCCGGTGAGCTTTTCTCCGCCGCCCACGTTGAGCGGCTACATGCAACGTTTCATCCATGACAGAAACCCCAGCTCTTGAGTTACTACCACATCTCAGAGTCCCCTACTCGTCCCGCAGTCGTGGCCGAGTGGTTAAGGCGATTGACTAGAAATCCATTGGGGTCTCCCCGCACAGGTTCAAATCCTGTCGACTGCGCAAACATTTTTTTTTTTTTTTTTTTTTTAAGAAGACAGATGGGATGGCAATCGATGTGAGCATGGACGCCGGATGGACAAGGCTGGACCCTAAGGCACTTCGCCCCTAAAAAGGATCTTTCGGCCGTTAAGCACGTGTCGCATCGTGTGGGCAGCGCGTGGAATTGCAAGCTTGACAGTTATATGCCCCCGCACTGACACCAGTCGTGACGTCTTTTCCCGACCTTTCTGAAAATAGCGAGAGCGCGCGTGCATAGCTTTGATAGGCGCTGAAGATGAGCGATAGAGATTCCGAAAACTCCGGGAAGGAGTGGCTTCAGCGGTACTTCGAAAGTGGTTTCCTGCAGCCTCCATGCACCGAATTGAAGAAGAAAAAAAAAAAAAAAAAAAACTATCTCGATATTCGAGATCCTGGAGAAAAACCAAAAAGATTTTAAGTGTTTTCTTTTTTTTCTTTTTTTTAATACAAAACCGCTTCAGTTTAACTTCAAGCGCTGTTCCAATCAGAAAATAATTTATTCAGTACAATGATTTCCTTTCCTCGGCCTTCCAGACCGTAACCACGCTGGCTTTATACGCGCAAACGTAAAGCTTCGGCAAGCACAGAAGTTCTCCGAACGCGAATCGCTAAACAGCGCCGAAGTAATTTGCCGGGTTGGAGTCGTACGAATCGGAGGGGAGAAATAAAACCCCCATTAAAGGGACACTGACACGCCCCAAAAAATTTTTTTTTATTTTTTGCCAGGCGCTTCATTATGGTGTCGGAGGACTACCCAATTAATATTTTGCAACAGAGTAGCGTATTTCTTTAATAAAGCCAAAAGACGCAACTGCTCGAAACCGAAACCGAAACCCCACGGAGGTCGGAGAAGTGGAGAGAAGAGAGCGACTGGCGGAAGTCACGTGGCTACACCCGACCGTGCGTTTTTTTTTTTTCTTTTTTTTTTCTCCTCTCCGGTAGTAGACGACACGACATGCGGCGTGCGATGCGGCCAGTGTTGCCAATTTAGCGGTTTTCCCGCTAAACTTAGCGGTTTTTGGTTCTGTTTAGCTGGATAAATTATTGTTTTGCGGGCGGAAGGATTTTTAGCCGGTTTTATGAAACCTTGGCGGTTTTTTAGCGATATACAAGTTATATCGATTTACTGTCAACTATGAACCTTTCATATCAATAAAGACAAGGATAATAAGCCAAAGTCGTCTTCGCTTACTCTCAGTAATGTTCTGGTTAGTGAGAGTAACGCCTGTGACGTCATCAAAACATTAAGGCGACGAATGTCGGAACATGCCTCCCTGTTTTGTGCGCGCTCGTTTGAACAGCATGAATGTTCCAATTTTCCTTTGACGTTTTTGCCAGTTTCGTGAAATGGGCGTGGTGAAGTACGCTCAAAAGTTTAGAAAAGACTGTCTCTAAGACCCTAAACTTAAAGACTGGCTACTGGAGGTTCCTGGTGATAGCAGACGAGCCAGGTGCCGCTATTTCAAAACAGAACTATCTGCGAAGAATGTGGATTTGGTCGCGCACGCTGCAACGAAGAAGCATGTTTCGGCCGCTGCACCTTTCTCCTCTGGTAGCAGACGACTCTACGAGTTGAACGGATCTGACTAGTCACGCACTGCTGAAGGGTCCCTTGCCATGTTCGTATGCGCTCACTCTGCAATTTCGACTTCGGATCACCCGGGTGAACTGTGGCGTGGCGTGACAGATTTCTAGACAAAACAAAAGGAAAGCTTTCTTTCAGATGGCATTGATAGGATCTATACTGTTATTATACCTTTGTCAAGAATTAAAGCAAAAAAAAAGTGTCTAAAAAGTCGTTTTGCGCTGTGTTTTGGATTTAGCGGTTTTTTAGTGGTTTTCGGGATTCCGACTGCGGGTTTTTAATTTTTCAGTTGGCAACACTGGATGCGGCGTGCGGGAACTGCTTACCGTGCGATTCTTTTGCAGTTATGTTTGTTCCGCTCGTTGTTCTGTACTCCAAGATTAGTTGTTTTGTACATTGAGGAGTTGGAGATGAGTAGTGAGTGCCCGTGGTGAATTTCCATGATCGGCTCCGAAAAGAATAAACCCAAGATGTTGCGTGAAGAGCTGGCTCACAGCTTGCATCCGAAAAAAAGTGGCATTGTGCGACAGAGTTTCCGAAAGATCAACGGGATCGGGACCAATGGCTGGCTGCAATTCCTGTAGAACATTTACGGGCACCTCGGAAAGCGGACGCTACCTGATTTATATGCTCCTTGCATTTTGTGGAAAGTGATTACATTGAGCTCGCAGGTGTCAAAACGGAAATCCCATACCGTTTAATTCAGCGAAGTATCGTCCGCAACATTTGTTTGTTATTTTTTTGTTCGTTTCTTCAGTGATGATTGTAAAAAAAAGAAAAAGATATGTAAATATCGAAAAATGTCTGAAAAAAAAAAAAAAATTAACGGGGGATCGAACCCGGCCCTACCGCGTGTGAAGCGGGCGTCTTTCCCACTGAGCTACTGGGGCAACTCGTTTCTGGTGGATCTCTTTCCCTAGTAATAATGCAGCCGGTAAACTGTAAGTTGGAAAGTTTGCTGTCGATTTTTTTCTAGCAAAAGCACTCCCGGGTCGAAGTCGGGAAGCACCACGCTTTGGGGACATTCGCACCTAGTAAAGAAATCGTACGCGTACATATTCAACTCGAAGTAGACACGTCGTGCTTGACGTTTGCGCGAGCGTTGTCTTCAGCCACGAGAAGGGAGCGACGGCTCGGCGACGTCTTCGTGCAAATCGGCTTGGTGGCCGGGCGTGTCGTACGGGATGAATACCAATTCTTTTGATCAGTCCCAAATTTCTCTTTTAACGGTAGACAGAATTCGCCGGTACCGCGAACGACAGTTCTGAAATAGAGGTCCCACGCCCGTCGTCCGCTGCCATCGCCGTCCCCGCGAGTCCCACGATACGCGAAACGACGAACGCACAGAATGCTTCCGGTTGTCTGTGGAACTTTTTTTTTTCAATCAACGTATTTACAGCTTTTTAGAAGCCATAAAAAATGGGTTTCATGTTTTTTTCTATTTTTAATATTGAGTGTGTGCCTTGAGTGACCCACGACTTTGATTAAATTTGGTGGTCGCATCGATACCTTAGAAAACGGCCCGTGACCGCGAAAAAGAGAGTGAGCGAGACTCGAACCGGCCAATTCTTGATCGGCGGTTTTCGGGCGGAAAGAAACCGAATTTCGAGCCGCAAATTCTGTTCTGGGTAGTTGAGCTCTCATATGTCACCTACAACTAAAAACCTCAGCGAGCATAAATACCCTGTCAGTGTCCCTTTAACGACAACCTATACGTCAAAACCCCCGTAGGTCTGGCGCAGAGAATACACTCGTAAATCAGTGCTCAAAGACTGTAGCGGAACTTCCAGACCCGGCAGCCCAGAAGATGTGTCGGCACCGCAACACAACACGGTGTAGCATAATACCCCCCCCCCCCCCCCCCCAAAAAAAAAAAAAAAAAAAATTGTTGATTCAATATCGCCGACGTTAAGCGCGAAACACATGTACGACGAAACCTTCCGATCCGACGTGCGGACTGCCGGAATGACCTTGGGGGGAGAGAGTTTTCGTAGCATCGGAGAGCGTTGAAAACCCTCGCCTCCGACCGTCGTATTGTGCGGTCGGACGTCGGATCGGACGGTTTCGTCGTACATGTGTTTCGCGCTTTACTCAAGGCCGACGTACAACCTCGGTTTTCTGCATGAAAGATAATCCTCTTAGGGCTCCCCTCTCCTAAGCTGCGAGGGGAGCCAAGTTGGGGCAAGCTAAAAAGTGGAGAGGATATGGGAAAGGAGGAGGCGGGCAAGAGTGGGAAGCGCGAAGTGTACGTCGGCCTTTAAAATAAAATGCTGAAATCGTGAGAAAACGGCGACTGCATGACATCCGTACCATGGCTTCCCACGTATGGAGAATGTGTACTAACGGTGATCCCTAAAGGCTGGCTCGGACATTTGCAATTAAGCCTAAGTAACAAAGTTAAAAAAAAAAAAAAAAAAAAAAAAAACACGCTCGTGACTGTTTACGACGGGCGGTTTCTAAAGGAACAAAGGTCCGCGGTACGCGTCGTAATAAAGCGCCAATAGTAGTCGTTAACGCACGCAGTCGGTTAGGCGCAAATGTGCGAACCACGTCTCGAGAGTGCTTCAACCGACCTGACAGAGGATGTGCAGACCGGAGTACTGCTGCTCCTGGTGGGGATACTGAGCAAGATCCTTGATCGCAAACATGGCCCGGTCCTGGATGGTCTCGCGCGGCGTGTGTGCCGCCCTTCAGCCTCAGGACGGGGCGAGGCCACGCGGCGTGGAGGACATGGTCGGGACACTGGCTGGCAATGCCTCGGGAGCGCACTTTTTTTTTTTTTTTTTTCTCGTGGAAAGGTGGACACAGAGAAGTTCGCGGCAGCGGTCTACAAAATGCACAGGAAGTGACGCCGAACGGAAGACTGAGAGTGAAGTCAAAATCCAGGACAAGACATCGGAGGGGGAAGTCGTAAACCCTGACCGAAAGTGAAGAATATGGAAACAAATGTCTTACGAATGTAAAAATATAAGCTGAGATTCAATTTCTTCGATGAACACGACGACCAGAAGAGATTTCAGGGAATGAGCTCAACATAGAAATAAAAAAAATAAAAAAAAAAATCTGAATCCAGCACTGTCGACGAGCGACTTCCTGCCCTCCCTGGCAAAAACTTGAGAACTTAACGATGGTAGCCTCAGCAGCGGCGATCAGTCACAGCCACGACCAACTACTCAGTACCAAGTCATATGGGCATAATGGAACTCTTTAAAACCACTTTATCGACAGCAAAATGGAGAGGCGACTGCCGGTGGAAACATAGCGTGCTCTCCTTATACTAAGACACAAGAAAACCACCAGGACGTGAACAAGTTCCAAAAGGATCGGTGGCCGGAATTGGTAAGGCTCACGTATAAGTGCAGACGACCTGCTGGTGGACCGATCGCGGCCTTTCGTATCACAGAGGAAAAAAATAACAAGAAAAACAAAACAAAAAAAAACAAAAACACTCAGACTGACTGCATAAGCACTGAGCTCAAGAACTGTCCTTAAGACACGTCTCGGGGCCGATGAGCCTTCCTGGGCACGAGGTTCGGGGCTCGGAAGTCAGACCAGGACAGCTATCCCCAAGATCCGCACCAACGACACCGAAGCAAACAAGAGGGATAGGAATCCCCCAAAAGATGGAAATCCTCAGAGGCGGTCACTCATCCAGAAAAGGGTCTCCCGGAGTCCGGCAGCTTCGCCCTTGGAACCGTCGGTGGCTGTCCGCCAGGCATCCGCAGGCGCGTTGCTCGACGACGACTACTTCCAAGTGGCAAGCTACCGAGGTTCCCCCAGGGGGACAAAGGTGCGAGACGCGTGGTGAGGACTAGATGAGGCGTTTCGTCACGTGACACATTCGGGGACCCGCCCATGCGCCAGTCGACACACTACTCGTACTCGCCCCGGCCGATGGAGCATGCAACGCACTGCGGCGCCGACGTCACGCCAGACTCGATCGCGGGGCGGTGCTGTAGACAGCAGCCGGGGCATACTTTGCAGAAAAAACAAACAGGCGTCTGTCCTTCTTCCTCTCTGGAAAGGTCGGACATCAGGTCCAAAAAAGACGTTAAAGTTGACTGTTGGGCATACATTATCCGGCACCCGCGACCGTGTCAACGCGCTTGTCCGATCCCATGCATCTCTCATATTCTGCTCGCTTTCATGAGATTCGTCGTAGCACCTGTTCTCTCCACGTTGACGAAGATCATAAAAAAAAAAAAAAAAAAAAAAAGTTGTAGTTTGCTGAAATGCTGCCTTTCATAATTATTATCGCTTATTTTTTTCCCCCGAGGGCCCGAGTGGCAATCCGACAGCCAAAACTTATACGGCGAGTTACAGATTAAGATAGGGCCAGCTTGAACTTGGGAGACGATAAACGTAAAAAAACAGAAAAAGAAGAAAAAAACAGAGACACTGCTGGACTACCAACCATGGTTGGAACTGCCCATCCATGCATAATTTTAGAGAAATATATACTACTGTACCATCAACTATGGATAGGAACCCCAATAGCCCACCCATGCATCATTTTAAAGGGTTACGAGCGAAGGCCACAAAACAATCGGCCTTCGGGGGTCATAGACCTCTTAATTCAGCCAGACACGATTTATCAGTTTAGTACAGGAGGAAAGATGTATACCAGTCACAAAGACGGGTACAAAACTTGGTATAATTTCCATTACTGTCCCATCTCCATGCAAGCCTGCAGCCTTCGATGGAGCTCCGGGTCCGCAAAATCTAAGCAAATTAATGTCTAGAGAACGAGAGAACGATCTTCCAGTATGGCGACGCTGGTGCACGCTGGATGAGACCATCTAGCCCGTGCATTACGATTGCTAACCTGGGATATGAAACGTGCATCATCGCAAGCCGGTGTACGATGAGCATCCAGCTTGAAACGGGCACCGGTGATCCTTGGGTTCTGTGGCACGCACTCTCCTCCCACGTGCTGCGCAAGCTTCCATCGTGCAAGTAAGGGCAGCATGGAGAGCAAAGGGGTCGCGCTGCTGGCGGCAGGACTTTTAAAAAGGACGAAACGTACCGTTCGGTCAAAAACAATCGGAAACAAGAAGGGGAATTTCAAGAGCAGGTCGCGTCCCAAGTGTAACATCGTGCATGGAACAAACGTGCGTTAGAGGCTGTTCTCCGACGGCTCCTGTTTCGCTGGCAGCCGCGGCAGACTTTGGACCGACCCAACAGGCTGCACACGGTCGTTCCGAACGTCGACACGACTCGTCAAGCCGCGCTATGACGTCCTCGCGCAGTGGCACATTGCATCTCGTCGAGTCAATGTTTGCGCTCGGGAGCGAGAAACAAAAGACGGGGAGCGCCAAGAAGAAGAACCGAAAAGAAAACGGTACAAAGGGGGTCGCGAGTCCCGCGGCAACGCCCCTGGTGCAGAGAAAACGCGAGCGGCATTCGGCGTCACGCTCGCGCGGTCGTGCACATGCGTCGCCCAACTGGAAACAGCTCAGCTACGATGACGCGCAACGGAAGGGGCGCCACCGTCTTCCGCACAGTAAACCACCACCTCTACGGTTGGTGACAGGCGAAGAGTTCAGAGGAAGCTCCCCCCACCTCTTTCCACAGCAGCGTAGCTGACGCTGGAGAGCAGACCGGCATCCTTTCCAGCGACCGCCCTGCTAAAGTGAAAAGAAGTGGGAAGAGTTCCCACTGAACTCTTACCCCCCTTGTCTTCCGCCATCAAACGTCATCACTGGATGGATGGATGACGCTGAACACTTTGAATCGAACAACTTGCCCCACCTAGCCAAATTTCTTTTATTTTTTTTTTTAATCCAGCGTTCTTTAGCTAGCGTCGGCGTCGCCGTCAGCATGCCTTGCAGCGTCTCACAATGAACGCGACTCTAGAGTGCAGTGACGCCAAGACGGACGCGTCTGCCGCTTTGCGGTCTCTCTCGTCGAGCTCGCTCCAGCCTGTTTGCCGCTTCGGGCGGGTCGGGGTGCCACTACCGATGACGTCATGCGCGCAGGCCTTGCTCTTCTAGGTGGTACCGATGGAGCCGAGGCGGCATGGTTCACGCATTTGTGCTCGAGTCTCACCGAACCACGTTGTAACCATTGTGGACGACACGACCGTGAGAGAAAACACTGGCACCATCTACCGGGCTAGCACTGGGACACTGCAGATCCCTCTCGCGAAGTAGACGGAAGGTTCTTTTTTTTTTTTTTTTTTTGCAGTATTTCCAAGATCAAAATCTACGCACTCACTTATGTCAAATGGTCAAACACTGTCCAAATTATGTAAACCACGTGGTAAAAAGAAAAAAAAATGGCGGGTAAAAAATATATATATATATATATATATTGCAGGCAGATTTGAAGGATACCAGGGATCTCCTAAAGATGGCGCCTTCTGTCGTCGTGTGCGGCACAAGCGGACTCAACGCACTCGGTCGCAATCAGACGGCAGATGTCCGAAATTGTTAAAATTAGCTGCAGAAGAGGCACCCCTATCGACCAGGGGTCTCTAAACCCCGGCCCGCGGTCTCCAACCCTGTCCTAAGCAGTCGCAAGCGTCTGAATGCGGATTCCAATACTCTGCATTACTATACTTGCAAACTGACTGCTCCTTCCCTTATTATAACAATAACAATAATAACTATAACATGCTTTTAAGTGTTCGACCGCAGACGATCCATTTCGCGGAGTCCAACGAAGTATGCAATTTGACGCGCCAGAATTGCGAACAGAGTGTCAGAATCGTCCAGCGTTCCAAAATCGCCCAATAAAAAATTAAGAAAAACAGCATTTCAAAGTCGCCCAACATAAAACCGTTATTTGAAACCGACAATAGTGAACGATGGCTCCTGTTCTATTTGGTGACTAGTAGTTCGAGTTAGGCTATTGCTATGCAGCGTGTTCAAATTAGGTGTTCTTTTGGCACAATGTAAGAAAGTGCACGCGCTTTAGCCTTTTTTGTCTACGTGCCTTACTTCCTGGCTGTTATTCAAACAGGCTTACACTGAAACTTTTATCTTTATTAAAAATATATGTATTACAGTGATGTCATTCTGGATCAGCTCTTCGAGCAGACAAGTCAATTTTGGAGCAGCAGAAAGTACTTTTGGGGCATGAGCACACATTTCACTTTTATTCGTACCACAGCAAATATTATGTTAAGATTCATGTGTCGGCCTGTCCAACTAAAAGGGAATGTCTACTTCCTTCTCATTTGTGTGTTGTCAGCACCGATTGCACAGCAGGAGTGACCCTTTCAAACACAAGACTAGCATATAGCTGTGGAGCCAAGAACCAGGCACGGTAACAAGATGAGTAATGAAGGATAGCACAAACTGCTGTGAATCGTTATTTTAGGTACTGAATCCCGCTGAAACAATCTTAGAACACAAACATTTTAAGCACCTAGCTCAATAGTTCTTTTAAGTTCTAGAGGTTCAAATAAGACTGCAATGTATAAATCAGATAAAAACCAAAGCACTTGTCATTTGATTATGCACGTCAATTATATTTTGAATATAGAACTTCATAACGAAAGTGGACAAGTGAACAATCAGTATGACTTCTTAAAAACAATCTCGCCGAACTCGAAGGGACTTCTCAAGCTTCCATCCACCGTTCCTGTCAATTTAGTCATAATTGACAACATCTATATAAATATTCTTGCAATACCAAAGTATCCTCGCTAAATCTCGAATTGGAAAGAGGTACCGAAGGATATCGCAGTCTATCATACAAGCCGAAGATTGTATTCAGAAATTGTGTCGCGTCTCGCTCTGAAGGAGTCCGTTCCCCTCACCACGCGGGTGCGCTGCGGCGAAGCAAGACACGCAAAATCGCAATGCCTACTTCGCGGTTGTCGCTTCTCTGCACTACATCAGTGAGCGGTGAGAAGCGTAGTGGAAGCTCCTCGCACCTCTTTCCACTTTAGATAAAATAGCAGAGCGAATGCAGGAGAGGAGGCCTCCTTTCCAGCATTCGCTCTGCAGGGTCACTCCAGTGTATAAAGGAGGGGGTGAGACAAACATTAATAACTACAGACCTATCTCAGTTCTTCCAGTTTTTTCTAAAATATTTGAGCGTGTGATTGCTGATAGATTAACATGCTTTTTTGAGAAGCATAATATAATAACGCAGTCCCAATACGGCTTCCAAAAGCAAAAATCGGCGGAGCTAGCGCTTCTTAACATAAAGGATAAAATAGTTGAAAATATTGAGAACAAATTATTTACTCTTGGTCTCTTCTTAGATTTAAGTAAAGCTTTTGATACTGTGCAGCACAATATTTTACTTAGAAAGCTTGAAATTTACGGTCTGCGCGGAGTAGCTCTAAAAATAATTGAAACGTGTCTTGCAGATCGTTACCAATATGTACTAATAAACGGCGAATCGTCAGATAGACTTAAAATACAGCATGGTGCCCCTCAGGGGTCAATTTTAGGTTCACTTCTTTTTCTTATACATGTTAATAATATAACGACTATATCCGGTTCCCCCGACCTTATAATGTATGCAGACGATACCAACGTATCCTTTTCTAGAGTGACGAAAAGATGCCTAGAAAGTGCTGCAAATGTTCACCTATTGAAGCTATCTAATTGGTTACAAACAAATTGTTTAATACAAACAAAACTAAGTATATTATTTTTAAACCAATAAATGAACTCGGCTGCAGCCCCATAAGCTTAAAATTTGAAGACACTGTGCTTGAGCAAGTGTAGGAACAAAAATTTCTCGGTGTATGGTTTACCGAGGACCTTTCATGGAACACTCAGGTGAATAAACTCAAAGGTGAATTATCTCGTGCTACGGGAAGTATGTATAAAATACGAAACTTGCTGCCCACTTGGCTAAAACAGACGTTGTATTATTCTTTGTTCTACTCTAAAATCAGTTACGGCGTCTTAGTTTGGGGGACGACGATCAATTCGAACTATGTCAAACTTATCACCTTGCAGAAGAGGATTATTCGCATGTGCGAAAATTATAAAGGAGATATTAGAAACGTAAGAACGCAACCACTATTCATCAAATATAATATGCTTCAGGCAGACCAAATATACTATCTCAAGCTCTTACAATGGATTCACAAACATAGAATATACTCCACACCAAAATAGAGTTTGGGTCCGTACCAACTACGAGACCCAAAGCGAAGGATGCCTTCAATAAGAACCAATTATGGCCGCACTGCTTTGTCATATCAGATAACTAAGATGCTAAACAGAACAGACATGACTATAGATTATAATAAAACATTTTATGCCTTCAAGAAACAGTGCCGAAGATTTCTCGTGGGCAGTGGAATCAGCTTCTCAGTTGTGTAATATGTAGGCTATTTCTATTATGTACTTATATTTGACTAAAAATGTGGCTCTTGACATAGGTCATTCTTCAGTGCCATACTAAATGGCGGCCATCAGTCCTATTTTATGCTGTGTCCTTCTCACTTTTTTTGTGTATTTTTTTTAATGTTTATATTAGTGATACGATGCTTCTGTGTCATACGACGTTACATTTGTTATATGCTTCGAATCGTGCTTGTTGCGTAACATGTGTTTGCTGGTTGTTTGATTGTGCCGTTTTATTTTATTTCACAATTCACAATGTTGAATGTTAAAGTACCTGTTTCATTGTGCCTTTTTTAATTTTTACTGAGTATACCTTTGGCTGATCAATTATATTCATTGTACTGTTTACTGTTGAACTGTTGGGGGGCAGAGACTCTGCCAGGCTTCTCGCCTTTATCTCTGCCCCCTGGGCGGAAAAAAACCCGCCAATCACATAAAGAAAAAAAAAAAGTGGGAAGAGGTAGGAGGAGCCTCCACTTTTCTCTTAAAGGCCTGTTAACACTGACGACCATTTGGAACCGGGTGCCTTGGAACCTCTTAATATCTTTTACAACGAGAGTAAGCAGAGGCCTTAAACGAGAGGACACACTGGCGCCATCTATTGGGTAGCAGTGGAAACTTGGCGGTCCGGCATATTTTCTATGTCTCTCGCGCATTATCGTTTCTTTCTTGGCTCGAAAAACTTTTGTCAACGTTATCAACGAGCCTTTCTTGGAGGTATTGCGCACATTTGACCTCTGAAATCCCGCAAAACCTTCGCTCTTTTGAAATGCAGTTCTAGGGTCACCGCATAGATGGCGCCAGATGGCGCGAGAGTGCCAGTGTGTTCTCGCGTCCTAAGAAATTTTAAGAGGTTTCAACAAGTCCCGTCTCTCTCGGTCGTACTCGGTTGCAAGAGTGTGAGCGGGCCTTAACCTACCACGAACACGAGAATTATTGCTAAACTTTCAAGTACTGACAGTTTGATCGAAATGCAATCGAAGAGTATGTTATTTAAGGCTATACTCAAACTGGTCTGAAAACTCGTTATCCGGCCAGGTAGCGAGGCCTGATCTATTAGATTTTCAGTATTCTTAAAATGAAATTAGGCTTTGGAGCAATGCTGGTGCAAATCCCTCACATTTGGCTAAAAATGGAGCAGGATGGACCAGAGCGAGCACTTCGACGCAGTTCGGCGTAAATGGCGCAGCAATCGCATCACCGTGTATTACTGAAATTATGGTGCCCGGAGCGCGTCTCCGACGGGTGTGTTTACATTCCTATTCCGCCCATACACCAAAAGTGGTCCCAAAGTGGCAACAAATGACGTCCCAGAAGCCGGAGAGTCATGCGGTTGCATGTCGCGACCCTGGCGGTCGGTCGCACAAATGCTGGCGAAAACCACGGGCGACCGCGAGTGTCGCTGTCATAATGGCGTTCCAGGCGTCCCAACTTCTGGCTGCTTTAGCTTCCGTGGACTGCCGCATTGGACAGCGACCTGCAGCAGAACACGCGTCTGCCACATCCACCACAGTTATTGAGACGCCACCAGGGTCGCGACCGGCGACAGCATGACACTTCTATGACGTCATCAGGCGGAAATCGAGGGACCACTTTTTTGGGCGCGGTAAACACACCAGTCGGAGACGCGTTTCAGGCACCATACTGAAATTTAACCGAACGCCTAAAGCCTGTTTCACATGCAGCGACTGTCGCGAAAAAAATCGGTGCGATAGCCGACGCAGCGAGTGCGATCGCAATGTTTGGTTTCACATGCTGCAACAACCGCGCGATTTCTGTCGGCGCGGCCGGCCCTTCGGACACGGACGCGACGCGTTTCACTTTGCCTAAAATACAACAGAAACGTATTTAGTAAACACAAATGTTTTACAAACACAATATGTAACTAGAAATTTCTGATACTCAAGCATTAAACCAAAAGCTTTTAGGTGTCTAAATTTATTTTCGAATACGCAACTATCGCGGATGAAAGCTGGTTAATGAACGGCTGGTTGTCGACGAAGTGATCGCACCGACTCTGCGACAAAGTACCAACTTGGTGGAAACCAGTCGCAGAGCCGCTGCGACAGTGCGACTGCGATTTTAATCACACATTTACTGGAAATCGCACCGATTTCGGACGAGAATCTCAGCATGTGAAACTGCTTTAACAACCCTAAAGAGGCTTGGATTTTGTGAACCAGTCTATTACGGTTTCATAAAAAGCAATTCTGCTCGCGCTGAGAGGCACCAAGGAATGGCCCTACGTACCCATTGCTTTAAAAAAAAAAAAAAAAAAAAAAAAAAGTTAACGATATTTTTTGCGCAACCTTGTTTGTGTTTGGTAATGCAGAACCTTTGGAATTACCTGTCACTTCAGGAATACTACAGGGCATGCACTATCCTGCTTCGTCCTTTTTCTTTTAATTTCATAAACGTGCTAATTATTCGCTAACATTTGTGTTTCGTTTTCTAAAATATCTCGAGTCACTGATAAGGAGAGAACGGCAGGGAGGAGGTTCTATGGTCCCGCCTCCAGCTCGAGCTTCCTGCCTCCGACACTTGAACGCGCGCGTGCGCAGCCAAAGCACAGCGGAAGGCATGGAACGCGTGCAACAGACAAGATGTTAGAAAAAGAAAAAAAAGCAAAAAAAAAAACACGCCCTGCCATTCTTGCTCTGTCAATGACTACAGTGTCACTGACCACGAGTGTTTACATGACAGCCTTCAAGTGGTATTTTCATGGTGTCACAAGGGGCAAGCGGAATTGAACGTTAAAAAATATATACAAATAAAAATAATGTTGTAAAAGGAGTCCGTTTATTTTTTTTTTCTCTACACTATCGACTTTGCAGCTTTAGAACTAGTCAATACCCGCGTTTAACCTTTTATACTCAAGAAATTGCCGCAAAAGCACTTGGTAAGTGTGGACTTTACGCGGAACCATGCATCACTGTACTTCTGCTGCAAAGCTTAAGATTCATCGTTAATTCATCCCATTCTTTAGTACGTTTACATTTTGCGGTATTCAACGTCACAATCGTACATTGACCAATTAATGCGTTAAGAAAAAATATATATTTCATTCATCTATAATTTATACCTAAAAAAAATTATCTGTAACATCATTATGTGTCACTTCGGCACTGCCTGAATTGTCACGCTGTAGAAAAATGAAGCAATTAAAATGTCCACAACTCAAATGGTCAAAGTTGTACTGAAGTTTGACACTTACTAATGTTTAAACGAGAGCCATGACACAAGGCAGAAGCATGATAGTTTGCTTTCTGAGTTCCAATGCAAGAAAATATGTTTTTATCTTTTTTTTTTTTTGTATGTTTGCCTTCCTTCTGTTTTCTCCCTTTGCTTGTGAGGTAAAGAAGCCTCTGCTTGTTTGAAATGTATGTTTTCTTGCCTGCCTTTATGTATATGTAAATTTTGTTTGTCTTGTGAATTTCCATTTTTTGTAAACCTGTTTGCCACAAGCACGGTATGCCTTGGCCCTTAAAAGTTGGCCAGCAGTATACTTCCAGTAAATTTTAGAAAAAAGCCCACAGAACTGATACCAGAACTTTAGCTGCAGCGGGCAACATGGCTCCACGCTGTGCAATGATAATAAAATGAGTTTTAAAAGCCGACATATACCTCGCTCTTCCCACTTTTGCCAGCCTCCCCCTTTCTTATATCCCCTGCTCTTTTTCCCTTGTCCCAACTTGGCTCTCCTCGCAGTTTAGGAGAGGGGGGGATAAGAAGATTACCTTCCCTGCAGAAAACCAAGGCAGTGGTACGAATCCGGCAGTTCAACCCTACTCAGTATAAGATGCTCTCGCATTTTGATTTAATTAATTTTCCAATCTGGAACTAAATGTGCTTCTGCTTATCCTAGATATACATCATTTATATATATGATGTTAACCGAGGATTCTGACACATCAATCACTACCTGGTTTTAGCTTACCAAAAATGACCTCTCTTAGAAGAGACAGCATACAAAATGGAAGTGTTGTGTTAAATTACTGTTTAGTAAAATTCTGACAAATGCCTACCACTCCAGCAGTACTGCAACGGGTGGTAGCAATCATTTTGGCGCACAATCCGACATGATTCTTTTGTGCAGTGCAGTAGCACACACAAAAAAAAAAAAAAAAAAACTCCTTCAGGGTGTACTTGCTGGAGATGAGAAAAAACTTGGTTTGTATGAGGTAGTGTTCATTAGTTATTTACCTAAAAACCAACATTTATCTAGATATACTATATTCAAAGCAGACCAGGTGTAGTACTTTGAACTATATTGCAATGAATTAATAAAGAATAAAAAAAAACACCTCATTATATTACCAACAAAGAGGCGGTGCAATGATATTCAATTGGAATTTTTTTCACTTTACACGAGCTTACTGGCACAAGTGGGACTCAAGGATACTCGCACGCAATGCCACTGGCCAAGAAACCCCTTTGTTGCGCTGTAATTTCGAGGACAAAACCGAGATTTTTCATTCATTCTCTCCTTTGCAAAACCTGATGACGTAGCTGGGCGGTAGCAGTACCGCCCAGTGACGATATTTGAATGCGGCTCATAGATTGGACCCGAGCATGGCGTGGACACTCGATTTGGGCTCGTGATAATCGATAGCTCGAGACGCATTCGGGTAGTGCCCTGTGTTCAATCGCTGCAATGACGACAACAGCCGAACCATAACAAAGTCTGGAACTCAGCGCGTGTCCTGTGCCTTGCCAACCCCAGCGCATGGCTATGATCAACATTGGCGGCATATAATCGGCTCCAGATCAAGTGGCCGCTAGTTCTGGCTGCGAGTTGAGGGGGTGAACTGTGCTCGTTTTTCTTTATTTTGTTTCTGCGACTTGGACTGCATGTGGTGAAAAACGAACAGGTATTTCACAGGTCATTAACGTCAGGGATCCGTTCTAAGCGGTATTTGAGCAAAATACAAAATTCGTTGCATCGCCCCTTTAAAGGCCTCCCCCCCTCAAAAAAAAAAAAAGATTGCAATAATCAAAAATTTTAAACAGAATTGACATGCAGATGGACCTTAATAAAACTTACCGTAAAATATTGGGGCAGCGCCCGCCCATAACATCTTGTCCGCTGAAATCGGGCGCTTAACGTATAATTTGCCCAATTCCCAAGTTTGGAAAATGTTAATAGCAGGCGCTGAACGAAGTGGGTGCTTCTACAATATTTTACGGAATCATAAGTCCAAAGAAGAAAGTAGGAGCCTCATGGTAGGCCGTGGTTTCGTTTTCACCCATCTGCATAAGAAATGTGCCGTCTTGATATTTCATTGTGTAGCTCATTTCAAAGAAAGATTGTTTTGTGGTCAATTCAATTGTTTTTGTCACTGTTCAAGTGTTGGAGGTCACCTTGATCAGAATTTTTGGGAAACACAAAAGAGGGTCGTGGTGAGAGGGGAGTTTCTCCTTCCCCTCTTCCCTTGTGGTGACCGGAGGGCCGGCAGGATTAGGGAGCCTTCATGTGCGCTTTGCTAGGGTGATGCCACCCTTTGTAATACCACTCGCCAACAAATTAGCAGCCATTTTGGTTCTCAGCGAAAATCCATGGGGCTAATAACCCTCCCGGAAACAAGCACCTTATCTCACAAGTTGGGAGCAGCGTTACGGAACCCACGGAGGGAGGATTAGCATTTTACCCCTTGGATGGGAGGACCGATGGACACAAAGGCCACTTTCCGGCGCACGGGGAAACAATGAGAGGAACAAAATGGCGGTGGAAGAGGGTGTGGGAAAGGGAAACAGGCAGTTGGCATCACTCTATGTGAAGCGCACATGAAGGCACCCTAGGGGGGGATGACATCAGGTTCAATGCACGTATAGTTTTAGGCGAGGCAGGCATCGTCACCACCTGTCAAGGTTCCTAGACGGGTATTACGAACGAGGCTTTAGTGACATCCACCAGGTGCCCTTCGCTAATCGTTTAATCCGCTTTAAAATTCCTTTTCTCGTCTTATTCAACAAGAGATTGGTGTGTCCGATGTGATACTGCTCCCTTGATCACTTACAGACCAGGAAATAAGCGCCGAAACTTTGTTGTAGTATCCATTTAACGATAGAAACGTTCGCTCGGCAATTTGTTGTAGAGTAGAACCATTTCGTAATGGTCTGCATTTATATTTATCGTCGTTCACGCAAATTATTTTGCTAAAGTAACTGCCTGGTGGATATTCTTTTTCTGAAAAAATTAACCATGAAGCACTTGGTGCGCACCATCTCAGTATATATATTAATTTTTTATTGCACCTTTCTTTTTTGTGCAATCAGAAAATTGCAAGTTTAAGCCATTTTTGAGCTCAGATTTCTCAGCAGTTCGGCATCGGCCACCATTTTCGTTGCTTCGACAAGAAAGAGCAGGCCTCCATCTTTCCCTTCGGCATGTCCTGTGCGATTTGGGCCTCTTACTTCCATTCGTGCTTAACCAATGATGCTAGCAACCACAAGTTCTGCCCCGACGGGTTAGGAGTCATGGTGCAAGCAAAAGAGAGCCCAGACTTCCCAAGAGCCAGTGCTAGACCACACACCATTCCTCACCAAGGCTCAAGAAAAAGCGGTGCTGCTGATCTACAAACACCTGACAGATGCCAAGCTCCTTGCTCACTGCCTGCAGGGAAACACTTAGAACGTCGCCGAGTCCCTAAACAGCAAGATCGGGATGCTGCACCCAACAAGCCGGTTTGCATCGCGGACTACAGTGGACACAGTCACCGCTATCGCAGTGTTCTGGTTCAAACCGGGGTCACTCCAACTTTGAACAGGTGCTGGAAGAGTTGAGAGTTTTTCCTTCGAAGAAGCTGGTCAGACTGAGTGACATGTGTGACCAGAGGAGGATTAGGAAGATGACCGACAAGCTGACCGCCAAGGCTAGGTCCCACCGTCGCGACAAGGACTCCAGCTGCAAGAGTCACGAGGGAGCAGCCTATGCAGTGTGGGAATTCTAGTTTGATGCTCCAGACTCTGACATTTGGAAATACATTACCACCAAGTTTTGTGTGGTTTGAGTAAGAATTTAGCTATGTTGCATCAAACTAAGCTTTCCTTTGTGTTCTCAAATTGTGCAAAGTTTGTGCACATAAGTTTCACCTGTTTGCAGTTACTGTATCACACCAAAATATTTCGCGTGTGTACGTGGTGATGTATGGGGTGTGCAAATTTTGCCAGTTATACAATTCGTACCACTGAATTTTTATGAGGCATATTCTTTTTTCAGCTGGATTTGCACACTGCACTGTTCACACTTAAAAAAACACTAACATCCTCCAAAAAGTTTTTTTTTTTTTTTTGCCATGCTATCTAGTATGGTGTAAGAAGACTACCCAATTAATATATTGCTACAGTGTCACATATATTTTTAATAAGGTCAAAAAACGAAAAATCTCAAAACTGGAGTGGGGAGAAAGAAGAAATATAGAGGAGGAGAAAAGAACCAAAAATGACGTGGCTGTGCAACTTTTTTTGTTAATCAATGCATTTGCAGCTTTTTAGAAGCCACAAAAAATAGATATCACATTTTTTGTCCATTTATAGTATTGAGTGTGTGCCTTCGATGGCCCGCGACTCTGATTATCTTTTTTTTTTGTCATTTATAAAGTATCAAAATCAAAAAGAAAATCATGCTTATAGGGCAACTCCGGTCCATCCTTTCGATTTTGGGATTATGAATGTTTTTAGTGAAGTCACCATCCCTCAGTTGCAAGGTGTAATTTTTTGCTCGTTATTGTGCATAGTTTTAAAGATATTGACGCCTCAAAGCTTTGTTTGGGGTGCAGCCAACAAAACCGAAACTAGCCGCTTGAGGCCCCGGCAACACTGGAAATCAGCCGCTACGTGAACGTGACGTCAGGGCCGTTCTCATTCAACAATACGCAGGTCGAGCGGCACCTACCTCTGTTGCCCTAGCCGTCTAAAGATAGGAGGTAAGCTGATTTTGTTTTAATTCTGTATATGTGGTAGTTATCCAGCATATGTAGCAAGAGTTGGTGCGTATACCCAAAAGCTAGCGACTGGAAAACCCGTAAACTCGTACAGTGCCGTACTAGGCGGCCACCGCCGTGCGTGCGCTATGCCGTACTCGTTGCTTGTATACCCGAAAGCTAGCAACGAGAAAACGAGTGAACTCGTTCGGTGCCGTACTCGGCGGCTGTCGCCCTGTGTGCGGTCTTCCGTATTCGTCGCTAGGCCTAATTTGTCATCGGTGCTCCGTGGATGGAGCGGCGTTGCTCTACGCCGCGCTGCCTGTGACGTACAGTACTGGGGGCCCTTTTGATTTCGCACTACGGGTCAGTCCAAGACGCAAAGCTTTGAGGCTCTGGCGCGGGCCGCGGCGCCCGAACACATGTGTGCCGGGCTGTACATGTCTGTTTTTTTGTTCTTTTTTTTCTCGGGCGCGTAAAAGTCGAAGTCTAAAGTCCATTTGTCAAACAGCATTCACCAGCACTTTCTCCAATTTCCGGTCCGTTGTAAATTTGTGAAAAAGCACCTCTGTGTTGCGCAGCGGCTTGTTTGAGCAGCCTACAGCGCCACAAGTTCCACTCGGCATCTTTCGAGGAACAGCTGGGCAGTCTGGAGCACACGGAGTTGCTCGCTAAAACAAGTCTTGGAGTCCTCACAACCAAATAAACAAAAGGCTGTACCGAAGCTACACGGGCTACAGATAAAAGCAACGGCTAAACACGCCAATCACAAGCCGAAGTAGCGGTAGTGGTAGCGGCTCAAAGAAGCGCATTCCGCGCAACACCCGGACCGGAGGAGAAAAAGAGAACGATACTGCCGTCACGGCCCAATGTTGCTTTAGCGATCGGCAATCCGCTGGCCGTCCGCTAAGGAGCAGCGGCTCGCGGCGGGTCGCATTTTTATTATCGGCATTAGTTGAGAATGCGGCGTCCCACGGACGTAATATTTTGGCTCTGGTCGTATTTTGTGTCACTACAGCGATAGCAGTAATTTATTTCATTTTAAGTTTTGGCCAGAGTTGCCCTTTAAAAAAAAAGAAAAAAAAAAGGTCTTGTTTTTGCGATTAGGAGTGTTTTCAAAGACCGGAGAACCTCGCCTTCGTTCCCGTGACATGTCGCTCACTTTCGCGTAGCACCCCTTGATTCTGAAGGTTACCGTTTTTCGAAGGCAATTTTGGGTGCGCGCAGTGTTACTAAAGGTGTAGAATTGACAGCGTTACCCAAACACTTGAAAAGAAAAGGAGAGTCTTAGCAGGATTCTCTTTTATTAGTCTCTACATCGCGTTTGCCCTACAAAATCAACTTCCTTTTATTTTTCGCCCATGGCTTCCAAGTACTGCGCGCAACTAGTGAGATAGGGTATAGTTATAGCTGATTCACACGATGCATATTTCTAACGCACAGGTAGTTTTGTGAAATCAAGGTTTCACTCAAATGGATAGCTCACACGTACAGTTCGACGCGCAATACCTTAGCCTACTGCACTTACTCGCAAGAGATGCCTCAACACGGCTGAGTCTGGCGGTTTTCCAGACCCGACACGTAAATTTTGTTCCCTTTTCTGCTGCTATTTCACGCACATTTTGCGCCATATCGAAATTAAATGGCACAATGAAAATGACGCACATTTTCGTCTCCATGGAAAATATTACGCCAGCTCGTTGTCTTCACTGGTACCTTAAGCATTTCACAGCCATGCAGAACGTTCAACAAGAAAAAACATACGATGGCATCCCTCGTGCATTCATTACTTCTATAACACCGAGCCGCCTTGTATTCTTTCGCTTTACTCGCATGGTAATAATTTGTTTCTGTGCATTACAGCTGTTACAATGCCAAGTTCATCTGCACGCTCAAATTTGAACTTAAGCTCAGATCGGGGATGGACAAGTTTAAATCAGGAAAATATAATTAACACTGTAGCAAAGTAAATCTATCATATCGATCGGAAATATTATTTGAAACATTCCATCTGTACACACACCGTGCACAGCGAATGCAATAGCGAGTCAGCGTGCAAAACACCGCCAAACAACGCTACTAGAACACTTCAGCGATTCTTGCATAGCACCGAGTACAGAAAAGAGAAAACAGTTATTAACTCACATAAATGAAGCAAATTTATCTAAAGCCCACACACTCTGTGGGTTCAGTCCACCTAAGGTTATCGATAGACTCGACCAAGTCGTTTGTCGAAACAGATAAAATACGTTGGCAAAAATGATTAGACTGATTAAAGGGACACTGAACCAAAGAATTTAGTGTCCATAATAAGTGGCGCACATTCTTTCCACGAGCCAGCAGCCGCCGGTGTGCGCGAGCACATGCAACAAAAATGATGTCAAAGACCTCCATTCGCGCTTAAGGGGACAGTGAAATGCATGAGCTTCGGGCCAAAGGAGAATAAAGACAGGCTTTTCATCTCTACAAGTGAAAGCTACGTGCTTGTTAGACCAATTAATCGCTTACCTTTTACACCAGACACAGGGTGTCTACCAAATTGTTTTTTTTAAATTCCCTGGCTTTTCCAGGTTTTCCCTGACTATTTTAATTGAATTCCCTGACCCACAACTACCGACACCAAAACACAATATATGATAGATAGACACTGTTCACAACGTAAAATATTTTCTTTAAGTTATATAAAGCAAACTTTAGAAGATGTTTAGAATACAGCATTGACCCGAGTTTACTGTTTCAGGGAGTTTGGTCCCAGCACCTGATCAGTACATCAATTTGTTCTCCGAGTTACTTTGTTTAGTGACTCATCAAAAACAACCACCAGATATGGCACGTTAGAGAGGCTTGCTAGTAACTTGTTTTGAAAGTAGGGGGCGATACCACGAAATATTGTATATCCCACTTTGTCTTTTCCAAGCTGCATTTTTCTGGCGGTCTCACACATGGGGAACATCAACGGAAACAGCGAGGCAGACGCTGCCGCTGAACGGAAAGACCCATGAGTTGTTATAGTGTTCAAGCACCACATGATCCCCGGCTTTTGTGACTTCCTTCTTCAATAAAAAGCCACCACCCACGTTTTCACAGAGGGGCTAAGAGCTTCCGTGGCGGTGGTTAGACGCATTGCCGGAGCCCTACAAGCCCTATTGTTACCACCGGACAAAAAACACCCGTTGCTGTCGCGGAAGGCAAGTCCGCATTTATCGCAGTTTTGAAAAATATGACTGGGCTATGGGAAACGCTTTGCAGATATTTCATAGCAGTTTGATGCTTCTTACCCTTAACATGAGTAGCAATCGCCCTATTCCCCATGTTGCTCAGGGAGAACTTCTTGCAGCACATAGCGCAGTGAGCACTATTTGGATCATTTGGAATGGGCCGAATCCAACTTGCATTCGTGCATATGTCCGGGTTTGTCCAGTTGAGATTGAAGGAGCACTTTCTCGACAGCGACATAGTCACTTTCACATATCTCCACTTTCGGAAAATAACATAATAGAAAGCGCAACCCACAGCCACAAACGCACGTGGCAGAGCTCGTAGAGCACAGGCGTCCAGGTTGCGTTTACGGGGAAGCGCGAAAGCACCATATCTGACAAACGAATGGATCGCTAGGCGCGCGCCTCTCAGAGGGTTGATGAATGAACGACGGCTGTTCTTTTTCGAGTGGTGACTCGCGCCACCTAGTATCGGCTAGAGCAACTGTCTCTACTCGTACTAGAGCAACACCACCTGACTAGAGTCACGAACTAAACAAAATTGCCGCTGCTACTCTGCTCCACTAGAAACTGTGAGCAACTCTTTAGCCGCCATACTTTAGCGTCACTACCCTAAAGAGTAGCTTATTTAGTGGCTTTAGAGTGCACTAAAACAACGACGAGTCGCCAGCTTCGCACATGCTCTCGTGTGAAGCGTAGCGCATGAAAAATTGGGCGGGTCACATCGTGCCTAGGGCCTAGGGGGTCGCGACGCCGCACTTGACTGCGCTCGTGGCTATGCCTGCCCGTGCCTGCCGCTTCTAGCGTAAGCGGGCGAGCATGGGATAAATTCCCTGACTCGGCAATCTTTTTGGAAATTTCCCTCACAATTCACCGACTTTTCCAGGTGTCTTAAAATTCCCTGACATTTCCCGGTCGGTAGACACCCTGAGACACCACTGTGTAGATGGAAAACTTGTCTTTATTCTCCTTTGACCCGAAGCCCATACTGTCACCTTAACTGCGAATGGAGGTCTTTGACATCATTTTTGTTGCAAGTGCTCGCGCACACCGGTGGCTGGTGGAAAGAACATGTGCCACTTATTATGGACACTGAATTCCTTGGTTCACTATCCCTTGAACTGAATTAATGCACATATTTTACCAACCGATGGTCGCGCACCTTCAAAACGATTTCTAATTGTCACTGCGCACCTTGGACACACTTTGGGGAGCAACACCTATTTACGTCACCGCCCAAAATCTTTGTTCAACGTGTAGTGCTGACCAAAATAAAATGCTAACCTGCCTCTCAATCGCTCGCCGCAAAGTATGATTTCGAAAAGGCGGTATTGTACGTCACTTGAGATAAAACACAACCTACAGAAACTAGCATTGTAAAAAGGGGACCGACATTTTTATTTTACTTTTCAGAAATATCACGCTCCTGCTATACAACTCCAAAGCAGCAAAACCAATGACCAAACCTCTAATATTTAAAACCGCCCACACAAAGATCGGACGCCATCAGTCAGTAAATAGCAAAGCCTTCGAGTAGCATCCGGATGCACATGCGACTGTCTTGAGTTGCGACTTCTTACTGCTCGATTTTGGTATCTGCTATGTGACTCTAGATAATATGGCTCCACCCTAACACAGGCGGCGATCCAGGTACGCTGCCTCTGAGTAGGGTGCCTTGATGTACGTATGTTTCAGGGTGAAGACATACTTTGCAGTAGCTTGTGCCGACGGCACAAATCTAATTCTTACGTGTGTAAGTAAACGGTGGGAACCAAGGTTGCGCCAAAGCACTAGTAAGAGCTAGGTGCTCACACCGAGGAATGCAACTGTGCGTGCCGGCACGTGCATTCTACGAAAACTTAAAAAATTATGGGGACCAAAATGGCCAAGGTGACATTGAGATGTCATCACTCTAACAGCGCACGCGTGTGTGTGCATGAAAACACTACCTCCAAACAGATACTAGCGCCACCTACTGCATCACACAACGCAAAGGCCGGGCTCGGCCACCACGCGTAGTATCACCGACGTCAGGTGCAATGCCAACTCAGCCGATTGACCAATCATACTAAGCGTGTGCGAGAGAGGGAGAAATTTCCTTCGCCTGACAACAGCGTCACACGACTTGTTTGGAACATCTATTTCACGCAGCGAATAACACGGGCCTTTTCACACTTTGATACCGACGCCATCTAGAAGTCGCGCGTTCAACCACGTAACGAGCCGTGCGCCATCTGGTGTCTGAAACGGACAACAAATAGAGATACCGCACCCTCTTAAGGTGCCGGTTTCGCTGTGTTAAAGCGACAGTCTCGCTGTGTTAAAGCCCGACGACCAAACCTGATACTTTGCAAGGCTTTCTTCCTTTCACGTCTTCGAGCCAGGGAAGCGAAGGATGGATAGACGGGACTAAAGAAGTTGGGCACAAGTCCATGCGCGCCGTTCGGCTCGTGAGGAGATTTATTGTGCGAGCAAGTGAACTGGGATAAGCCAGCAAAAAGGGTGCCTCCCCAATGGACACGTCCCAATCTGTGCGTTGGAGGATTAGCAAAGGAACTTTCCAGAACTAAAGTCCAGGACCAGGAAACGAGAACCAAGTCCGTTTTTCATACTGCGCAGTATGTTTTCGCTGGGTGCTTCATTTATCAGTGCAATTTTTAATCAATGTGGATTGATGCCTTTCTTTAAGTAACTGCTGCCCGTCGGAAGCGTGGATAGGAATGCATTGGTATGAAAATTTGAGGGCCACAAGAAAGGAAGAGTGAAGAAGCTTCTTTGCACAATCTTCAGGGCGAATGATAAGCTGCAGATAAGGTACAACGTGTAGAGTGACAATATAACTATTTAACAAGGGAATCGCCATCTTGAAATATCATCCTTTCCAGTATGGGCAAAAGCACTGTTTTGCCGTCGCCTCAAAAATATAATACATTTAGGATATAAGCGTAACCGTTGCCCATTCTCGTTTTGTCACCCCTTTATTTTTTTTACTAGTTGCAGGTTGAAGCGTTTTATTACTTTTTCATCGCCCATCCCAAATATGCTTACCAAGTGGCTGGGCATCCGTTCGCTCACAGGCCACTGCATCTAGGAAGCGGGATCTAACTCTCCTTCTAGGGAGGCAGTGGCTCATTTCGCTTGAACACGCAATCACGTGTTTTCATACTCAACTTTCGAACCGGTGTCTGTGTGGGGCTGCACATGAGCAGATGATATTTTACAAAATTGTGGATATCTCTTTGATAAAACGAACTGAAGCACCAAAACACGAAGAATGGCTTCCAATCGCATTTAGCAAAGTCACCCCCCTTTCCTCTTCCCCCCCCCCCCCCCCCAAAAAAAAAGAAGAAAAACTGCAAGGGGAACATATAAATAAATACCAGTGCAGGGCAAGCTGACCAAAAACCTGCAACCTGCAATGATGCCAACGGCATTGTAAGTCAGACTCAACGCCACTTGTCAAGCATGTTAAGGTAACTCTTTTGTATCGTAATCATTTTTTTTTTTCTAGTTGAAGTCTGTGGCTTACAGGGGCAGATCCAGGGGGGGGGGGGGGGGGGGGGTGACGGGGGCAACCGCCCCCCTTTCCCAAACAAAGTCGACCCTCCCCCCCCCCTACTCCCTTCTCGGAGGGCAATTTGACCATGGCTGGATCCCCCCGAAATAAGACCGACGGCCTCCCAGGTGGTTGAAGGCTTGGTACTCAAGGACGAGGGTTCAAAATAGGGTAAGTCGCACCCTAGCAGGCACACTTGTACTCTGAACTTGGAGAAGCACTCCGTTGCTTCAACCGAGACTGAAGTCCACGGCGGCGGTTTCAAAGCACGACTTGGAGCCAATAAGTCGGTGCAGCGGCGCACATCTAGGGGCCGTCGGTGCAGTGTGGTTCTGCGGCGGCCAAAAAAGGCGCAACCGGAGTCCTGTTATGCTACTTTCAATTTTTCCCGCACCCCCCCACCCAAAAAAAAAAAAAAAATTCTGCCCCCCTCCTCCCTTTTCTTTCCATCCCGGTGTTCTGGATCCACGCCTGGTGGCTTAGTTGTTGTGGGCTTGGCGGAGCAGGGATAGGGCACTGGGGTAGAGGATGAGGGGGGAGGAAGCAGGCAATGGTGGAAAGGGTAGGAGAGGAGGAAGCGGGGAAGGGGGGGGGGGGAGGAAGTGGAAAGCACGAAATGATTGTCGGCCTTTAAAGTGACCTAAACGTCGGAAGTTTCGAGTGGTCTGAATAAAGCATCAGAAGTCCCTGGTCTCCACATTCAAGCGTCGGAAGATGCCATCACTTGGCCCAAACGTTGGGAAGAGACACCTAGTCACCACCGAACCGTACCACCCGCCGTGCACCATTCCCTCCCCCGCACCACAAGAACTTCAAGCGCCCGCCAACAAGTCTAAGTGAGTGGCCGTCGGGACTTGTAGGGACATTTGGGGGTACTGCGACGAGCGATGCTTGTAGATATTGTTGTTTAGTGCTAGAACACTAGATACTGTGAATAATAAATATTGCATATAAAGAGTTTCTTTCATTGGTCTTGGGCATTTCACTACGACGACGACAACCCGACTTTGTGTGACAGAGCCAACCAGCTAGGGGCATCACAGTACTATGCACATACAACTGTCATAGTTGTCATGGCCTGGATAAACATGCTTCTCTATGAAAGAGGCTCGTTTTTGAAGTTGTTTTCTATGTGTGCAACATCTTGTAGAACCTGGCACTTGCGATATGCGTGTGGCTTAGACACAGCTTCATCACTGATCACGATTTTGTGCATTAAGGACAGAAAAAACAGTTTTATGATGGCACTAAAATGGAGAAATCTCTGCTGCAGTGTTCAAGCTGGTGTACGTCTTGTACTCAGAGCAGACACAGCAGGCAGAAAGCGCACACGCCTGGGTGCCATGGCAATGATACTATTTTTTTCTTTCCTTCTTTCTCCTACAGTTTCACACCGTCTAGCCCGCAGAGATGCTGTCAGCAGCGGTAACTCAGACACAGGTCAATAAGACTCAGTCTGGTCGATTTTGCCGCAATGATTGCCACGCCATGTGTCCTCACCTAAAGAGTATCTTACACCATGCACTAGACGCGCCCCGCTGTGGCGGCCGGACATCACGATCCCTTTGAGTCGGGACGGCCTACAGAGGATCACGCATGAAGACGCCTGCCCACCTGTGGCGACTGCCCCTGCAGGATCCTGTCCAGCTCAGCAAAAAGGGCCTCCTGCTCCTCCTCTGGCAGGCTGAGGCCCGTGTCCTCGTCCATGGGTAGGCAGCAGCCGCTGTCCGTGCGCTCTCTCGACGCCCCACGCTTGTCCGCATCCCCGAGGATGTGCTCTCCTGCGGCGGGAAAGGCAAGGGAGCGAGGAAAACGTCAGCTTCTACTGCGCAGACGTGCACGAGCGGGGTATACCATGTCACCTTCAAAAATTGCTATTCACTCTTTTACGCTCCCGAATTAGAAGACACCTGAAGCTAACGACCTACGTTTTTGTGCGAAACCGAAAGCGGCCGCAAAGAGGCTTCTGAGATTGTCTATTTATGGTCCCAGCGCAATGTACAGCATCTAAGCATTCTACAAAACTTACAATAAGATTGATGCATCCAACTTTCCTATATAAAAACAAGATAAAAGACTGCGACATTTACCCATATTTTTTTTTGCGATTCGGAGCGGAAATCAGGGAGCACTGTCAGGCGTGCGACGGCCAACGGCAAGCGGTCGCCGCCCACGTGGCGAGGGGGCCGAGTAACGGGAGATGGTCTTTCGAATGCACGTGATTCGCGCGCTAGAAGCAATCACTCGTAATCAACTGCTGGACGTCCGACGGTGCCTCCAAATTTCGGCATCAAATCGCAAAAGGAAAAAAAGCGGGCATGTCACAATCTTTGATCACGTTTCTAATGGGAAAATTGAATGCAAATCAAACTAATCTTGGGTCTCTTAGAATGCTCATATAATGCACATCATTCTTTCAGCGTGCGCTTAAAAGAATATTAAGAATGTGAGGAGCGACCATTTCTCATCATTAGTTACAAATCCTGCAAGAACCTCGGCCTAGACTTGGAAATATATACACAGACCGGAAGTGGAGTGAGGCTACCCAACGGAGGGCGCCAGCCACTGTGCTACCTCATCGTAGGCAAGCTTGTGGCGCAGCTAGTCAAACTGGGACACAAATATGAGAACCAGCCTTTAGAATGTGTCGTTCAGACATTGTACAATCCATATTCTTTTACAGAGACGCGACAGAAGACTCCAGAATCACTCCGGTTATTTCAGTCACCATTACTTTGCACTCAAATTTTCTTCAAATTGACATAATTTCAATATCCCAGTGGTCATGAAAATTACCGTTGTACGAATACAATTATTTTTACTAATACAGTGATGGAAGTGCCATTTGGCCTTTTGGAGCAGGCCTTGTAGCAGGCAAAATGTTGCTTTGGAGCAGGTAGTGGCTCTTTTGGAGCAGGGTCCGGCATATGTTGGCATATTACTTGAAAATGAAATAATGCTGCATTGCTATATAAAGCCCATCTCTATTATTGGAACACAGCGCCTGTCGCCTTTTTAAGGCAGGATATATAAAATTCAACAAAGTAAACACAAAAAAAAAAAAAAATTTAAATAAAGTTTATTTGCTTGTCAGATAAAAAAAATACAATTAAATATGTCACACTGAGTTCTGATGGTACAGGATATTTAGTTTTACCAGCCTGCACTCCTTTTAAGGTATCTGCAGCAGCACCTAACGACCCTCACTGTTGTGGAATGTTTTAGTTCAGATTAGAGTTGTCTTTCGGGCAGCAGCTTCAAATATTGCGGTATCTGATATTCGGTTCAAAAATTCCGATTCATTTTCGATGTGGTGGCGAAGTCACAATCGGATCACGGCGAGTTAACCTGTTGAGTGCGCTCCTTGGCATGCACCAACGCGCTGCAGAGAAGCAACACCCGCAGAGAAGAAACCGCAGTCGCGCGAGTCGCACAGTGCTTTGTGCTCCGAAAAGGACGGTGAGGCTTTACCAGCACTGCATCCAGAGTTTGGTGCAACTCAACTATACTTCGTTTCAGCTTCGGTGCGAGCGCAGCCGAAGCTACAAGCGCACGCATGGAGCCCGTAACAGTGCCCACACTGCACGAGCCCACGCGCGAGTCAGGAATGCACAGAGCATTGGGCTCGCGCTAGCTTTGACTTCGCTGAAAACTAGCGCACGGGAACAGGGCGGGCCAAATTGAAAACATCCACAAGCTCGGCTTCTTTTTTTTTTAAATAGGCTGTTCAGTAGGATGGTTCTTCGCTTAGCCTCTGCGGCTTTCGTCTCAAATGTTGCTAACGTTCCTTTCAATGATGATGATGATGCGCCCTCGCAGTTTCGGTTTGCATAACAGTTGCGGCGCGGAAAATACCGCGGTACCGCCACGTGCTCTGATAAGACTTCAAGTTTTATTTTTTATTGCTACATCTCATCTCGGCGCAGGCATGGTGCAATTCTTCGGTAAAATGACAATGTGGCGCTACATGTAGCAGGATTGCGTCCTTGGCGCAATTTGGCGCAATTGGCGCAGCACTTCCATCACTGCTAATAGAGATCAACCTCGGATGTTTTATTAACCCTGCGTTGAAAGCAGTTATAAAATCATAGCTTCATATTACATGTTCCTTAGCCTATCTTAGAAAAGAAAAAAATGGTAATAAATTATTAAAAACCAAGCCTTGAGAAACTAAAAAGGCTCCACGTGCCTTAAATCATACAAATGAGTTGGTTAAACCAGACATCAAGTTTCACATTTTGAGCGCTGTTTATATGTATCTGTCTCATGAGCACATCAAAGGTGAAAAATTTGCAACTAAGTGAACACAGAGAGTTCTAGAATAATGTACGCTATTTTAGAGCATATTAGAGCTAGCGTTGACGCACGCTATGCAAGGGAGTTTTAGAATAGCATTTCCCCGCCACGACGCAAAACCTAGGAATCTCACGTTTGCAAAGCCTCCGAGATACAGTAACCAGTTTTACTGCACACACAAAATTCGGTAACTTGAGATAGAAACAAGTTCTTGGTCCAGAATGATATTACAGATTTGTTAAAACATCAGATTGTGATGCAAACGGTCGACCAGTCGTATCTGCCCGCATTGCCTCAACACGAGGCCTTGCCGAGAAGCGCCTCGCAAGCAGCGAGTTTCCAGCGATCGTTGCCCACTTTGCTCCATCTTCCAGACTATTTGTGACGTGCACATCCCACGGGAATTTTATGTTGTCCTGCATTCAAAATCACAGTCACGAGGATACCATTAACATTGCACTCGCAACAGCCACCAAGGTGGCGCCGGCCCTCGGAGTCGGCCTTTTCTAACTGTGCTCGTCTCGGCCTTAGCCAACTTCTCGCGCATCTCGGATCCTCCTTGGAGCAATGGAAATACTTTTTCCGTACACACATAATTTCCAAAAACAGCAGAAACACGCAAAGCGCCAGATGCGGTTAGCGAACGACGCACACGCAGAGGCATCGCTATTTTTTTGCGTACGAAAAGGTTTTGCGTATGCCATTCTAAAACTCCCTACTGTGCCAGAAGACTGAGAAGAGGAAAGCCAAAGGAGGGAAAAGAGATGCCCCATAGAATGTGTTTCAAATAAAATATTTGATACCATAAAAAAAAAAAACAGTGCAGACAAGATAAAGCCAAATTACTGCCCTAAATGAAAGCACAAAACACAAATGTTGTTTTGTGCTGCAAGTCATTCCTTTCTCTCAACCCTCGACCTATGTAGCAAGCACGCTTTCCATTGCTATATAACAACACAGCGTGCAGTACGACACAATGGGTCTTCCCTCCCAAGAAAAGGAGACTCGTTCACGTAATTCCGAACCTACAGCCACTGCCAAGACGAGAGCAGCAGGGCGTCTCTATTGAATGTCCGGCTACAGCCCACGCTCATTGCCTTTCGCCACGCTTGTGCTGCACGTACGATGCAAGATATATATACATAGGTGTGGACACCATGCATGTCGCAGCTGCCAGATAAAGTACCCCTCCTAGTCTTGGCTGCAAGCAGCACCACCAGATGGCTCCTCGATATGTGACTAATGGCGGCCTGTTGCGGGCCTGGTTTCCCATGTTTCTCTATGGGAGAGGTGCTCATTTTTAACATTGGTTCTTGGGTGTGCCACATAATGAAGTAGTTGGCACTCGCGCTAAGTGTGCTACTTAGACACTGAGCCTACCGTAATGTCCCAAGGCCCCGCCCCCAAAAGATAACCCCCCCCCTATTTTTGCCTTGATCTGCTTTTTGTTTTTTTTAAACACCGAAAGATAGCTTTCTTCTGGTAATCGTAGTGTTTGGATCAATAATGGCCTCGGTGCAAATGCGACTAGTTAGCTATGGCGGGGTATAAGCAAACATTGTTGACTGGGAAGTACAGTTATCTTTGCCTTGCTGTCCCTCGCCACGACAACAAGCTTGGCAGGGACACAATCTAAAAACCACATTTTTTCAACTTTTCTCGATTGCACTCCCAAAGTTAGTCTACTCGTTTTCACCCAATTTTCTAGATTTTAGGTGGATTACCTCTCAAGATATTACGGTAAATTCATGCCTCAACATCGGCGATAGCAGTTTCACAAATGCGCTGAAGTGGAGAGATCTCTGGCGCGGTGTTTGAGCCAGAGTCCATGGAAGTCGCAGCAGATGCACCGAGCGGAGAAAATGCGTGCCCAGTTGCCATGGGCACGAGGCACTTTATTTTATGTCTTTTTTTCCTCAGGTGCACCGTCCGGACGGCGGAGGAGACGCTGTTGGCCAAGGATGCTCGGGCGCACCCCAATAAGGCATTATTTTGTCAATCGCATCGCAGCATTTGCCGTGCAGTGTTTTCACCTGTATACATTTTACGCCGTGGTCATGCGTGCATGCTTGAGGCCCCCGAGACACCGAAGCGTTATTTAAGCTTCGAGGCTTGCGCCGGAGGCAGGTCAACCGAAACTCCTCCCTGCCATTCTCGTCCTGCCAGTGAATATAGATGCAACATGTTTGCATAAATTTGGGGCCCACTCCTCTGCCCAATGCTTTGGTGCTGTGGAGCACTCCACAAGAAAATTAATAACGGCTCCCCACAGGCACCTAAAGTCAAGCAGTGCCCAGTATCCGATTTGACGTGCGGAGAATAGAGGCTCGCCCCCACGGCAGACGACCACTGACCTGTCTCAGAGTCAATGCTGTACTGGAAGCCTTCCCAAGGGTTTGAGTCGTCCGGCAGCTCAGAGAGCGAGTCGTTTTCCATTTTGGTAGGCACTTCGGTGCTCTGTCGAAGGGAGAAACCGAACGGAGGTTTTGTGGGAAAAGCAAGGATAATTCTGTCTGAGCACTATTGCACATAGCCCATTTATCTCTGCACTGAAAGTCGTTTTAAACAAACTAACACAAATTATTGTTCCTAGGTCTCCGTTTGTTTGTAGCTGTAGGATATATAAATTTCTAAAAAAAAGGTTTACATAAAAATTATGTTTTCATGCAACTTGAAACTTTCTGCACTGATAGTGGATTTCAAATTTACCATAGCTCAAGTGAAGTTCTCACAACCATTTAAAAATACACTTTGTTAATTTCTACTTTTAGTGTGGTTATCATGGCCAAAACAAAAACTAACTGCTATGATCTCTCCTCCTAAACCTTCCTTTATAAGACTGCAAAAGAGGCCAGACCACAAGCACGAGGTAAAAAGAATGCTATTTTCATCACCTTTTATATGTTTGCGAGGCTCCGGCTGTTCTCGAGACACAGTTACCAGATCTTGAAATTAAACATTAGGTCTCAAAATGTTCAAAACCTTATATTTCAGACCCTGGTTTGAAGTCTTACTTTAATTCTTATTACCCTATCACTTGTATGCTAAGTATCACTTCAACTATTTGTCTGCTGTTTATCAAAGGTCTTAGGGAGCAGCAAAAACTACCGTTCATTATGCAAGTTTCCTGCAATCAAAGCAAAGCATGTTAATGAGTGACAACCAATGAGGCACAATGATACATGTTCTAACAACTTCATGACCACCCTGAAACATGACCACCCAAAACAACAAGTATTAGCTACTACTAAAAATCATTCAAAGGACTTAGAACATTACTTATGTGCCACAGTGAAATGAGAAACTCAAGTGTCCCAAAAGACAACAACGGTATATATGGCAATACTCACTAATTGTCGTCAAAAGTAAGGCAATAAAATAAGCAATAAGCAATGATGCCTAAAAATATAATTTCCAAGTTATAATGTTACACATAAGCAAGGAAACATGGTGAGAACAGTGAAAGAAAAGGTGTGTGTGTGCACATTTAATTTCATGAAGTGGTTCATAGTTATGAGTAGGATCATTAGACCTAGCGACATTTCTGTACAAAGGTGCTGGCTACCTTAGAATAGGACTAAAAGGAGCTTCTAGGGGGTAAATAAAACTAAACCCATACCCCCCGTGATAAACCACCAGATCACGGGGACAACCTTGACTTGTTTTCACACAGGAAGAGTTGCCCCCCACTAACTCAAGCCAACAGCCTCTAGTTTGTTTGCCTGGATTTCTGGTTCTTGCCGCAATGCAGCGTGACTCTTGCGGCTCCTGGCAGACACCCAGTGGCTGCGCGACAAACTTGACAGGGGCCAAGACAAACTGTCGTCTGAAGAAACCTTGTTTTGCTGCTGTCGTAAGTCAACGGCATCGTGACAGTAGTTGTAAAAAAAAAAATTGGAATTCCAATAAAACGAGGGGAGGACAAAACACGGTTACATAGCCTTAAGAATGAAGAGAAGGGATGCAAATGGGGAGGTATTATATTGAAACTTTGACCCATTTTCATAAAAGATTTGGCGCCCTTCTTTGTTTCGGGAACCTCATTCTCCACCCATGAGCTCACATCATAGCTCAGGGACACGAGAGTCGGTGAAGCAACCATTTAACGGGAAAAATACCTCACTCGCTCCCTTTTCTCTACAGGCAGGCCACGTGACACGATACCACCGAAGAGAATGAGCACAACGTCGAGAACAGCCAGCAGCTTGCAAATGAAGGTGGGCGCGGTGGTCGAGCTCACCTCGAGTTGCTCCTTGATGGTTGCATCGCCGCTGTCGTTGCCCTCAAACCGGAAGTCGAAGACATCTCTCGGCACTCCCAGATCCTCATCTTGTTTCCAGAGGATCTCAATGAGATCCATGTCCTGCAAAGGAACAAAACGTCTCCTCAGACCTCCTCATTGACAACATCCAGAAAATTTATCTAGCCCACTCCAACTTATCTTCAAGAAAACAAAAAAAATGCACAGCCTTTGCAAATACTGGAATGCCTTTTGCTTCATAAAAAAGGCTACACTGCCCCAATTTAATAACTTATAAAGTATTACTGATTGAAAATTAAAAAAAAGCAGGGCTTCTGTACTCTGATATCTAGGTGTGCAGAGTGAATTGCATCACAGTCTAAAATTTCTATTTCAGTGAATTAAAAAAAATACTGAGACAAGTTTCAATTGTTTGCTTTCTTCATTCATGAACAAGAGGCAACCGCACAATATTATGCAGCTTCTTTCAAACCGGCCTCATCAAACAACAGAAAAGACAATGAAGAAAACAATACTAGACCTCCAGCAGTGTTGCTGCATTTATCAATTTCTTGTATCTTCATCATTCTTGCATGCTCAATATGCATGTTCATATTACTATTGGCCGACTAGCCCAAGTACACCAGAAAGGCATATCAAATGCTGGTGTAAGTAAATGTACAGATGCAAGTACTCCCAGGGGGGGGGGGGGGGGGGGGGTCAGCATATCATATGCTTGAGAACTCCCCCCCTCCCTTTTCCCCTGCCCTAAGTCTTTAAACATGCATAATTCAAGAGGGGGGGATCAGGACATCCGGACCCCCCTCTAAGTATGTCACTGTATGTGGTACACATGCAAACCACCAGAGTATGCATTTTTGTCACTTGTCGACCATATTGTACATCCATACTCTGTCACTGGTTGTGTACAGTGCAGGCAAAGGCAATGCCAGGCGAAGAGAAAGAGCAAGCACTAGGAAGGATGGACGGGAGAGGAGGGCAATGGAGGGTGAGGGGAGAAAGTGAGACCACTAGGAACAATAGATAGGAGAGGAGGTTTCTCTCCTTCTCCCCAGCCTTCCTAGTGCTTGCCCTTTCTCCCATCGCCTGGCTAGCAATCGCGTGTACTGCACGCAACTAGTGACAAAGAGTATAGGTATTTTTTCGTTTTCTAGATAACGCCCCCTCCTCCCCCCCTTTCATGCCCAAAACGGCTTTTGAGGATAATAAAAATAAGCTCCATTTCAGGAGTTCTGTGCAAACGTGAAGGAGGCACGGAAGTGAACGCAAGCTTTTGATAGTCCTCGCAGTGAGTGTGCGCCAAACAAAGCCAACACACATCTGCATTCTCGCATCTGCTTGCTCAAATGGCCCCTCCAGTTATTTTTCATATTTCCTGAAAACTTCAATTGCTGTTAGGGTGAAAATTAACTTCAATCGCTGTTGCAGCGTATAGGCTGCAAAATACAACTATTCTCGAAGGGGGGGAAAAAAATTAACGCGTTTAAAGGAATTTGTTGTCACATTGTAAAAAGCGTCACACTCACGTGATCAGCTCCATCGAATAACAAAAACAAAACTGCGCGCATCGCGGCAAACATGGCAGACGCTTTCGTCACGTGATATCCCCTTCGTGACCGAGTGCGGTTGCCTGACGCCATCAACAAAACGAGAATGTCGACGTCTGTGCTCCAAGCTTCAAAAAAAGAAAAAAAAAAAACTTTGACAACGACAAAAAAACAAAAAAAAACGGGACTTTGACCAGACGTTGCGACTGGTGCCAGTTTCGCGTGGCACCGTGGCCGCACTTCTCCCGGGGTAGGAGATGGTCACGTGATCTGTCACGTGAACCGAAGTTTGCAGCCAGCCAACAGTGGCAGTCGTCAAGACTGAGCTATGGCTGAGCAGCAGCAGGCGGCAGGTGCTCGGGTTAAGAGCGGAGTCCCTCTCAAGGTCGAGATGACGAGACAACGTCTGCTAAACGAGACATACCGTCTGCGACCCCGCCATCGGGCGCCGCAGCTCTGGCGACGCTATGGAGATCGATGCCGTCTGTTGCACAATTTTCTCCTTTTTTTTTTTTTTCTTTCTTGTTTAAAGAAACGAAAGAAGAGTGATTAGTAATGTGGAGCGTCGCAGCGAAGTATCCGCTATCGAGATCGAAGCCGTTTGTTTCACTACTTGCATTTCAGAGAGGGTTTGGTAGTGGTTCGTGGTTTGTGCTGGTACGATAGTCGTGCTTTACGTGGTAAGGGTGTAATTAATGGTCATCAATCCTACGAATGTGGCCTTACTAAGTACATCAAAAGGAAGATATACATCATATATTTCTTTTTTTTTTTTATACTTAAACTGCCGATGTCTGAAGATACAATTAGATAGCCACTAAAAAGGAAAATATTTTTTTTTTAACAGTTTGATTGGGACAGGGGTTTCAAAAAATAAATTTTACGCGAAAAATAAATTTAGAACAATATTGACAGCGCGAGATTTATTTCAAATTCGGCGCGCAAAGTCCATAACGTTAGGGAATGGTCATTCACTCTTTCCACCTCAACGTGATGGTCAAGCCAAATACTTTACCCCTCGTAAAGTGGTCAAGCCGATCCACCCCTCGTCCACGCGCCCGAAATGCCGAGAGAAAAGTGGAAAAGAGGTGTCTGCCGACTAAATTGCTAAATCGCATCTCGCGGCGTCAATAATGCTCTAACTTTTTTTTTTCTTGACACGCGTGTTCTAGATAGATTAAAAACAAAACAAAAAAAAACGAGTTCACTAAAATCGCAATAAGGAGTAGATGGGCTTCCATTTCGATTCCCTGTAGCTCGTCGTCGGTCTCGTCAAGAAAAACAAATGCTGTTCGAGAATATTGACACGGACCTTTTTAAAACAAAACGACATTTCAAATGAAATGGAAGGAATGCTGCAAGGATCGCGATCAAATGTATTGGGGGAAGGCCTGAGCTGCTTCTCCCTGAAACGGGAGAGAAACACGGGAAAAAATAGCAAGGTCGGAAGAGGCAGCCATAAAACTAACACAGAACTGTAAATCCCAACCACGTAGAAAAAAAAAAAATAAAATCGTGCTTGCGAAAGGAGGCTCGCACGTACCTTTCTGATATAAGAGCTCAGACACTGACGCGGGATCAACGCTTGTCGACACCATAGGCATTTCCCACGGCAGGACCAAGGCACTAGCACCGGCAAGAACGGTCACCGAGATGAGCGTCATGGCGCTCGAAAGCAATGTTTATTTCATTCATAAAACCTTTTGGGATGCAGATATGGTCTTATTAACATACGGGAACAATATGTCGCGAACATTTGGATCGTGTAAGGAGGCAAGCCCTCGGGAAATATACGCCCACATGTGCTTAGGGCTTGCGCATATTTATTTTATTTATTCAGAATACCCCCAGAAGGGCATCCACCAAGGCAGAACCATCGCTGGAAGACGAAGAGCGGTAGGATGACCCCATCCGACCTCTCCTTGACTTCGGTGACGTTCTGCCATTCTTGAGGCGCGAGTGCCACTCAAAACACCTCGCACATTTTACTGGTTTTTGACGTAAGCCTTCTAGATAATTTCAGAGGTCTCTGGTTTAGATTTGCCAAGCTTGGCGTAAAATTTAAGTTCGCTCTCGCTTTGGTTTGCAGTCTATGGAGAGATCGCCATTATGCCCGTGCATATGGTCAAAGAAACGCGTGTAGCGCAGCTCCGAATGTTCACAGAGGGACTCCCTCTGGTATAACGAGACACGGAGGTCCCTTCCTTGGACAGCTGCGCGCGTACCACTGTGCTGCCCTCTTTTTAAGCTACAAAATCAGTCCCAAAACTTTTTGATCACACCTCGTATGACTACCAAGAAAAAAAGAAAAAAAAAACGCGAAACCGACGAATAAGATAAAGTACAGATAGGTAAACTATAGAAAAAAAAGACATTCTCAGCGCATACGAGTTTAAGAAATTTTGTTAGATCATCTTCATCGCAGCCAGGGGCAGATTTAGGGAGGGGGGGGGGGGCGAGCGCCCCCCCCCCCCCCCCCCAAAGCTTCCCAAAGATCAACATTTTTTTTAATAAAATCATTGATATACACTCTTCAAAAGTTTAGTTTTTGGTGACGTAGCAAATATAGGGTCAACAAAATAGATCTGGGCAACGTTTCGACCGTAACGTCATATCTCAGCAGACTCCCCCTTCCCCCCCTTTTCCAGGCCTCACCCATAAATCCTCCCCTGATCGCAGCGCAGCTTGGTGGTACCAAAGAAATTACTCCAATAAGTAACAGAAAACTGTCGTCGAAAAGTCCGTCCATGTCTTTCAGGCTCGCATTTTGGTTTCTCCGTACCGTTTCGGTAAAAGCGATAAAAAAGATGAAAAGGGTCATGGTCTATTTATAAACACGAGGTGGTAGCCCACTAACCCATGCAGCCTAATTCACCGGTTAAAGAAAAAAAAAAAAAAAAAACACACACACACACACAGACCTTCCGCGAAACCGCCGCAACCGCTTCGCTCTCGATTCAACGGTCCTTGAGACCTGAACGACCCCAAAACGCCGAGCCCAGAAACCAGAGGGCGTTGATTGAGTAAGAGCAGCACGTGGCGGCGGCGGGTCGGCCGTTCCCGAATGCCACAAAGTCTCGGGGGCTTGACATGGCAGAGCAGCGGCCCCGGGGGGATCGAGCGGCCGTGGCAGAGCCAAGGCCCCGAGAGCTCACGCGGCCGGTCGCCCGTGCCGGGCACCCTTCCAAGCGGCGGTCGGGGGAGCCCAATCGCGGGCTCTCCGAGCAAAGCTAAATGCTCGCGCCGCAAAAAGCGACTTACTCAAGCAAAGAAACGCCGGTATAGTGAACTCCACGCAAACAACCTTTGCTTTTAGCGGCGGGGCCAAACCGCCCGCCGTCGGAGACAGCGGGCTCGAAATAAAACAACCAGGGCACCCCAAAATCGCCCGAAATGACGATAATTCCGGTCCCTCCCCTCTCTTCCTTCCTTTCTCCACGCCGAGCAGCAGAGCAGAGAGAGACTTTTAACAACCGATGGGTGCATGTGCCAACCGCGTTCCGAGAAGAAAACGAAATCGGGGACCCGGTATTATTTTTATACCGCGTGGATGTTTCTCCTATCGACGTCGCTATTTAGCAACATCGCTCGCACTCAGATCCGCGAGATCGGAAAGGCGGAGGACACGGCCCGTGCCAGGACTCGCGACCCGTGGCGTCGTCAGGATTTTGACGACCAGCGGACCCTCCCTCTCTCCATCCAGATTCCGGCCTCCGAGATCGGGAGCCCTGGGTTCATTGAAACCGGCCGTGACGCGCTGGCCTCTCGGCGGCCGAGAGGAGCGGGGGGCGAGGCGAGGAGGGTTCGCTCACACGGAGTGAGTCAAGGTCGGACTTGTTTTCTTCGCGCGTAGGATCGCGTGCATGGTTGCTGACTCCGAGCAACTCCGCGAACCAGCGGGCCGCTCTTATTCTGAGTGGGTGCAAGCAACTTCGCTTTTGTTAATGGTTGTTGTTCCAGGGAGGCTGGTTTCTTGCCCACCTTTACCGGCTCCTGAAATACCGAAGCCAAGAGGTTGGGCGTTGGATGTACACAACGGGACAAAGTGCCTCAACAATGTGGGAACGTGGCAGACGTGACGTCATGATGGGCCGTCGACCCGGCGACGACGGACGACGATGCACCGAACGGTCTAAAGAGTAGAAGAGGACGGCACTGGCGCGCCGGTGAACTTCAAAAAACACTCGTTCGTTCGTTTTTTTTCACTGTCTCGGGATCAACACTTCCCTCGCACCAAAACAACAATTTACACTTACAATTTTTTTTTTTTTTTTGCGAGAGTTATTATGAGGTGTACGTGCTTTTCCTCCTCAACTGTTACCTCTTGGCAACAGGTAATCTTTTCAGCCGCACTTGCTGAGGTTGAACCACGGTGTAGGAAGGAGCCTTCCTACACCGTGGGTTGAACGAAAGGTGCGGCAAGCCTCAGCAAGAACACAACAGGAAACAAAGGAACAAGGCACTCTGGTCCGTCACGCGGGCGGACCCGGTACGCCACCACGAAATAAATGTAATAGACGGAAAGGAAGGGACGTCCAGTTCTCCGATAGAAGGTTCCGTTTCACTGTCCCTTTAAATCTCGGATTTGTGGTTTTCCGTCGAACGCAGTAAATAAAAGGCTAAAAATAGACGCCATAAAAAGAAAAGTGTGTGTGTGTGTGTGTGTGTGGGGGGGGGGGGGGGGGGGGTTCTCACATGCAGCTCAGCGCAGATGTAGCGCTGCTCACGTGTCGTCAGCTACATATCGTCTGCCATGAGCAACAGTTTTGACATTGCGATACAAAGCTGCTGAACGCTCCCGTCAGCACGCTCTTAGCGCAAGGTCAGCGCTATGCTTGCAGCGCTCCGCTGCATGTGTGAACAGGCCTTTAGAAGAGAAATCAACCACGTTGGCCGCGAGCATGCAGCATCATCAAGCGATTCATTTGCACGCGCTCTCGTGCAAATGAGACTTGAGATGAAGCCACACACTCACACGCCAGCGGCTTCGAGAACGTTGTAGACATGCATGAACGCAAGTAGGGAAATCCTCTAGTGTGGAATAAGCGATGACTAAAGATCAAAATTAATGTTCTATTTCAAACCTGCTTTATTATTATTATTAAAGTGCACGATCGTTTATGGCACTTGCTGACAGCTTTGGCAGTTTCCCAGTTTCTACCACGCTCCCACACAGACCCGCGAGCGACAAAATGGGATAAGCACGAGCTGTAAACAAATAACACCAACTACTAAGGCGATAGCAAGCATAAACTGAAATTGAAAAAAAAACAAAAAAAAAAAGAAAGGGGGGGGGGGGGGGGGGGGTTTCAAGCGCAATATAACGGTTTAACGATTTTTGTAGGTTTTGAGTAAATCATTTATCTTTACCTTTCGTTACTGTTTCGTTCTTTTATTTTATTTTTGGAGTTCTAACGTGCTTAAAACGTGGTTGGGTGGCATTAACAACGATTCACGATCTTGGTGTCTTCACTCTCGCTCTCCCAACACTCCCCGTGACGTCAAGGTGTGTCCTCCCTCTCCTCCCGCTTCCACGGCCGCTTCAGAGACTCGAGACGCAAAACCCACGCGCCATCGCATCAATGACCAGAGCCAAGAGCAGGTTTCACGGCCTCGCACAGAGCGATAGAAAAACAAAAACATAAGGAAAGAAACAGGCTCCGTGGGCGCGAGATCCGGGCTGTTGCCATGCTCACTCCGAGAAGCAGCGAGGAATATTATGCACGATTCCCAGCTGCCTACGTCCATTTCGCCGAGCCTATATATCCCAACAGGCTTCACCTGCTTCGCAAATAAGGATCTTAAAATAGGCGGTGCGCCAATGTCATGTACCTCGCTCCTCATCAACTGCACGGCTTTTGTTATTATTATTTTTTTTATTATTATTATAGTAGTTGAATTCCTGGCGCCTCGTGTAAAGCTCTGAACATTTTACCGGTGGTAACATCGCCTTCGCGACTCTCCGACAAAATATGGCGGCCGAAAGCATTTCGTGCCATGCCATGTGCCAACTCAACCAACGCGCAAGTTTAGTAGGCAAGCGAGCGTTGGCTTCAAAATGGCTCGCACCAATTTTCGTTCACTATACGTTCAAAACATGCGTGCGGGAGCTTGCAGAGTTTTAGCCCTCTTCGGGGAAGCAGTGATATTATCTACTGTCCTGCTACCGCGCTGGTGAACGTTTGATGAACGCCCAATGATAGGTTCACAACTGTTCGTCCTACACAACATGAGAAGCGATGAAAGGCACAAGTTAGTGAAGCCATTACGAGACACGGTTTTCCCTGCGGCTCATTTCATCGCTACCGTTTTCGTTGATCTGGACACAACCCACGAAGGGGCTGGCCAAGTTTGGTGGCCGCGTCGCGCTAACCGCCGACAACATGCAAACACGGAAGACGCGAGAGGAGAGCAGAAATTGCGAAAGGGACTGTTCCGGCAACTTCAGTGTTTTCCTGCTATGTACCGTCCATTTTGCTGGAGTCGCGAATTCCTCGGCACGTGCGACCCAAAAAGTCCGACCACGCGGCTGAAGCAAGAAAATTTGGCAGCGCGAGCTGACGTTACGACTTCACGTGTCGTCACATGACACGAGAATGTCATATCTGACCTGACGTCACGTTCCACCGCGACCGGTTCTGCTGGCATGCCCTGGCATGAGATATACATGCGCGAATGCACCGACGGGGAGATTTCAATGAGTTAGGGGCTTTAAAACATTCTCGTAGTCTGAAATGTGCATCTCTGCATGTTTTTCTTCCTTTCGTTGATTCCTTGTGTCGCAGAATAGTCAGACCCGAGCGTAGATTTATTAATACGCCGAATCGTCCCGAAAAAAAAAAGTTATATATATACTCCCAAAACCGGGACATCACAAGCATGATTTGCGGGGAAGCAGACCACGCGAGCGGCGACGGCACTCCTTACATCATCATGGAGGTGAGGAGTCCCGGAGGCGCATGGGGAAATATCTTGGACCTCTTTCAGGACTCGATGGCCGCCAAGCAAGCTGAATGTCATTAAACGACGGGTCTTATATTACGCGGGTTGAACCTGCGCCAAAACGGCGGGGGGAAAAGTGATGATACCTGGCATGCGTGCTAAAGCTCTCTCGTAGCTCTTAGAGGAAGAGAAATGCACCAGTCGTACACGATGTAAACTCGAACAGTAGGCATGCTTCCGATTTATTTCGCATTTCAAAAAAGCTCATTTCAGCCATTAAAGCAAACGATGAAACAAAGAGGGAAAATCTACATTAAACTTGGCAAACTACATAACGGGACACGAACCGACCCCCGAGTCGGTTTTATCAAAATCGGGGAAACCCGATAAACCTCCCAATTCGAGGAAACAAAACTCGAGCTTCACAGGAAGAAATTTTTACGTACACCTTTCTTTGCCGTTCACCCGGAACACAGGTAGCACCCCCATGAACCCAAGGGACCTTACGTGAACCCCTGCGAAGCTGCTGTTTTTTGGGGAACCACACGTTATTTTGTTTTCTTCTATTACCGGTACGGTTTCCCAGTATTCGGCCTACGTGTATACTTGAAGGTTGGGGAATGCCACGTCCGTGCACCATTTTCTTCAACATAAACAACAATTTTTTGTCGGACAGCCAAAATTAATACCAAAAAAGCACCGAATACTTGGAAAAAAAGAAACCTCGAAAAAGCAGCGCCGAAATTCAGGAATAATAAACGCTGGAAACGTGGAACCCTAATTATAAGACACGTCGCATACGAAGGAAAAAGAACGGGATCGAATTTGAAGTCGAACACAGTTTGAAAGACTGCTCCAATTTCCAAGACTCACGGGAAAGATGGGCAAGATGATCCTAAACTGTCTCGGCGATTTCTTGGTGAACAAGGATGAACAAACACCTGTCAGCTTTGTTTTCATTCTGCAGGGTGACGCTTGTGCCTAATACTTCGTGCTTTTCGGTCACTGTTTTGACAATCACACGACCCAATGTCACATAATCGTTTTTTCTTTCCTCTCCTTCATCCTCGCGAAACTATTTTTTTTTTTCCGTGGTTGTGTTGGCAAGCCGTTTTAACACATAGTTGGCTAACGGCCAAGGTTGGCTTCGGGTGGTTTTGCAAAGCTCTTTCACCAGCCAGTTGCCAAGGTGGCAGAAAAGACAGAGCCCAAGGGACCAGACAAGCTTGAGCTTATCACCAAGCCCTCTGTAGAAGCCACCCTGCTCCTGCGAAGTCTTCCCAACATTGAAACGCCCATGAAACCAAATCGGGATAAGCAAGAAATGGACGTCAAAGGGGGTCCGAGAACAAATGGAAATAGCAGTAGTACACCCTGTGCAATTTTTGAGCTCGTCACGCAAGTCTCCTCGCACTTACAATTGGGCGGGACATAGTACTACAGTCATTTATTCTCTGCATTCTTTTCGGAATGGTGCATAAGGGAGGGCATCAAAAAATAAACTGTGGAAACATATATATATATATATATATAAAAACCACATTCATTTGGCGAGCTTTGGAGAACTACATTCAGTAAATAACACTGCCAGAAAATAAGAGCGACGAAAGCAAGGTTTCGGAACAAAGGGCAAAGCTAATTAAACGATGACAAGTTTTCTGCCTGCTCAGGACCTTTTCTGTCATGCATTATCTTCTTTGACGGACCAAGGTACTTGAATTGTGCCCACAAATCTTGGAAACAAACGATAGCCAAAAAGATATAATGCTGTCCTCGGGTCATTATTCCCTCCAAGAAAAATGCAACGAACCGCGGAGGGAAAACAATTATTACGAGCCTAACAATATTTGACTATAAAAAGCAGCTCGCGTCTTGGACCTCGTTCAACTCCGAGCATTGTTCAGTCTGACGGAAATGCTGCCAGTAGAAGTAAAAGAAAAACTATTCGTGATGTTGGTCACGGTTCACATAAACTAAGAAAAACGCATCCCTCCCTTTTATTCGCACATTTCAGGAAAAACATTTACAGTATATGTCACTCATGAAGTGTATTCCTCAACTACAGACACAATATTCAACATGGCCTGTTTGCCTCGAAAATATGCCAGTGACGGTCCTGCTAAATAAGGGGCGGGTTCCAAAGAAAGCCGCATTACAAGAAACGTGGTATGCAAGACAGCGGCCAACCATGCGAGCAATGCAGGGACTGCCTCTGGCCAAAGGCAATTAATTACTCAAAATCAACCGTAGCCCTCACCTATGAAGCCCTGTCACATTAAATTCGAAACAATTGTCTTCATAAAGGAGACCTGGGGGGCTATGTTGCACGTTTTGGACTCCCAGGAGACTAGGGAGAAGGAAGTGACGTCAACAACGCTCTTTGGATGTTGACTGGTGGAGTCGCTGATGGCGCGTTGCGTGGTGCTGCTAAGATACGTTCATTCCCACCTACGTCACTTTCTTCTCTCTAGTCTCCTGGGAGTCCAAAACGTGCAACATAGCCCCCCTGGGCCCGTTTGCTCGAAGCACTAACCTGCTTTTGTGTGCTATCAATACCCGGCCGATTGAGACAAGGCAATCCTCTTTTCAAAGACGTTGCCATGCCGACAATTATCGCGTGGTTCATTTAGGCTTAGGAATGGCCAGAATCGAAAGACAATCTAAAAAATGCGGCGAGGTCACTGCTCATGCAATGCGATTTAAGTGAGGTAAGGCAAAGCGAAAGCCTCCTGCGCCATTGGTTGCTGACTAACGCGCCCGATATTGCAGCTACAACGACATATTAGTTCCAAAGCGAGCGGCGTTCACTCGCCGGGGCACCGCCATGTTTCCCCGCATCCCTACCAAGCCGAGTCACGTGATTTCAAAATCCCTCTCCTAGGTACTGCTGCTAACTTTAGCCGCGGTTAGCGCTTCGAGCAAACGGGCCCTGGACTTGTTTGTATGAGCCATACACTCCACAGAGCTGCCCGCTAATTTCCATTACTGACATTACTAAGAGTCCCATTTGCAGGCTGATGTTAGGTTGCCAGTTGGTCCCTTCGCTCCATTCGATGCTCTGGCAGCAGAGTTTGCAGATGAAACATACTTCGACCAGAGCGCAGGAATGTTTCGTGCTAGCTCCCTAGAGCTTGCACGAGGCCCTATCGGCTTCATCTAGTTTACCTCAATCTGCAAGCACGAAAACCGAGCAGCATTGTTTAGGACGTGACTATGAAAGCAGACGTTGTGTGATAGAAGGTAACTGCCAAGATTTGTGTCCCGGTATAACAACTTAACCTACATTCAAGTGTATGGTACACCGTGCCATAGAGGACTGATGGAACCTATGCGCAGAGCAGGTCGTCTGCTTCTTTTGCAAGGGTTTCGGTGAAGTCAGAACGACGCCGACTTCTCATTGGCTTTGACTGGAAGGATAGTGGGCAGACCTCAATGCTAGATGCCTTGAAGTCTACCCGCTATTTTCTTCAATAAGCCAATAAGAGCTCGGTGTATCATCGCAACCCCTGAGCAAGAAGCAGACGAACTTGTGCTCCGCATAGCTTCCCACCCCTTTCGATTTCAGCAGGGCCACCATTGGTGATTGATGACATTGGTGGTTTTTAGCATTTTACTCAAACATGTCACTGACAAGCATTCAACTTCACCTAGTGCTCCAAAAGAGCACTTTCCAACAGAATACTAGTTTTTGATGACAGCCTTTTAATTCTAAGAAAAAACCTGCTAACATTTGTCAGCACTAACAGTGTTGCACACTATACTTGCACTACAAAAAGAGCATTTGACAGCTATCACTTTCTATTAATTAAGGTGTCCATTAGGACAAAGGTATCTGCAGATAGAATGAAAAGCTTAGTTGGGCTGGACCCCTTCTTAGAAAATGAGATACTCGGGCACAGCTGCATATCTGGGACCATGGCAACAGAACCACCTGGTCTTCATTTTTGTTTGGTTGTGGATGATGCGCCAAACTAAAAGGAGCATATGGCCATTAGTGATCAAGCCATTCTTGGAACTTTCTATTCTGGCTTTTGTCACAATTTTGGAGTCGGAAGAGAGATGGGCTGCATGATGCACTTGACCTATCATGTTGATGACACTTGCTGTGTCAGGCAAAATGTTTATGAAAGTGGTGTGCTTAGAACACTTTGGACAGGCATGATATTATATTTCACATATGACCATGAAGTGACATAGTCAGCCATTTATCATGGTAGAGAAGTCTAGCTAGTTATGCAGCCACTGTACAGACAGTGCACAGGTTTTGGGGGCATGGGGGCTTCTGCATGCTATGCATAAACAGGTTTCACTTCAGATTTTACTCACTCTCTAGTTCAACAAGCCATCCAGTAGATAGTGCTACATATATTTCTGTTCTTACAAAATTATAAATGAACAACTAAAACCTGGTCTGACTAATACTTGCTCTTCAGTAGTTTGATAGTGTGCAAGATGCAACAAGGTTTTAATATTATAAATGAAAACAATGCTTTATTACCGTTCCTAACGTCAAGATGCTTTGCTATGCATGGAAAATGTGACTGATGGGCGAAATAAGATAGTTAAGGTGCCAAGGACATCGATCACACAAATACCATAATCAAACAAGGAATATGAGCTCTCGGTTATAGTTATCACATAAGGTGACAGAATGGGAAAGCAAGTGTTAGAAAGGGAACAAAATGGAATTGTCACTATTCCCTCACTGGAAACTCTTTTTGGTCACTGAACTGCTAACAGAATTGAGTGGAACAGCTAAAATTTGTGGCGAATAAGTCACAACACCACCAAAGAAACAGGCTTCTAGGGTCTAACGACTACATTTTTCCAATTACGTTCATACAGCAATCGTCCCTCATTTCGCACGAAGCAGAGCTGCAATTTAATCCAACAGAAAACCAAATGCTAGTAGCCGGAAAGTGAACACAAATAGGTGTGTTTCGAGGATGTCAAGCAGACAAATGTGCGTCCCAACTTGGCACCGGTTTTTTTCTGCGTTGGCAGTGCACATGCCGTTTCCCGCTCCATTTCGGAGAGCACCGCTCGGCGACAGCGCGCAAACGCGGACCTCGAGTAGAACCAACGGCACCTTTCGAAATGCCTTGGCAGAATTCCCCTCTCTTTTCCGCAAACCCAGCCGAGGCAGCGAAACTCGAAACGGGGACGTATCAAACGCACTCAGCACGCCATTCAAAAACGCGCGGCCTCCATCAACTCCCGCACCCATGGCGAACCAGCCACCGAAAGCTCTGGAACGTTGGTCGGGGTCGGACGGCACGTGTTGAGACCTCACTCGCCGTCTTCCTGCGCCACGGACGACGCGACGCACTGAGCGAGCTACTGACGCGCGCACCTCGACGACGGAGGAAAACCAAGCGCTTTTGTTTCCTCGTGTTACGTCAGGCCCGACATACATGTTTTCGCACACGAATTCACGCGTCCTACATTCGCGGGAATACCCCAAGCCTCGGACGCGTATTAATTTGCAAATGAGAGACAACTAAAACGCTTTTGCAGAATCGTCGTTTACCTCTTGCGTGAGGTCAGCGCCGGAGCCGGTCGACTCTGACGATGCGTCGTCGATCACGGGATCCCCGCTCGTCGCTCGTTGTTGTTGGCCGGTGTTTGCGGGCGTCGGGGCATCGCCCGATGCCTTGACGGCCGGCAGACCCGGGTCTTCGGCCAGGTACGCGAACACTCGGGTCCTGATACGGCGCAGCAGAGACGGGATGCCCAGCTCGTGCAGCTCGGCGAATATGGGGTCGGCGTCGAACGCGTCCACGTTCTTGGGGTGCACAAACACGGGTGGAGACAGGCTTTGGGTCTGCGTGAAGGCCGAGTGCACGCCCATGCGGACGCTCCGGACCAAGTCGGACCTCCGGTCCACGCGGACGGGGTTCGAGTCCGGGTTGGACCCCAGCTGCAGCAAGCTCACGGCGAGCAGGAGCTGCAGGATCGTCGACCGCACGCCGCTACACTTTTTGTAGTTCATCATTGCTGCAAAATCTCGCTGCCAACCGGCGTTTGTCGAAGTGCGATCTCTTCCAAGAGCTGCCCTTTTTCGGGTGGGAAAAATAAAATAAAAAAGCAGACGACAGGGGCGGCGAACCGGCGCTTTGTTGTTAGGACGTGACGCTTATCGCAGTCGAGAGACAAGTTCGCGTCCTTCACTTTTTTTTTTTTTTTCTTTCTTACTTCCTTCACTGCCTTTGTTTAGAGCAGTCTTTTCGACGGCGATGCTTACTCTGGGTGGTTGTCGTGCACCGTAGCTGGCAGACGCCGGACTTTGGGATAGACGCTAGCGGCCAGCGGGTTCCTCCGAAACGAGGCCGTTGTTCGGCGTGCCAGCCTCATCACCGCCGCTTGTGCTTCCACCGCGGGAACTGACAGCGTTCCGAAAACATAGCAGAGGTGTCCTTCGCTCGTACCACGCCACTGGATGAGCAGGGAATCCGGCAACAAACAGCGGTCCAACGACGACAAGAACCGTTCCGAAAAAATACTCCTTGCTTCGAGACTCCGGCAATCTTGGGCGAACAATGAATCAACCGGCGAAGCAGCGGCGGCGGCGCCGGTGGCGGTCGCACGAATCGCGACGCGCCGTTGCTCGTTGGGAGCGCGGCTTCCGCTACGTCACGTCCGGGGTTGATAAACGGTGACGCAAACTCGTGACGTCATGTCACCACGCGGGCCGCCGAGGCGACGAGGTCGAGGAGCGCTTTTCTGCCGAGCGTCCTTGCGGCTGGTTTCTTTTTTTTTTTGTTTTTTACTTTCGTTAGTCGTTTTACGAAGCATTCTTTGTTTGGCAACAGTTCCTGAAGTCGTTGCGAAATATTTTCAGTCTCGGCTCGATTTGGAACGTGTTGCTAGGTGCGCGTTTGCATTTCGGGCAACGTTAAAAATCAAATTTAAATTTGAACTTTCTTGTAACTTGTATCTTTAATACTGTAAAACATTGGCGATTACTGAGTGTAACTACCTCGAAACTCGTCGATACTGTTTTGAACATTGCAGCCAAAGCAAGAAAACAAAAATTAAAAAAAAGAAGATTGTTGGTGCGCAACAGCTTCCTTTTATGTAGTTTCCCAGCCGGTGCCTTTTCTCACACAGCTCGGGTCTGCTGAGGAGCTCAAAAGCATGATCATTTTCCTGGTTCCTCGCAGGAACCCGTTTGTAAATTACGGTCGCGTGGTTGAGTTATTACCCTCCAAGGCCGCTCCTCATTCTCGACGCAGGCGGAACAATGGCCTAGCTCGTAGCATCCGTGCAATACACCTCTTCTCAGCACGTACCGGCCGAATAAAATGCGCTGCCTGCCCAAGCGACAGTGCGCCTGCCAGGAAAACCGATGCAAAAGAACTCCGCGTTAAAGTAATTGCCAGGGTACTCCAAGAAACAATGTCATATACCAAGTAACTGATTAATTTATTAATTCGGCGCTTTGTGGTTTCTTTTGGTTGTTCATCAACAGGCAGAGCCTTTTCCGGTGAAGCGCACAGATACATATAAATACCCCCTCCCTCCAAAAAAATATTTATATTAAATTTTTATTTGAGGGGCACCGCAGGCCAAAATAATGTATCAATGTTTTAGAAAAGTACGTGTCCAAGTGGTATGTTGTTAAACAGGAGCACCTAGGAAAGTATTACAACAGACAAAACTGACAGCCTTTCAGGATTGTCATGGACTTAGTTCCCAGTTATTAAGCTTTAAAACAATCTATGAGCCTTTTATTATATTAAAAATGTTCATTAGAATTTTATTTCACATTATATGTATGAATACATCAACAAGAAACTAAATAATGCTTAAAAGAACACCGACCCGCCCCCCTTTCTTTTTTTGTGCTAGGCGATTTATTATGGTGTTAGAAGACTACCCAATCAATATCTTGCTACAGCGTCACGCATATAAAGCGTCAGCGCCACATTCAATAAAGTAAAAAAACGCAACCGATCCAAACCGAACCCGAAACTGGATTGAGGAGCAAAAACAAAAGTCACGTAACTTTCTTTTTTTTTTTTTTTTTCAATTAACGTAATTTAGCTTTTTAAAAGCCACAAAAAAAATGGGTATCATGTTTCTTTTTTATTTTTTTTTTAATATTGAGTAAGTGCCTTCGATGACCTACGACTTTGATTATAGTTGGTGGTTATGTCTAAACCAGTAGTCTCAAACTCATTTGAGTATGGGGTCTAAATATCCCACATCGGAAAGGTCGAGGGCCAACGTAAAAGGGGGAGGGGTCTAAAGATTTTAAAGAGAAGAGACCGCTTGCGCTATGTTTTTTGTTAACTCACAGCGACATCTTCAGATTTTATTTGTGGATATGGCTACAATGGGTCCTGACCTGATGTGATGACAATTAAAATCACCCCGCGCCGCCAACCTGCTGTCATTTTTAATAGAACAAGACAGCAAGTACACTGTCGTTCCCGTTGCTCAATTCCCTCAGGATTCAACTAAACTCAAAATGTCTCTAAAGAATTATCGGTTAATTTGACAGTTCTTTGCTTTCCTAGCGATTTTTATGACAACACTTTGAACAGATACTTGTCGCTTCATATCGATAATTTTTAAGGCGACAATATCGAACTGTTTTTTGGCAATTGCTCTTGCTGAGTGAGAGCTCGCGTCATTGTTGTACATTTAAAAAAAAAAAAAAAATGAGAAGCGAAAGATAGAGCGAAACAAATGGCAAATGAACACAGATAAGTATGAACTATGTGAATGTGTTAAAAGAGCAGAGCTACTTTGCGAGCGAAAATGAGTCTGTGAGAAGAGATCTCTATGTTATATCAGCGCTCGAGATATGAACCGCGACTCGTAGCATGGTTGCCCGCGGGACGTGTCCCAGCGACTCCGCGGGCCGCGTCTTTGAGAGCCCTGGTCTGAACCATTGAAACGGCACGTGACCACAGAGAAGCGAGTGAGCGCAGCTCAAACCGGCAAGTTCTCGAACAGCCATTTTCGGGCAGAACGAAAACGAATTCCGAACCGCAAATTGTTTTCTGGGTAGTTAGGCTGTAATATGTCATGTTCAAATAAAAACCTCGGCGAGCATAAATACCATGTCACACTCCCTTCAACCATAAAAGGAAATAATGTTTAATGCATGTAGTTTTACCTACCTTCGACTCGTAAGTGCAACTACTCGTAGTTCTGATGCCTTTCCCCCCATGTCTCCAGCAGCGTTTCTTGTTGGGGAACGAACAGATTCAAATAATTATTTTACCACAATTGGACGTGCGTTTCGAGAAAAAAAAATATTAAAAATAGTGTTTTAGTTTTGAAATGTAATAATTTTATCTGACGTATTTCTTTTAAATAATAACCGCAAGAGGAACCTATAATTCCTTCAGAAAAGCAAGGAGAGAAAAAAAAAATCCAAACCTGTGAAGCATTCTAGCATTTTTAATTATTAAAAAGGTAATCGAGCTTTTGACGGCTATTGTCAGAAATGACTGATGATAACATCTAATAGCATTTTCTTGCTCTAGAAGATATGTCAATTGAATAATTAAGTGGCGTATAGTCAGGGGCGCCCCCAATATCCAGCCGAACCTTTAATATACGTATCAATTTTCACCCCCCAGCCCTCCTCCCGCACACCGAGTCATGGACATCGCAGGCACCTCAGCCACTGGAGTGCATGGAAGTTTAGTCTTACGTTGGCAGAGTTCGTACTGATGCATTGTCGTGGTACAGCTCTCCCGATTTTCTCAAGAAATGCCGGCATGAAAACTGTGATGCATCGTGGTGCAGTGTAACTGTGCTTTGGTTTTAAAGAGCAACCGTAGCACGTGTCCACTGGTTAAGAAGATTACCGCCATTTTCTTTCACGCATTTCTGGCCCTAGGGCCTTCAGATGTGTAGAGTCTTTCCACAGTAGACTCAAATGGATGATTGGCATTTTGTTTAGGAATTATACGACAAATTCAGGTTTAATTACCCGTTATATATATTACCATGTCGGCTGTTCCAAGTGTCGTAACTTTGGCATATCGGCGGCATCTTTTGGATCTTTTTCACCAGTGCCTGCTTTTAAGGTTCTGTCAAATTGTGCAACAACAAACAAGTTTTTTTTTAGACGAAAGTGTTTGTGAAGAACCGCCGAAACGTTTGGCGAACTAATCTTCAGCGCATCGTGGCTGTGCTAAAAGCGCGCAAGAACAAAGTCGAGTTACCGAATATTGAGTTGTTATTTGTCATTATATATTTTTCCAGGAATCTGCTTACACTGTAAATGCAAAAATATGATTTCACTTCCTTACTTGAGATCAATGTGTATGCCTTTAGACCCAAACTATAGAATGCATGATGGATTAGATTTTATATGAAAAACAACTGGATATAACGACGCACAACGTACGTGCTTCATGCACATGTGCAGTTTAGAAAACGTTTAGAGATAAAAAATGTGTTTAGTATCACTGAACAGATTTGCTGAATATGGTTACTGTTATGAGTGTTCTTGATAAATCAGCGAACAATGAGTAAAATGCATTTCAGTCTTTAGTTTATCAAAACAAATTTCATAATTATTTTAACTGCATTTCGGTGCAGGTGCTATTTATGGAGGGTTTATCGCACTGTTCCCCTCGAAAAATCCAGCTTCCCACCTGAGATAATTAAGATCTTTACTGCACTTCTATTATTGGTGAGATGTTTTGTTGGCGCCCTCGTGTGGTTTCCTCTCGTGACGTCATTACCTTGCGAACAACAAGTTCGACGGTGGTTTGCAATTAGCACGGTGGAATGATTGCAGTCTCAAAGCAACACTACCAACACCGTCAGAGTTAAAATTCTTATATTCCTCTTATTTCCGTAGATAAGAAATCCTTTGCTGACGCCATTGTCAGCATTCGGCCAATCGTGGCTGGCCGACTGAAGGTCAGTTATGGCGGCGCCCATGCACAGTTGCTGTAAAGCGTCTATACAGGGGGTTTGGTGACCGAATGGTCTAGCGCACACCAGCTCGGAGCACGTGTAGCGAAAGCTCGCGCTGCAGAACCCAGGATTCGGGATTCAATCCCCACCCCCGCCCGTTCCGAACTGGATGCGCATCGTAGCAAAGTTATAGGCAAATTAAAATTACAAAAACAAAGCAAAAATAACCTAATTCATGACGTCCTTGGTTGCTTGAGTGGCCGTGAACTAGAGGAAGGGTAGTGAGCTCAGCGAGCGCTCACGGCTGCCGCACTCCGTGTCGACGGCTCGAGAGGTCGCCACTAAAGCACGTGTTCGATAGGCTGTATGACGCGGGTGGCCAGGGTAATTCGGCATGACATGTCATTGGCCACAAACGACAGCAAACACGGGGTAAAGATCAGTTCAGAACGGTAGCCACTTCGCGCTGCCATACCGGCAAAAGGGCCAAACCGCAAGCCAAAGCTGCTCGCCGAAGGCCTTCGGAACGTTGGGAACCGGTCGGATCCTCGAGCGCAGTTCCACCGCGTACATCCGGGACCTTTCTACGCTCGCCGCTCGTCGGCGCCTGATCCCACTAGAGCACTATATAGCTCCTACGGAGCAGAGTAGCGCAATCCTTTGATCCGCGTGTTTCGCCGACAACATGGCCGACAGAGCAGCACGGCGCGAGTCACGTGGTACTCAGGGTTTCAGGAGGCGGCCCGCCCTATGGGAGAATACATGGAGATCGACCCAACACGGCCGATTAAAAAATAAACGCCAGGTTCACACTTTTCAATACTACTCTGTCGTGAAGTTGGTAAGACACTAAACACTTTATCAAAGTTGTCATAATATCGGATGCGTGTGAAAATTTTGAGAAGGCAATTTCCAAGGCAATGGCGTTTGAAGCAGACGATTTTTGTACGCAGCGGAGATGGACTTCCTGGGTTGGCCGGAGCGGGTCACGTGGACGGTGCGACGTCTCCGTGACGTCGCGCGTCGTCTGCTGCGTAATGCCGCTCAGGCAATTTTCTAAAAAAAATTACGCCCTTACATGGCACGCAACTTAGCGAAAATTATTCTAAAATGTTTCTTTATTATGTCAAAAACTATTGAGGTTCCGTACATCCCCACAATATTGAAGAAACAGCGACTTTCTCACGTCCCCCATGCATTTCTGATTGGAGTTGGAACCCCCGGCCGTTCGCCGCTAGTCGCCGAAAGAGGGCGTTCTAGATTTGCGCTTCTCACTACAAATTTTTAATATGCGCCGCCTTTTCTACCGCTTGGTGGCGGGTATGTCGACGGGTTATTTCTTGTTTTGTTTCTTTTCTGACCTAAAATACTGAACAAAAACTACTTTTATAAATATTTGAAACGGCCCGCCCCACTTATATTTTGTATTTCGACTAAAAAGAAGCTTTTAGCGGCTCTGACCAGTAGTAAGCCCAGGACAAAAGACGACACATTTCGCGCGCTTTCGGCACCGCGGGCCGCCCCCGTAGGTGGAGGAGGTTTCCGCGTCGTCCGGTTAAAATATGATGCACTGATATTTAGATTTTAGTTACTCTCTCCGTGCCCGCTGGCTTGCCCGAACCCCAAGAGACGTGGAAACCGCAAAAAAGGTAGATGCTTAAAGGGCAACTCCGGTCCATACTTTCGATTTTTGGGATTATGACTGTTTTTAGTGCAGTCAGCGGCCCTGAATTGCAACGTGTAAATTTTTTTCTCGTTATTGTGCGTAGTTTAAAGATATTGACGCCTTAAAATTTTGATTTGCGGCGCGGCCAACAAAACCGAAACTAGCCGCTTGAGGCTCCGGCAACACTGGAAATCAGCCGCTATGTGGACGTGACGTCAAAATCGTTCTCGTTCAACGAGTACGCAGGCCGAGCGGCACCTACGTCTGTTGCGCTAGCCGTCTAAAGGTAGGAGGTAAGCTGATTTTGTTTTAATTCTGTTTACGTGGTAGTTATCCAGCATATGTAGCAAGAGTTAGTGCGTATATCCAAAAGCTAGAGACTGGAAAACCCGTGAACTCGTTCGGTGCCGTACTCGGCGGCCGCTGCCGTGCGTGCGCTATGCAGTACTCGTCGCTTGCATACCCAAAAGCTATAGCGACTAGCTGGAAAACGAGTGAAGTCGTTCGGTGCAGTGCTCGGCGGCTGTCGCCATGTCTGACGTCTTCCATACTCGTCGCTAGGATTAAATTGTCATCGGGCTCCGTGGATGGGGCGGCGTTCCTCTACGCCGCGCTGCCAGTGACATACAGTACTGGGGGCCCTCTCGCTTTCGCGCTGCGGGTCAGTTCCAGACACGAAGCTTTGAGGCTCTCCGGCGCGGGCCGCGGCGCCCGAACACACGAGTGCTAAGCTGTACACGTCTGTTTTTTTGTTTTTTTTCCTCGGGTTTGTAAAAGCCGAAGTCCAAAGTCCACTCGCAGAACAGCGTTCACCCACACCTTCTCGAATTTCAGGTTTGTCGGAAACTTGTGAAAAAGCACCTCCGTGTTTCGCAGCGGGTTGTTTGAGCAGCCCACAGAGCTACAAGTTGCACTCGGCATCTTTCGAGGAACAGCTGGGCAGTCTTGGGCGCTCCGAGTTGCTCGCTAAAACAAGTCTTGGAGTCCTCACAAGCAAATAAACAAAAGGCTATACCGAAGCTACACGGGCTACAGATAAAAGCAACGGCTAAACACGCCAATCACAACCCGAAGTAGCAAAGAAGCGCACTCCGCGCAACGCCCGGACCGGAGAAAAAAAAGAGAACGATACAGACGTCACGGCCCGATGTTGCTTTAGCGATCGGCAACCCGCTGTCCGCCCGCGAAGGAGCAGCGGCTCGCGGCGGGTCGCATTTTTGTTATCGGCATTAGTTGAGAATGCGGCGTCCCACGGACGTAATATTTTGGCTGGGGTCGTATTTTGTGGGACTACAGCGATAGCAGGCTGAGGCAAGAAGACTCTTGCGACGGCTGAGCAGCTTAGGACCGCATCCGGTCCTAAGCCGTCGCAAGAGGCTTAAATCCTGTCCCAGCCTCCCCCTTACCTTAACCCCCCCCCCCCCCCCCCTAGAAACAACAGTGAAATGCTGGATAAGCCCCCGGCTCCCCGTAAAGGGGGGGCCAGGTGATAAAAGGTGATTGGTCTGGGCCAGAGTTGCGCGTCTGTTTTCCACGTGCCGCCACGCCGCTATTCGCCGAGATCCGATCACGTGATCAGCCGGATCAAGTGCCGTGCAGGAAAGTAGATGTTGCACTCGCCCCGCCGTACGTTCCCCTGCTTTCGAGACCGCCGCGCGCTTCGAACACGCGGCGCCGCTATTCGCCGAATTCAGTCACGTGAGGAGCAGGGTCAACATGCTGTGCAGGAAAGACGGCGCTACGGAGATGATCGCGCAACTCTGCGCGTAGCTCCACCGCACGGCGAGCTTAGGGGTAGTTTCGTGACACCAGACTTGATTTCTGACTCCTCCTTTTCTGTTTTCCACATCTAAAAACTTATCTGGATACCCGGGTATGTGTGCGTGTGTATGAATGAAAGATAAATGAGAGATCCTATGGCAAATTCTCGTGTTTAAAGTTTAATAAAGCAAGTAGCACGATATTTAGACACGTGGACTTGTCCAGTTTAATTGCACTGTGGAAGGCAGTAGCCAGCTTGCACTGGCGCTAATAATGTTTCTAGCTTGTGTACGAGCACTCACGAATGAAGCTCGAAAAACAATTCAAACGGAAGCGTCAATACGGCTGCTCGATGGGCCGCACCGTGACCGTTCTTTCATTCTGATTGTCGTTATCCTTCATAATTTGTTTTACGTTAATCTTCGACCCCGCCACAAACTAAAACCTTCTTTACTCTCATTTGATGAACGAGCTGATGCACCGGTACAGCGCGCGTCAAGGCTAGCTCACAAATATTCGCTAACACGCGTCACGTTTTAATTAACACAGATTAGTATCAGGTGCCATTGGTTAACGCCAGTGCTTAAAGTCAGGGGGGGGGGGGGGGGGGGGGCTCCACGATTTTGAATGTGGTCTGAGACACCCCATCATAGCTTCGGCATTGGGTTTTCCCCATTCAAATTTTGATAAGTAGCTAGCCAGCTCCAGAGAGGGAAAAAAACTATTATAGTGAGTGGCCCTGTCCATTTCGCGCGGAACAAAATGGCGTATGTTTCATGGACACTATTAATTCTTGGCGAGAAAAATAATTGGTATCCACGTTGTTGGCCGGTTTTGTTTCCTGAGTAACATGGAGGGTTACGCATAGGTTTTAATCGAGTCGGCTTTGTGTGCACCTAATATGACCCCCTTCCTTTACTCGAATATGCAAGCACAGTACGGGATCCGCATCAAAAATATCATATAGATAAGATAGAGGGTATTCAAAATCGTGCTGCTAGATTTATTATAAACAACTATTCTCGAGCAGAAAGTGTGAGAGTGATCGGAAAGCTTGTATGGGTATCGAATCTCTTGAAAAAAAGGCGTAAGAAAGATAGACTTGATAATGATTTAACTAGAATGTGCAAATCAAATAATAATAATAATAATAATGAGTTTTTTTCCAACAAAAGGTACTGTGTTGGTATCTTCAAATGCCCCATTATATATCGAACAGGAGGGATTATGAAAAGAAAAATACGTGAAATAAAATGTCGAACTATATGATGCTCCCTTTTTTTTTTTTTTTTTTCTCCAAGAACTATATATCGGAGTGGAATGAGCTACCTCCGGATATTATACTAGCTGACAGGGCATCTTTTATTGACTTGATTCTTTTATTAACCTGATCAATGCAATGTAAATTTGTTTGTCCGTATTTTTGGCGTTATTGAAATTTTAAAATTTTATTATTGTGTGCTGTTTTAAATTATTTTTTTTTAAATATTATTGGTGGCTGGCTTGTGCAGTATGTGTGAATTTTTATTGTATAAATGCGATATGTAACCCACTCCTCTGTTGTAATGCTCCAGCGCTGCAGAGTACACATAAATTAATAAATAGGTCAATAAATAAATAAATAAATAAATAAAACAGTTCCACGTACAGTCACCTGCAACGTTCAACGATAGCAGTTCAGTAAACCAAACAAGTTGAGGAAACTTCGGAGAGCACAATCGGGCTAACTGTGGCGCGCACTTCGTATGTCCGGAATTCCAACACACTCCGCGCTGGCCTCGGATTGGGGTCTAATCAATCCGAATGTTAAATGTAATAAAAACAATTAAACACAAAAAGGTAAAGAGGTAAGCGCTCCTCGCAACACCTACCGTTAAGGGCGGTAGCGAGCTACAGTACGGCTCCTGCAGAATTGATGTTTCCATCCCAGAGGCTGGTCCTAGTTGGAAGAATTGGCGGAACGTTCACGCATCAAACTTTCAGAACGGGAAGGACTCGCAAAGTTGTAGTTTGGCAGGAACTTGTTAGTTGGCACACACGCAATCATGTGCAACATTTCATCTCATTCAGTAAATGTCACGCGTAAAATGTTTCTATACTAACGTGCCCGACATCAGTTAAAGGGTGTTTATTTACGGAGTAGAAGTTTTTGCAATATTTCGAATCTACGCATTTTTTTTGTCTTACCAATGCCAATCGAACCTAAATTGGTCGCATGTCGTGCCAAACGACCGCGCTTCGTTTGTTACTTGAATTCCCAAAATTTGACCTGGATACGAGATGGAAGCAGGCACAAATCTGGTTCGAAGAAGCGCGGAGCCCTGATTTCCGGGTAAAATCAGTTTCCGCTCTAGGTAATCACATTTATTCTAGTAATTATCAATGTCGTGACCGCGCGCTCACCTTCACTTGTCAAGGAGTAAAATGTATTAGCAAAGGTTAACAAGAACTAAAAATGATCGATATTAATGAGGATGTAAAGTTATCTCCAAGTTAGTCGCGCATTCATTTCGGAAGAACAGCTGGCGCTTGCATACTTCACTGATCACCGATAGCGCGATTAGGCAGACACCAGGAAGTCACTCGATGACTGACACTAATGTCTAGAATATGCTATTACGGGCATAAAATGAAGGAGGGGCTTACAGGTCAAGTGGAACTTGGAACTTCGTGGTCTGAAATCAGGCCGGGGGGTAACCCCAACGTAAATATCCAAACAACCTCGCTAGCCCCACTTCCTTCTTGCCGTGGAACCCAGAAAAAAAACACTCCCCAAAGTATCAAGCTCTCGGGCGTCGGGGTACACTCCTAAATCGACAGATCGAACTTTGGGAGATCTGGGGAAGTACTAGGTGGTACTAGTCTTCCGGGGCACAGAATTCAGACAAACAAACAAAAGTGCTACGCGGACGAGGCTGGCGGATAGTGATTGCAGTTTCGTCGAGGCTGTCGCGACGCGTGGAAAGCTGACGCTTATCTCGGCTTGTCTTGGCAAAGATAGCGGGTCTGGATCCAGAGGCGGAATCGTCGGCCATCACCTCACAAACCTCCTCTCCCATCGGACTCTGCGAGAAAAGAGAGAACGGCTCTCCGCCCTCACATTGCAGCAATTTCGATAAGCCCAAATCCTATACCAATTACACTGAGTATGAACGACATTGTTATTAGTAGCGTACGTGAGGAGGTTATTCGCCGCAGTGTGCAAATAAGTTAGTGATAGCTGTTTCTGCACGTATAGTAACACACTTTTATGCATATGCGCACAACACAGCCTTGTGGTCACTGAAAATATAACACCCCGCACGTGACGGACCACCACCTTGGGATCGCTTATGACGAGAGAACAGGCTGGCGCCATCTACTGGGTAGCCGTTGAACACTTGCAATTTCCGCATATTTCCTACGTTTTTCGCGCATCGTACTTTCTTCATTTGCTTGAAAAAAATTTAACGAAGGTATAAACGACAATTTCTCATAGAGAGTATACGTTCATTAGATCTCACAAAATGCTGCAAAACCATCCCTCTACCGATATGCAGTTCCAGGGGCCACCTCATAGAAGGCGCCAGCATGCCATTCTGTTCTCTCGTAAGGCAAACTGTGGTGAGAGAAAAAATAGGAAAGTTTGAAGTCGAAGAAGAAAGGTACCGGAGAAGACGCCTCAGAGAGTCGTCTCTCCTGTGCCTTTTTCTTCGACTTCAAAGTTTCCTATTTGTTCCCCTTATTACAGTCTCGGGTGTTTAACATCACCATTGTTCACAAACCACGCTAAGTAGTTCTTACAAGCATGCCTTGCAAGTTGCACCTGACGTCATCCCGTAAGCTCTCCGGCAACCACAAGAGAAGAGGGGAAGGAGGAAGTCTCTTCTCACCGGGACTCTCATTTGTGTGTACCAGACTTGCCCAGAAGTTGTAATTGATTGATGAATATTGCGGGTTTTATTGTCGCAAAATGCAACTTTGGCCAAAGTACGCCAAACTAGGTTGTTTATTGTATTATTTTAGTATGTCGTGACTTGATAGATATGTGTGACATTAGATCTGGTGTAAAAGGCCAGTGTTAGAAATAAAACTATGTACACGATCAAATGAGATGAGAGGGTTATCTCCCAGTAACAAAACAGGGTGAAAGGGTATATGGTATCTAAAAAAACTCGGGAAAATGATGCCGTCGTTTGTCCTCAAGACCAAAGCAAACCCCTAGAATGTGTATGATGGTCCTAACATCTCCGCAGTGTGCACAGCGTGGTGCATCTTCGCCACATAGGAGGTGTTTGTGGGTGATGTATGAATGGCCTATGCGAGTTCGACATAATAGCACCTCGTGGAACCAATTCCTGAAAGAGGCACTCTCCCACAATCCAAGAATGAGCTTGGTGACGTGAAGCTTATTATCAACTTCTCTGTCCCATTCTTTCTGCCACCTATCGAAAATTAACGACCTCACGACTGGTTTGATGTCCTGGTAGGGTATCGAGGCAGCGAACTGCCGAAGATTCCTGGAGGATGACGCGAGCCTATAAGCTTTCTCATTGCCTAATATACCCACGTGACTTGGAGTTGGGACCCAACAAACTGTAGTATGGTATCCGTTCTGCGATGTTGTATTAATCTTTGCACGCACAAGCTGGACGAGGGTATTCCTGGTGTCTTTCAGGGAGATAATGGCAATGATTACACTTTGAGTGTCTACAAATATAATCGACCTTTCTATTCTCTTAAGTCTAAAGTAATCAATTGCTAACAAGACTGCTGTAAAGATACTGGCTATTGAATGGAGGCGTTTAACCCTAGAAATATTCTCCGAGTGCGTGGCACATCCGGCAAATGATAGAGCCTTAGCACCATCCGTATAAAACTGAAGATAATCAGTATATTTTGCCTGTAATTCTTGAAATTCTTGAAGGATGACGGTCGGAGCAACAGTGTGCTTATTAAATTTTGCAAAGGACCAGTCGCAACAGTTTGGCACTCTCTCCCAGGGGCAATACAGTGAACTGGTTGGAGGAATGTCACTCCATTGAGAAGAATCTGAAGAGACGTGTGATATTCCGCGAGTTTAATGGCCGCACAGTGTTGGGTTTGTTTTCGAAAAGGCGAGAGAACCTTGAATGTTTTATGGCAGACTATGTTGGATGGTGAGGGTTAGCTAAAATCTTGTAGGCAAATGTCATGCTCAAATACTGCCGCCTTTTATCTAATGAAAACTAGTTAGATTCTGCATACAAACTCAAAACTGGGGATGTACGGAAAGCGCCCGTGGCAAGACGTAAACTGAGATGGTGCGCTGGGTCTAACATTTTAAGAGCTGATGGTCTCGCTGCTCCATATACTATGGCACCATAGTCAAGACGCGATCGCACAAGAGAATTGTATAGGCGAAGAAACCATTTTATATCTGGTCCCCAAGACTTGTGCGCTAGAACTTTTAAAATGTTCATACTTCGAAGACATTTTTCTTTAAGAGACTTAAGGCGGGAGATAAAAGTGAGTTTCTTGACAAAAATTACGCCCAGAAATTTATGCTCAGTTCTAACAGGCAAGCGTGTGGCCTCAAGTTCAAGCTCTAGATTCAGAGTCAGCCCACGGCGTAAGGAAAATGGCACACAAACCGTTTTTTCTGGAGTTAAAACCATTTTCGTCTGCCCAAGTACCTAGCTTTTTTAGGGTCAGCTGAAGCTGACGTTCACAGGTGGAGGTGTTACAAGAGGAACAGGAGATCTGAAGGTCGTCTACGTATACAATGAATACGAGATTGAAGGTGGTAGTATCCTGGCAATGGAGTTTATCTTGACTGCAAACAATATAACGCGTAAGATGCCCCTTTGGGGAACTCCATTTTCCTGAACAAAGGTATCCGGCAGAGAAGAGCCCAGTCTAACCTGGAATGTCCTATCTGTCAGAAAGTCTCTTATACACCTCAACATATGACCCAGAGTACCATAACTGTAAAGATCCTTAAGTATTGCAAACCTCCACGTGGTGCCATAAGCTCTTTCTGAGTCAAAGAAGACAGAAATGCAATGTTGTTTATGCACAAATGCTTCCCGGAGAAGTGTCTTCAGGCGGGCAAAGTGGTCCACTGCAGATCGTCTTTGACGAAAGCCGCACTGACTATTTGCCAACAATTTTTTTCTCTAATACGTATATTAACCGTCTGTTAATTAGCCTCCCATGTGTTTTTCCTAGTGAGTGCAATCGATCGGTAACTGGCAGTAAGTGTTGCGTCTTTGCCAGGATTCAGAAGCGGCACAATATGAGCCCGCTTCCACGCCTGAGGGAAACAGGCCTCCTCTCACAGAGAGTTAAAAAAGAGGAGGAGGTTTCTGAGGAACTCATGCGAGAGCTTCTGGAGCATGGCATAGTGCAGTGAATCAGGCCCTGATGCGGACATAATCTTTACATCAAGAGCCTGTTTGAGCTAACCATTGTAAAGGCTCCATTATATGGCTCTGAGTTAGCCCCTTACATAGGAATAGTGCAACCCTCTGTGCGAGATTTAAATCGTTGGAATTCCGCACTATAATTATTAGAGCTGGATATGCTGTGGAAATGCTGAGCAAGAACATTAGCAACATCTTTGACGTACCCCAGAGGCATGTTAAATACTGGGATGGTAAAACTGCGGTAGTCGCCTTTGACTTTTCATACGCGATCCCAAACCTCTTCAGCCGCAACAAAACTACTCATAGAAAAGAGATATTTGATCCAAGATTTTACTTTGCCTGCTTTCTTGTGCAGCGGGCCTGAGCTTTACGCCTTTTAAATTCAATCGTGTTCTTCATGGTTGATTAACGCCGGAAAACATCCCAGGCTTTATTTTGCCTCGTAAGGGTGGTCGAACAGTCTTCGTTCCACCACAGCTTGCATTTCTTTGGAAAGTTACCGGAGGTACGAAGGATAGACTGCTCGGCGGCGTTAATTATCTGTTCAATAACATACCTTGTAGCTTCATCAGGGGACAGAATGGTCAACAGTGAAGCGACAAATGTAGCAGCTTGGCTAAAACGTTTCCAGTCCGCTTTGTGTAGTTTCCATCTAGGCATACGTTTCTGAAGTCTGGGGAGGTCAACAAGGCTCTCTGAAACAACTGGAAAGTGGTCACTCCCGAAGGGATTATCTAAAGCCTTCCAGGAAAAACAAGGAAGCAGTGATGGTGATCAAATTGACAAATCTATGCAGATAAAATAGTTGTGAACATCACTGAAAATGTTGGGGATTTGTTATTTAAAAGGCATAAATTTGATGACAATAAAAATCGCTCAATGAGTCCTTCACGGGAATCGATTCGTGCACTGCCCCATATGGTGTGATAAGCATTAAAATCACCTAAAATTAAAAACGGATGTGGAAGTTGAGTTACAAGCTTCTGTATGTCATGCATATGTATGGGAATGTGTGGTGGAAGATACAGTGAAACAACAGTAATGAGTCCATCAATGAGAATCTGTGCGGCCACAGCCTCAAAAGGAGTGGCGAGTGGGACTTCGACGCACTCAAGGTCTCGAGAACTGTACTGAGTGCCCACCGATGCCTTGAGAGTAGGCGCTGCCCCCCTGGTAGCCGCCTTGGCATAAGTGCCTCCTCGGCGGAAGGAAAATGGTTTCCTTGCCTCAGGGTATGTAAGACTCTCTTTTGTCTTTAATGTCCAGATCTTCTTTCGAAATTTTGGACAGGCTCAAGAGTAGATTGGATGGGCACCAGAGCAGCTGACACACTTAAGAAGTGCACCCCCTCATGTGCCAGCTGGATGGTCTGTAGCTCCGCACTTTGCGCACGTCGTTTTTCCGCGACAAGTGACCGAGCTGTGACCAAATTTTTGGCACTCATCTCGAGTTAGGTATTGAAGGGCCACTTTACACTAAAGATAGCCTGCTTTGATGCTCTCGGGCAGTACGATGGGGTGGAAGCAAAAGTGAGAACAAGACGCTTCGAGGGTCTCTCCTGTCCATCCCTGCGTATAGAAATTCGTCGCACGGCGATCACTCTCTGCGCAGAAAGGTCCTCCGAGATCTCGCCCTCACTAGATTCTAGCAGGTCCTCCTCTGAGATGACTTCCTGACAACTGTTCAAGGTGTGATGTGGGGTGACGGATACTTCGAGTCACATATATTGTTTAGATACAAGAGAACCACACTCTGTACTCCTACTTCAACGAGCAGGTCAAAGGATGATAGTTTCTTGCTTTAAAGTTTTGACCAATTAAGTTTTCTAAAGTCTTTAAAATAAGAAAGGGTGAAAGCCTAGCAAGTGGTTTTTCATTTTGTTCTAAGTGGATTACCAGAAAGAGGCTGAAGCTATATTCTGGGCTGCAGCTGATGTCTCTTTGGTTAATACTTTGGTCCGGACCCTTTTCAGGGTCCGATCGGGGGAGGTTTTTTGTTTAGAACCCAAATGAAGGGCAGAAACTTCGGCATCCGTAGCGCACCACCCACTGCGGAGTCCAACAAGTGGATATGTAACATCTCGTAACAGGTCCGGCTTGTCTGAGTATGTTATACTACTAGTGCTACCAGGAAGTTATCAGTTATAAGTTATAACCAAGTGTGAATCAAGAAAGAGTTCTGTCGGCACCCAAGGTTAGCCCTTGCCGCTAAAGGTGAAAACGATAGAATAGGAGAAAGGAGGAAAGAGAAAGAAAAGAGGGAATAGTAAAAGAAATGGCGACTGACTGAATCATCCTGGTCGGGCCAAGCCAGGACACTCGTCTACGGGAAACGGGGGCCGAAGTGGTATTGCCTCACCCGGGCGGCCCCGAAGGGTCCAAACCTATCCCGGGCTGGACGCAACCACCAGGATGCCCTTTTCCCCGGACATGGGAAAGCCACGCACAACCAGACGTGGGCGGGCGAACCCGCATGGCTGGGGCGCGTGGTGACGCCACTCACCAAACACCTGCTTTCACAGGTGTCTAGAGTGCCTTATAACATGAAGGCCTCTGATGAAGGCATCCTACAGGTGCCCTCTGCTGGGAGAAGTTGTTATTGCCCCTCTAGAAGATTATAAAAGATTAACCCGCGTCACTCAAAATGTGTACAAAAGCTGCTTTCCCCTTTCTCTCTTAAATTGTGTTGCGAAATGGATGATGTGACGTCAGTCCGGCCTCAGGGCGCCGCCACCTTTTTCCATTGGGGCGCGCTTGAGTGCGGCCATAATTCGAAGGCATTGTAATTGGATTATGGTAGCGCCCAAGCGCACCCCAACTCGGAAAGATGGCGGCGCCCTGGGGCCGAACTTGCAAACGTGTTAAGGGGTGTCCAAACAGGACACTACAAAACGCACGACCCCGACAAATCGTGAAAATTGAAGCGGACGCGCCCGCTTCAAGCCCGCTTCAATTTTCACGATTTGTCGGATTCGTGCGTTTTGTTGTGTCCTGTTTGGAGACCCCTTTATACCTACTCTAAAATGCAACTGCATATCTATTAACCCTACACGTGAAGGGGGAAATTAATAATGCTCCGCAAAAAGTTTGACTTCTTCTTTTCTTTTACTACGGTTTTTGGGGTGAAAATGAATATAGAAAGTTTTAAAATAAACCGACCTCACTGAACGTTCGGCACAAGCATGACACCGCCATAATTTGAGTCCATATGAAGCGGGCGGCATTGCACGAGACGGCTCGTGCCGTCTACGCGCTGCGCACATGCAGAGCTCCAGTAAAGTTGCCGCACGTGCAGAAAGAGTAAAGTTCCCTAGATGCATTACGGCAGCGGTGGCGTAGTCAAACCGGCTGGTGAGGTCTACCCATGGGGGCCCTTACGCCTTTATTCCCCCAAGCTGCTTGTGGAACCCAAGGCGCAATGCGCATGCGAAGAAGTTCTGCGCATGCTTTGTGCGATGCCCCAAGCTGCTCGAGAGTCGCAAGGCTTTCGGGATTCGTATAGGCCAACGCGCTGTTTCCAAACAAGCCCCCACGAGGTGCGGGAAAACCCGCAGCTCCCACACGAGGTGTGGGCACTGCGCCTGCGCAGAAACCAGATTAGTCGCTTCGAGTGAGGCGTCTGCGCACGCTCCCTGCCAATAGCAGCGCCACCGCAGTGGTGTGACGTAAGGGCCGCGCTGGACGCCGTATTTGAGGGCGCTGTTTAGGGCGCATGCTCAGAACGAGATAATAGGCTGCTAAGACTGGCACTCTCGATGTTGTGGAATGCACGTTGCAAGAGGACTGTGGAAGCTCGACATGAGGAGCACGTGCTCAGCAGTCGCGCACACAGCTATGGCCGCCAGTGAATACTCTCAATTGGAGACGTGCGCGATCGAAAACGTCGCTGTGGTCGGTTTTCCTCGATTGGCCAAATGATGACTATGACGTCAGCAATGGTTTTTCTCATTGACAGAAATAAGAGTTAAGTAAGAACTTCAATTTTGACAGGGTTGGCAGTGTTGGTTCTAGAACGCCGTGATTTGAGGCCTCCACCATGCTAATTACAAACACCATCGAACATGCTGTTCGCGAGGTAATGACGTCACGAGAGGGAACTATAGGAGGGCGCCACCAAAACACCCCTTCTAACATTGGCCCCTTCCGTAAGTCACGTGCCGATTATTAGGAGGTCGGAACCACTGCGCAATGGCGGAACATAAGTCCGACATCGTGCAGCGTGTTTAGTCATTCCATCAGAAAGCGAACGTCGGAGCGCGGCCAACGCTAGGCGCTGGCGAGCCATTCAAACAGCGTCCAATGTTCAAAGTCACTGAGCTCATCAGATTTTTTTTTCGTGGGTGTGTTTTTGCTTTTTAGTCTAAAAATGTGCCGTGACGTTGCGGTTTTAGTCCGCCATTGTGCAGGGATTCCACAGCTGCCAACAGGGTGCAGTCTTCCGACCATCAATATATTTTAGAACTCTACTATCGCTGTAATAGCGGGGTTATTGTGGACTTCTAGGTCACTACACAGCGGGATATCTTGGTCCAGCCGAGGCAGCCGCGGCAACGCGGCATGATGCATGGCGGCTGTTCCCTTTGAATCTGGCGGTGACTTGCGCCACCTGGCCAAAAAGTATTTCGGAAGGACGGACGGACGGATGGTTGGATGGATGGGTGGATGGGTGGATGGGTGGATGTGTGGATGGATGGATGAATGGGTGGATGGATGGATGGGTGGGTGGGTGCAAGGAAGTTATAAGTACTAGGAGAGGGCACGTTGCAATATGTGTGAAGCTAGTCATAAAAAGTTTAAACGATGTTGTGCCCAACGTGATCCCCAATCTCTCTGGCAATTGATGCGCGTGACATGTCACGTGCGAGATGAACGGTTGATTGCATAGTAAGATTCCTTTCAGGCCTGCGCGCTTCGTCCGGTAGGTTTTATCAGATCGAAGGCTAGACGCCAAGCAAACAGCTCCGTCCGGTAGGTGACGTGCTGGGCCGATAACTGAGGCAGCAATATTAAGGCACATTTACAAAGATAATAAGGTGATTATAACATGGGAAGGAAAGGCAACGGGGAAAATAGAGATAAGACGAGACCTTAGGCAGGGGTGCCCGTTATCGCCTTTGCTGTTTATGTTGTATCTGAGAGGATTGGAGGATAGACTAGAGAAGAGTGGGCTTGGATTCCACTTTTCGTACAGTAAGCTAGACCAAAAAATTCAGCAATCCTTACCGGGATTAATGTATGCTAGATGATATCGTACTGACTAACAACAGGATGGATTTGCAGGAATTAATGAGCATCTGTGGTAGGGAAGGAGAGGAATTAGGTTTAGAATTCAGTAGGGAAAAATGAGCAGTCATGGTTTTTAACAATGATGAAGTTGAGAGGCTGAAGATACAGAATATTACAGTTGAGAGAGCTAGTAAATACAAGTATAGACGCTTTGCAGCAGCTGTGCATGGGCGCCGCCATAACTGACCTTCCGTTTTTGTTTCATCTTATTCCCTTTACTTCACTTCATGATTACCACAGCAAGACAGGTTATTGCCATTTTAGTTTGCACTATGTCCTTCTCCGTAGCATTGGCGTTTGTGTAGGCTCGTCAGCGCCTGCTTCAGTGGATCGGCATATCGGTAAGGCAAGAGAAGGTCAGCTATGGCGGCTGTAATCTGGCGCGTGTGCAAAGCGTCTATATAGGAGTATGGATATGTGATGGTGCAGAATATATCAGTGAGCATGAAAAGTATATAATAGGTAAGGGCAACAGAAATGCAGCTGTAATAAAAAATAGAGCACTTTGGAATTACAACAGGTATGAGATGGTGAGAGAGATTTGGAAAGGGGTCATGGTGCCTAGCTTGACTTTTGGAAACGCAGTGCTATGCATGAAATTCGAAGTGCATGCAAGACTAGAAATAAAACAGCGCGGAGTAGGTAGGCTGGCTTTGGGTGCACATAGCAAAACGCCAAACCAGGGAGTAGAAGGAGACATGGGATGGGCGTCATTCGAGGGCACGAAAGCAGTGAGCAAGATAGAATTTGAGGATCGGTTGAGGCAAATGGATGGGGAGCAATGGGCAGGAAAGGTTTGCAGCTATTTATACATGAGGAGTATAGACACAAAGTGGAGGCAGCGCACTAGGAAATTAAGAGGAAAGATTTTAGGCTATAGTGGAGTTACGGAAGAGCAGGTATCAGTTAAGAAGAAAGTTAAGGCCACAGAAAGAGATCGGTGGCTAGAGGGAATGCAGACAAAGACAGCTCTGGAAAGCTATAGATTAAACAAAACAGTTATTGCCAAAGAAAGCATTTATGACAATTCTAGGAGAAGCTCATTGTTGTTTAAGGCAAGGACAGGTATTTTTTCCTGTCCTTGCCTTTCAGTACAGTATCAAGTGTTCTTTAGGAATGTTTTTCATAAACGATATGTAAATTTCCTAGGCCGATTTAGTCTGCCATGCCCGCTTTCCATATTTCCCTCTCAGTGAACTCTCTTCTTAGATGGCGGACGTGTCCGCCATCTGTTGGCCGAGGTGTGAACTACTCTAGCCTAGAACAACGCCCGCACATATTGCGACTCCAGCAAAACGGGCGCCACCAAGCGGGAAAACCGGGAACGAGCCGGACCAGGTCGCTTTGCGGCCCTTCGCGTCTCTGGTGGCTTTCGCGGACACGTGTTGTCGGCGCGGTGGCGAACAATGCAATTGAACGAAGGTCCGAAAATTTCTTAAGTTTGCCTGAGTGTTCATTAGTGGGGTGAAGCCTCACTATAGATTGTTTCCTTCCAGTACGTGTTTGAAAGCCCGTTTGAAAGCACTGACGCGACCATGCATGGTCGCGTCAGTGCCTCCGATTTCTTGGATGGGGAGGAATCACGGAAAAACGTTTTGATTTCTTGTCTGTCTCGAATCACATTCAAAGTGGCGACTACTTGGTAACTGATAAGTGGTTTCTTTATAAGGATGTAGAACAGTGGACTGAGGACGACAGACAAGGTGTTTCACTGGAGGGAACACCAATGTTGCAATCAAGTGAATGGGAAGTTTCGATAGCTGCTTTTCTTGGGTTTGGTTGCGTTCGATTAGCTTCAAGTTTGGGCCACCCACGCCGGTCGGTGCGTTGGCTATTCATCTTGGCTGCTTTTCGCCGAAAAAGCTTCTGGGCCACACTGAAGGAGTTGGGCTGATTTCGCAATTACTTGGTTCAGGAAAACCTATCTGCTTTCAAAACGTGGAGGACGCGTCTCGCAAAGTTAGACGCTGTCACGGCATTATAATCTATAGCGCCTCCAATGTTTATATTATATACCCCCTTTAAACCAGCAGCAATAAGCGTCTACATTGCTCAGGTTGACCGGTGTCACGCGTTCAAGCTTTAGCGTCAGGTACTCTTGATCTTGTTTTTGTTTCAAGTGATGTAGCACAGCGTTCTTTCTCATGCGAGGTTTCGGAAGGCATCTCGGATCATTGTATTGTTGTCTTTGAGTATAACCCATCCTGTGTGGCGAGCACTACACCTGCCCCTCCTAGCATGCGAACAGTGCGCGATTTTAGGAAAAACTTGACGAAAGTGTAATTGACCTATTTGATGTTAAACACAATGTTTTCTTGATCTTTAGTCTTCTCCAGAAAACAATATTAACGGAATGTGGTTATTTTTCAAAAGTTTGGTTTATGAGTGTTTAAAGCTTTATGTCCCAATAAGAGCTCTTAATTCTCTTCAAAGATCACAGTAAACCATGGATCACGCGCAATATTATTCACTTAAAGCGTAGGATTCAGAAACCGCGGAAAAATAAACGCAATCATCCTCCGCGTGACTACGATGAGAAGATGAAAGATCAAGAACTGGTACTAAATACCTCTATACGTAATTCAAGATATATATATTTTCTAATATTTTTAACACCTCTTTGCCTCGCTTCTTAAAAACAGACCCAAGAAAATTTTGGCGATACGTTTCTCCACAGGTAGATAAACTGGTTGTTGGTGGATCGGACATAACTACGGGTAAAGAAATGTCGGCCTCTTTTAATCAGTACTTTTCTAGCGTGTTCTCTCTCGACAACGGTTTCATACCGTGTTCCTCAGGCTTTCCTGGTGCACTGCCACTACCTGGCATTGTTGTTTCAGGGGAAGGAGTGTTCGCCTCACTGCTCAGTTTAGATAATAAAAAAAAGGGCAGGCTCAGGCCCGACAATATCCTCACGAGTTTTTTTAACGAGATACGCCGGATGGTGCTCGAAACATTTATACTGTTTATTTGATAAATCACTGCGAAAAGGTTCAGTACCAAATGACTGGAAATGCGCGAAAGTCATTCCTATCCATGAATCGGGGTGTACTAGTGACACTAATAATTATAAACCGATTTCCTTGCTTTGCACGGTGAACAAGCTGCTTGAACAAATAGTTCATAATCATTTTGATTCTTTCTTTGAAACAAATGATATTATCTATTCAGAACAACATGGTTTAAGGCGGAAGCTTTCTACGCGACTACGCAACTCGCAGAATCGGTTCATTACTTTTCAGATCCCTACCGAAAAACAAAACAAAACAAAAACCTCTATAACTTTATGTTAACTGAGTTATATAACAGAACATCTAGCTGCATTTCTTGCTGGAAACCTGAAATTCAGTTTGCAGACTTTTCGATGGGGATATCATTAACAAAAGGGGACAGACGGACGTTATATTTTTAGATTTTTCTAAAGCCTTTAACCGAATGTCACATCCCAAACTTCTTCTAAAGCTATCAAATTGTTATTAAATGACAAAATGCTTTGTTGGCTTACAGACTACTTATGCAATAGGCACCAGTTTGTTGAGGTAAAAGGGCAAAGATCACCATCCCTGCCGGTATGTTGCGGTGTACCACAGGGATCTTCCGCCCTCTTCGTTTCCACTCCGTTCCACCTTCAGTCCGAGCGCAGTGGACACCACGAGTTATCCTAGCCGATCCAGCGCCGGGACAAAATCACGTGACCTACCGGTTGGGCAGAGCGACACAGGGAGCTCAAGGTCACATGACACTCTCTCAACGCTGGATTGGCTGGAATGGCTGTTAGCGTCCGCTGCGCTCGGACTGAAGGTGAAACAGAGTATAGTTCTGTCTATTTGCTGGTTATCTATAAAAAAAAAAATCATCAGTGGCGTCACAATGGGGGGGGGGGGGGGGGGGGGGGGCGGACGGTCCGCCCTTTCCCCCCCGTTGTGACGCCACTGGCTGGTGTGAAGTAGACTTCTCTCACTGACATTCACACGAGAAAACTCACCCGAAAATTGGAAAGTTTCTTCTCAATGGGATAAAAGACAACTTTTAATGCCGGGCTTGACTGACGGTCGAGGCAGGGCTTCGCGGACCCATGGAATGCCTTTGCGGACCGCAAAAGGTCCGCGCCCCGTGGACCCCCATTTGAGAGCCACTCACTTACAGAATATCAGTGCCATAATGACTGCTTGAAATTTTCATTTTTTTCCTAACACCGTTAAAGAGTGTAATGAATTACCTTTTGACATTGTAAGTGCAGCATCTTGGCAATAATTTAAAGTGTCGCTCTTTTCACTGTATATCCCTATAGATGAACCCCATGCAGTGGCGTACCAACTTTCTTTTAAGTGGGGGGGAGGGGGGGGGGAAATTAGAGCCAACCACCAGCCAGCCGCCCCGCCCCCCCCCCCCCCCCCCCCCCTTAGGGCCATGGGGCGGTGTCCTTGGTATCCCTTTGGCGCCGCCGGCCAGTGTTTGCCCTGCCCAGCGGCGGCTGTTTCAGGGAGGGGGGGGGGGGGGGGGCAAAACACATTCCTTGCCCCCCACTCTGAGAACTCAGGGGAGGGGGGGGGCAAGCGCCCCCTTGCCCCCCCCCCCCCCCCCCCTTGGTACGCAAATGACCCCATGTTATTGTGGCCTAAAAGTCTTGAATTATCATGTTTACGTGTGACTGATGTGTCAATTCTTCAGTGCTTCGATGTTTTTTTTTTTTGTCTTTTGTCTTTTTTAGTCATTGTACGTGTGTGTATGTGCGTGCGTGCATGCGTGGTAGGTGATAACTTTTGACCTAGCACTCTTTTGCTATTGTTGCCAATTTTTGTTGTGTTAGCATTGTTGTGAATAACTTTGTCGCACTGATATCCCTCATATTGCACCTTTCCCCCGGTCCTACGATGCCTTCCTTGAAAAAGTGATATCTGCAAATAAAAAAGAAAAGAAAATTCACGGTTTTATCATATTCAGATATATTCTGCCAACATTATGGGATCGCCCTACCGTCGGAAACGCTTTTGAGTCTGTGTTGCCTGCAGCTGTGTGAAGTGTAGATGTAGACCAACTGTCCCGTTTACCCATGTAAAAAAGCGTGGAGAAATGTACTTTTTTATTATAATTTTTCAGCGCGCGTTTTATTGTTGCCGTGTAGGCGTGGTGAGGTCTGGTGAGCAGTGAACAAGACCGCCTTCTTCCTGTGGCTTCAGTTTGTGTTTGTTTACTCCACTGATTGATACACCAAATAACAAGACTATTAAATTGGTCTATACGCGCAGTTCTGTCGGGTGAAACCAGCAGCAGTCATTTCTCGATGCCAGCTTACTTGTATGTTGTTCCCTCTCACGTAAATCTGAAACTGAAAAAAAAAAAAAAAGGCGCCGATGTGAACGCAATTATTATAGAAGAGGTCCGAGGAGCTCGTATTTGTTTACACGGTCTCGCTTTTGCACGTTCCTTTCTCTCGTCAACAACTCCCCATTTTTTCCCCGACTGAAAGACCGAGGAAAATACTATATTTCGGCGACAGTTTATTCGTTTAGTCGGGCTTTCAGATATATTGATCACACAGAGGGGCCGCGAGCCTCAGAAAAACAAAATGACGTCATCCGGTACCCCCGTGCACATCTTTTTCGGTGGAAGGAAGCCACAAAAGTTCGTTCGCACTCCACGCCGCGGCGCTGGTGCTGCTGTCCCCTCTACTATGCAGATAGCGCGGACGCTTCACTTCACGCGGTGGTGTGGGCAAACGCTGGATTGTTCGGAAACTGAACCGCGAATTTCCCCGAGAATCTTGGACACTCCAGGAAACATCTTGAAGCGGTCGGAGGCGGCTGAAAGGCGTCCCTGTATTACCTTCCACCCAAAACTATGTGCGCGAGGAAGAGCGTAGGCACACGTCTGTTAGAACTGAAACCATGAAGAGTAGGGGTGTCGCGAACTTTTGTCGAACCAGATTTTTTGGTCGAAACTTTCGGGGTTCGACTGGGTCGAACCGGTTCGACGAACCTTCGACCTTTTCACCAGATTCGACCGGTTCGACTTTGTGGACAGTGTGGCCAGACATTGATACAAGCATGTGTAGGTTTTTTAGAATTTCTTTTTTATGCAAAGGGTTATTTTATTGTGTGAACAGCTGCAATTAAAAGAAACTAATTCTATTCACTGAAGAAGTTAATAACTTAAATTTTAGTACTGTATTGACTGAAATAGCCGATCAGCGCTGCACTTAATTCATCTCTTAGCTATTACCATCCAATCCGAAGCCAACTGGCCAGCCTGTCGCGCATGCGCACACGAGTCGAACTTCAATACAAGGTTCGACGAATTTTCACTAAAAGTTCGAAAAAGTCGAACCTGGTCGAACTCGAACCGCGGCCGGTTCGCGACACCCCTAATGAAGAGTATAATCGTGCGTGGATTGGTCACAACTTACACGCGTTGCGCAAAAGCGTGGTGGTGAGGAGAGCGGACGGAAAGGCTGAAACGCTTGCGGACGACCAACGCCTCCGACCGTTTTTGCTTAGCAGGGAAGTATAAGAGTATAATGTATTAGAAAATATAATCTATATAATTTCGTTTATATGATCGGAATCAAAGCCTAAACCTTGTCAAAGTTTGGCATAAACTGCCGCCTGTCAGGAAGCGCATGTTTGACCTCTCGCTATTTTGTTACTTCTCAAAATACTGCGCATGAGCCTTCTGTGACACTCTAAAGACAGATTTATTACGCTTAATGAATTAAAAAAATATATTTTGAAGTATAATTTTTTTTTAAATGTCGAACTGTGTCTTTTTGATGATTTTTTGCATAGTTTGCCAATTTTTAAGTGTGACCTCCTTTAATATATTTTAATAACCTTGACATCACCTGAAAGCTAAAACGTAGGTCTTTTTATTGAATGTTAATTAAATTTTATATGTTTAAAATAAAATTAATTACAAACATTTGAATAAATGATTGTTTCGAAAATCCAGCAAATTCGGTACCGATTAAAAAAAATATTTATTTTGTGTTCTATTGGTACCAAGGTATGATTGTGGTCTATCAGCAAATATAAACAAAAAATATAGTATTCTTAACGTGGAACTTTGTTTGGCTAGTTGCTGCGGATTTCGTGAAGCTGCATTAGGGATGTCGCGAACAGGTCGAGGTTCGAGTTCGACCAGGTTCGACTTTTTCGAAATTCTTGTGAAAAGTTCGACAGAGGTTCGACTCAGGTTCGACTGCTATGCGCATGCGCGACAGTCTGGCCAGTTGGCTTTGAATTGGATGGTGATGGCTAAGGGACGAATTAAGGGCAGCACTGATTGGTTATATCAGTTAATAGAGTACAACAAATTAAGTTATTAACATCTTCAGTGATTAGAATTAGTTTCTTTTAATTGCAAACTGTTCATAAAATTAAAATAACCCTTGATACAAGTATCAAGGTCAGGCCAAACTGTCCAAAAAGTCGAACCGGTCGAATTTGGTTAAAAGTCGAAGGTTCGTCGCACGCGGTTCGACCCAGTCGAACCCCGCAAGTTCGACCTAAAAATCCGGTTCGACAAAAGTTCGCGACACCCCTAGAAGCCGTGGCCTGTGACGTCCCGTAATGAAACGCGCGCCATGTTGCATTATGGGCCGGACGTCACAGACCTACCACACCAATTCAGTTTCCCCGCCAAATTTAGCGAGGAAATTGACGTCACGTGACCTGTTGTAACGTGACCTAAACATACGGCAATTTAATTTCTCCAACAAATTTAGCGGGTATATTAACGGCACGTGACCTACACACCAGTTCAGTTTCCCCTCCAAGTTTAGCGGAGAAGCTGACGTCACGTGGCCTGACGTCACGTGATGCTAGAATGTTTCACGTATGCAAGAGAATTGCCCAGCAATTTGCATACAATTTTTTTTGTATGACCGCAATTAATGCTTGATTCTTGTCAGTTGTTTGTTGTGACTGCACCCTCGCATAGGTGATATTCTGGCCAACATTGTGGCGTGGACAGTTAATTACCCAATATAATGCTTCAATTAACACGTAACCTAATTAAAATTGTGCGTTATATGGAGCAGTGGCGTGGAGACATTTTTGGTAAAGGGGGGGGAAGAGAGACTGGAGATGGCCGGAATGTTCATGACTTGAGGGACGGGAACAGGGATTTCCCTAGACCCCCTAGGGGAGGGTTGAGACTTCCCCTAGTTTTCCTGGACACCCCCCTTGAATCTAAAAAAAAAAAAAAAAGAAAGGAAAAAATAAAATAAAATTAATTTTTTTCAGATAAAGTAGAAAACACCACCTCTCAGGTGTATATATAGAGAAAGGGAAACATACGTTACGGGTATGAGCATTTGGTTCATAGACCTCTATAATTTAGCTAGTAGACTAAAAAAGAAACAGTTTTATATTTTATCTAGCCTCCGCTCGCATCGCCTCCCCCCCGAGTCATTGGTACACCCCCCCCCCCCCCTCCCCATGATTAGAATCCTGGGGAAACCCCTGACGGGGGGGGCAGGGGCGGATCCAAGGGGTGGGGGGGGCGACGGGAACGGCCCCCCCCCCCCCCAAACAAAGTCGACCCTCCCCCCTCCCTCCTCCTCGGAGGGCAATTTGACGTGGGGTAGACCTCCCGGTGCACAAGAAAGAATGGGAGAATAGTATCCTTACACATTTTTTCGCCCCCCCCTCTCCCCCCCCCCCCCCCCCCAAGAAAAAAAAACGGAGTTCTGAATTTACCCCTGCGGGGGGGGGGGGGGGGGGGGGGGTTGGTCGAAATGGATGCGGCTGGATTTCGGGGGAGGGGGGCTAAAGCCCCACACGCCCCTCAGCTGGCTGCGCCAGTGGTGCCGGAGTAAAGTTGATTTTACTCTGCAATAAAGCCTGCCATTTTACAACGCACATTGTTGCCAGTAGAGAGTCTCCTTCTGGAGACTCTCTACTAGCAACATCTTCACGGAAAAATATTATTTTTATAAAATGTTTCGGCTATTTGTTACGAAAGGGTTATTGATGCGGTTCTGCCAGTTTCCAGCCAAATAGAAAACTATTTAAAAATTCGGCGGAGTGCCCTTTTAATCGCGCTTATATAAACAAAATACTATATATAATATTTTATTATACCTTGCTACAAATTAAAAATGAAACAAATAAAAATATTGTCATTTGGGAAAATCGATTTGGAGTTTCCTAAATTTTCGAAACGTTCGTTCATTCAATGTTTATGTAACAGGGCTTATTTCTTACATATAATATTGAATTTGTATTCACTAAAAAGAGCTACGTTTTAGCTTTCTGGTAATGGCAAGGTCATTCAAATTTGTTATAAAGGTCACACGTAATGACTTGCCAAACTTTACTGAAAATCAACAAAGGCACACAATTCAACATTTTTTTTTTCTTTTTAATCATTAGAAAAATTTAACATTCTGCCTCTGATTTCAAGAATGCTCCCAAAATAAAAATTCAAACCCTAAACCCAGGCACACTATGTATGTTTGTTGCGTCTGTGGTTTTAAAAATTAAAAACCAAATAACTGTGGGGAAACAAAAAACACAAAAAAAACAGCCACTTATTTTAGTTGAATTGACTGAATGCATAACACGGGCAGTGTTTTTTGTGATGGGGCAAATGGCGTAACAACTAGTTCTCGAGCGAAGGTGCAAACCAACAAACTTCGCAAAAAGAAGTTTCACTTGCTGCGACAGTATAATAAGAGTTGGAAATAAATACAAACTTTTCCCTTTTTTAAGTCAAAACGAAATAAAAAAAGGTTCTTGCGGTATACTCGACATTGTATTGGACAAAATAAAACGAAAGAATGGGGTCATAAGAATTGATGTACCGTTTTCTTTTCCCCCTCCGACAAGCTGTACCCGAAAGCAAAAGCGAAACCCTCCCATTAATTAATGATGATGATGATGCTTAATAAAGCTTCTAACGCTTCCAGCGTTAGTCGTTTATCTTTACGCTAGAGCTAGCTAGTTCTTAGTATAAATGCAGTTCATTAATCATTGTTGAAGTCATGGCCAGTCCTGCAAAGATAGAAACGCGTAAAGGTTTCTGAACTAAAAGTTGCACTGAAGGGTCATTGGTTCGCGAACTTGGCTGCACAACATGTTTACGTTTAAATTGTGCGCAAGAAAAGTGTTGCCTCTCGCGATCAGAGATCACGGGGTCAGGGACATTTGTAGAATTCAAAGACGACAGAAGTAGAAAAACGTAAAATACGACCCACCAGATGGTGGAATTTCACAATCCTAGCCTACGTACACTGTGCCAACATGTCGGCTGCCGGGTGGCCGGTTTCGAAATTTGAACTGTAGCATCTTCCGATCGCCGGCATCTGGAAAGAAGCTAGTGCTCTCAGCTGCCGACGAGTGCAGAGTGTCGTTCCTAAGCGCTTGATATGCGTTTAGAAAGACAGTTGTTTCGTTCTAAAAAAACTCTTAGGGAGAGAGTGAGAAAGTCCGTGGGCGGCGCAATGTCCGAAATAGCATCACCGTCCAACACGCTGCCGCCTTGCACGACAGCACCTCCCCTTCTCCGACATATCAAGC
>NW_024609835.1:164658076-164764476 GCF_016920785.2 Ixodes scapularis
GAAGCGACAAGCCCGATGTCTACTCCGCGGCTGTCGCTTTTCCGCAATGCACCCGTGCCCGGTGAAAAGCGCCCTCGACGGAGCCGACTAACCCGCCCGTAGAGGTTACGAATAATAATAATAAATAAAAAAAAAAACATAATAGGAAATTCAGGGTACCGTCAATGATCGATAAAGATAAGAGGTCGGACAAAGGGTAAGTTGGTTCATTATGTACTAAAAGCGCCACAAAAACAGGGACAGAGAAAGGATTGACGCCTTTGTTTTGTAGTCATTCCTTGCTCTGTCCCGGTTATCGGAGCTTTGAACACCCCAGTCGAACAGAACGGTACGTTATTCTAAGAAATATTGAAAAATCGTCGTGGTACACAGTCCAACGTCACTGATCAGGAAGTACACTCTAAGACCGGTCCCTCATAAAAAACGCTGTCCCTCTGATTTTAGAGGGGACAACAATGCTTTCAGGGGGACAGCCCTTTTTAAGAGGGAAATTGAAAAATAAAATAGCAACATCTAGAGGGACACCAACATATTAAGAGAGACCAAGGAAACCGTTTCGTTAGTCCCTCTGAACAGGAAAGACAGACAAAAAGATTCACGCGTGTCCCTTCATATTAAGAGGGGACCGGTCCCTCTTAACTGGACCAATGTAGTTCGGTCAGGAGAAGGGGGGCAGGCGCACTAATCCACGGCAAAGAGTTCAGACGGTGCTAAGGCTTCGCGCCAATTCACGGAGAGCTGGAAACGGTCGTTGCCGGAGAGTCGCAAGCGTCATGCTGCTCGTTTGACTTCCTTCGGGTGAGTAATCCTGTCATATTGGCGCTTTTGTTTTGGGTGCATTGCGGGTGGGAATAACGAGCCATCAATATTTTCACGCTGGCTGTGAGATGGACGAGCTTTGCATGTAGAGTGAGAGTGTTCAGCTGTAGTCCGCGGACGCGGTCGCTTCCTGGATCTGCTCGTTCAGCTAGGACAAAGCGTCGCTAATCGTTTGCCCTGCCGTGAGCCGCAGGGCTGTCTTTCGCACAAAACACTTTTAGCGGGTTAGGGTGTCCCAATGTGTACGCGTCTGTCTTAAGCTGGTGATATCAGACCATTTTCTGTCCGACGCTTTTGTCTACTTTTCAATTTCGAACGCGCGATCGTTCTTCTCCCAGCTCGAGCTGCTAACTTCGGCAGTGCTACGCCGGCATTTTATTACCGGCAATTTCCTGGTATTTTATCCGTGAGCGTACACTGTCGGCATCGAGTACTACAAAGGATGGCATCACCCTCCCTAAGGCAAAGCCAACATAAAGGCACCCTAGCTGGGGCAGTCAGTGTTTGTAAGCTTGGCTCGCCGATTTCTTTCTCGGTGTGCACTCTAAATGCTTGAGGTTGACCGCTCGAGAGCGTTGATTGACAGAAACAATGTTGGCAATTTTGCGTTTGTTTGCCTTCACAATTCATTACAGCAATTTACACTGCAACGTTATGTTGTAGACATCGTTAGCGTTGCAGTGATTATGAAAATTTTTTTCTCAAGTGGGCGGCGAGTAAAAACCCATAATGTGTGTGTATGTTTGTGAAAAGGTCAGGGGGATTGCACGAGCACAAACAAAAAGAAGAAATAAAGGTTTTTTTTTCTTCGCGTGTTCGCGTTGCGTCGGCGTCGCGGCGTCTGGGGGAAGGGTGGCGGCCAGGGAGTACATTTTATTTATTTTTTTTTGTATTTCTTTCGCGTACTGTTTTGTTCGTTATATTTTGACAATCGTGCCGGCACAGCTACCGGCTTTTTTTTTTTTTTTTTTTTTTTTCTAAAACATGCGCTAGATCACTTCTGCAGCTTCGAGCCGCAAATGCAATCCATGCTTTCCAAAGCACATGGGGCTTCTAAAGTTCATCTGCTACTAAATGCGTTTTCGTTTTGTCTTGGTAATACAGAAACAATTGATTCTCGTAAATTAATTAAAACTGCAGTCTATTCTCGTACCAAAAATTAATAGTAGCAGAAGTTGCGTCATAAGCTAATGTCACTCGCTATTTCATCGCATACAGATTGGGTTCCGAATCTTTGAACTGTTTGCACTTTATTTTCGCATTTGTTTCCTATCGCCTGCTTGATAACAGGTAAAAGCGCTTCATTACCTTTATTCTAATTCCCACCCTCTGTATCTAAAGGAAAACAATATGGTCTTTCATTCAGCTAAAGGTGGATGCACAACTTCGGTTCCATAACACGATCGTCACCATGCTGGGAAACCTGGAGGAGGTAAAAGGGGCCTTCTGCGGAGACAACCCAACAACATTCTTGAACATTAAGACCATCCTCCGCTCTCGATTGGCCAGAAGTTCTTTCATCACCTGTGGTATGTGAAAAAGCGAATGCAAAAATAGAAATCTAAGTTTGACGCTGACGCAATTTTTTTTTTTTTTTTAAGAATTGCTGCTTGCAGGACGATTTTACCCCTGACGAAAAAGTTCCAAGACCCAAGACTTTCTTCGGTTCGGAGAAAGGGATCGTTTCTGGGAACTGGTCAGTGAAACTCACCGCTAGCACGACTATGGAGGGGGCACTAGTCATGTGCTTATGGGTGTATTACATAACGGGACTTTCCTACCCCGTGGCATGTGGACAAACCCTTGGACTCCTCTAGGGTCTGCTCGTTGAAATAAAGTGTTTCGATTCAGTTTATGTCGGAGAAGCTCATAAAATCGCTTATGGCCGTTCAAAAACAACAGAAATTCTGAGCTTCTGCTGATGGCAAGAGACGCCGAATAATTAGTTTTTAATGCTATGAAGTAGGTAACTACGCTCTAAAAAAAGCACAGGAATCTACTTTCCCGAGCCAGCACTTGGAAAGTCAATCACCGTAACCCACGGACGCAGCTCAGCGAATCACGATGCCGAAACATAAGATTAGACCAAAAAAGCCAGTCCGAGTTGTGACATTAACCAATGCAAAACATCACGCTTGTTGTGCTTAATGTCGCAACTCATTATTTTGGTATAATCATATGTTTCGGCATCTGCATTCGCTGAGCTGCCTCCGAGAGTTATGGTGATTGTCTTTCCAAGTGTTGTGCGGGAAAGTAGACGCACGGGCTTTTTTTTAGAATGCACTTTTCTTTTTGTGTTATCCACTAAAAACAGTTTTTTTTTTCTTTTTCCAGCACGATTGTATTGTTCTTTATGATAGGCAAAATGAGTCACTCTGCAGCACGAAATTTTTTGTGTGATAGCTTCCAAGAAACGCCGATTTCTGGCGTCGTTCTAAGTCATTTTTTATTCGTAAAAGCTACCAGAACATCGCTATAGAATTATTATTTTGATGAAGACATATCAAAATATTTTCTTGCGTCATGGCAAATAAAACAGTGTTTACTCTTAAAGATTGTTACTGTTTTCTTTAACACATTGATTCCGTTTATCAAACAAGATATACAGATCAAATTTCAATTCTGCTACGCAGCACAAAATAACTTTGGTTAAACCATATCAGCAAAAGTGCGAGAAGTGCAGTGCAGCATGTCAGCTTACACTCAAAACACGAAGGAGCAGAAATTGTACGATACAATAACAGAGGTAACTTAAAGCCGGGGTCACGCTGCTTATACATCATACAAAATACATTCTGCAGACATGTTCCAATGCGAGTCACCGCGACATCCGTGCTTTGTATGCCACGTGACAAAGTAACCTCTTAATTGGTTACCTCGTGGCGTACGAAGCGCGGATGTCGAGGCGACTCGTTTCGGAACATGTCTGCAGAATGTATTTTGTATGAAGTATAAGCAGCGTGACCCCGACTTAAGGGGGACTATGCCCCTACATTTTAAGCGGGCCACCGTCCCTCCGAATTTAAGGAAGAAAATATCTAAAAACTGTCCCTCTTAATTAAGGGACTCTGACCTCAAATTTAAGGGAGACGCCGCCTCGCTTACTTTAAGAGGGGTGGTGTCTCACTTAATTAAGAGGGAGCATCTCCATGTAATATTAAGAGGTCTGTCGCCCCCCTTAAAGTTAAGTGGGAAAAAATCGAAGAAATGTCCCTCTTACTAAGTGGGACCGGGCTTAGAGTGTACCGCGCACTCCCTAAAGCAGATCGACAGGTTGAGGGTTCAGCTCCCAACTGGAATATTTGCTTTCCACGAGTTCACCCAGTCGTACGTTTGTTCACTCGGTTCGTACATCTGCACATAAAAACCTTCGTACTCTATCTCTCTCTCTCTCTAAAAAAAATAGAAGATGAATATAACATTTTTTTTTTTAAACGAGACAAAGAAACTCAAAACACATGCCCTTTTAACAATAAAAATTACCAGAAAAAAAAAAATAATAGAGAAACACTTGTGACACAAGGTGCTCGAGCAGCTGCGGCGTTTTTCACATCGAGAAGCGAAGAGAAATTACCAATCAGGCAACTCCACGTGCTTTTCACGTGCACACGCATTCACCTTCCCTCGCAGACTGGAGCGCAATCTACACGCGGCACAATCCAATTTAGTACCTATGTATATGAAGGCCCGACTCAGGCCGAAACGTCGACCAATATGTGATAAAACTCCACTAAATACTTTAACTACGTTTACTCTCAAATAAGCACAGTTGTCTAAGCAGTTCTATATCTTTTCCTTCGACACGTTACAGGTGCAAGCCACGTCTGAGGCCGCCCAATATGTCGGCCGCCCAGATGTCGAAATCCCGGCTCCATTGTTTCGCGGCAGCCCGAAGGCAGCTCCGAAATCGAGAAAGCGTCGCCGTGCGGGTCGGGGTCGAACCCGCGACCTTGAAGCGAAGTGCTCGAGGCCCGCCACTGCGATCGATTGACCGTGGCCCGAGCCGCCCCCGGGGCCGGCTCGAGGACTCTCCCGCAGTTCCCCGGACTAAAAAGGATTGTTCACGGCTTTGCCTTCGAGTGTGGTCGAGTGCGCTTTGCCAAGTGTCGCAAACTTTCGTCCACAGTTCGCCTAGTTCTGAAACCTTCCAACTGCTGGCCAAAGAGAAGCAAACTCGGCTTACAGATATGTGTCCAAGTTTGGGGAACAAATAACTTATAAAGTAGCTCATTTTATATTTGTAAACTGATCTCACACACAATACAAGTAAAGACGTTTGAGGCTTTAGTTAGTTTATTAACGTGAAACTATATATACTCAATGCTGCACCATCTCCTTCGCCAGGTAGCGTCAGCTCGTTTAAAAAGTTTCGCGTATGAGCACAAAATTGCAGCTTGAGTAGAACTTCTGTCGAACTTGGCGTTAAAAGTTCGAAAAAGCAGAACCTGATCCAACTCGAGCCTCGGCAGGTTCGCCGCATTCCTAGTAGGGCTGGTCGTCGATTAAAACATTTAACCCGATTAATCGCAACCTTTTAATGCATTAATTAATCGATTAATCGGTCTCGTTCATTTCCATGCATATAATAAAAAAGTTTTTTTTTCTTTTTTTATGCTTGCTTTTGGTAAATTTCTGAAAACGGCGCAATATACAATTTGAATTTCGAATCAACCTCTGTGGTTGAGAACACTTCAGACGCTCACGCTTACAAATTATTAATTGAGCCGCATGTGGCAAAGAGGTTCGTTAAGAGGGCGCGGTACCTCTATTTATTCGTCCGTTTCAGCCACCAGATGGCGCGCGGCTCGAAACGTGGTTGAACGCGCAACTTCTAGATGGCGCCAGTATCGAAGTGTAAAAAGGCCCGCGTTATCCGCTGCGTGAAATAGATCCCGAAATGTGCCGTGTTCTCCCGGCGGAGGAAGTTTCTCCCTCCCTCGCGCGCGCTTGGTATGTACGCGCGGTGGCCGAGCTCGGCCTCTGCGCTGTGTGATGCAGTGGGTGGCGCTCGTTTCTGTTCGGAGGTACGAATAAAAATGCCGGTCCCCTTTTATACGATGCTCGTTTCTATAGCTTGTTTTTTCTTTTTTTATCTCAAGTGACATACAGTACCGCCTCTTCGAAATCGTCCTTTGCGGTGAGCGATTGAGAGTCAGGTTAGCATTTTATTTGGGTCAGCACTACACGTTCAATGGAGACCTCGGGCGGCGATGTAAATATGCATTGCTCCCCAAAGTGTGTCCAAGGTGCGCAATGGAAAGGGTATTGAAGGCGCGCGACCGTCGGTTGGTAAAATACGTGCGTTAGATTCACTTATTCAGTCTAATCATTTTTGCCAACGTCTTTTATCTGTTTCGACAAATGACATGGTCGAGTCTATTAATAACCTTAGCTAGATTGGACGTACGGAGTGTCCGGGCTTTAAATAAATTTACTTCGTTTATGTGAATGAATAACTGTTTTCTCTTTTCCGTGCTCGGTGCTATGCAAAAATCGCTGAGATGTTATGGTAGCTCAGTGTAGCGGCGTTTTGCACGCTGACTCGCTATTGCATTCGCTGTGCACAATATGTGTTTAGATGAAATGTGCCAAATCGTATTTCCGATCGATATGATAGATTTACTTTGCTACAGTGTTAATTATATTTTCCTGATTTAAACTGGTTCGTCCCTGATCTGAGCCTAAGTTCAAATTCGAAGGGCAGACAGACTTAGCGTCGTAACAGCCGTAATGCGCAGAAAGAAATTAGTACCATGAAAGAAAAACAAAAGGATACGAGGTGGCTCAGTGTTATAGAAGTAATGAGTGTGCAAAGGATGCCATCGTACGTGCTTTTGTTTTCTGTTTTTTGTTTTTTTAACTCTCCGCATCGCTGGGAAACGCTCAAGGTACCAGCAAAGACAGCGAGCTGGCGTGAAATTTCCATCGAGCGGAAAACGAGTGTCATTTTTATTTCATCATGCGCTTTCATTTCGATATGGCTCAAAATGGGCGCGAAATAGTAACAGGTAAGGCAACAAAATTTAGATGTTAGGTCTGGAACACCGCCATACTCGGCCATCTTGGGGGCATCTCTCGCGAGTCAATACGGCAAAGGTATTGCGCGTCGAACTGTACGTGAGAGTTATCCATTTCAGCAAAACCTTGATTTCGCAAAATTATTGTGGCTCGAGTCGTGGCTTCCAGTACTTGGAAGCCACGAGCGAGAAATAAATGACAGTTGATTTTGAAGGACAATCGCGACGTGGAAACCCATAAAAGAGAGTTCCAATAAGACGAGAGCTTCCTCCCCTTCTCTTCAAGTGCGTGGGTTACGCTCTCAATCCTGCACCTGTGGTAACACTGCAGGCTCCTAAAATTTCTTTAAAAACGTTCCTGATCGCAACAACTTTTTTTTTTTTTTTTTTGTCGAGGCGCTATTTCATTTTTTTTTCTTTTTGTCTACCTTGATACCCCATCAACGCAAAAAATACCATAAACTAAAAAAAAAAAAAAATAGTGGGCATACAACGACAACGCACCCACTGGGACCCGAGTCAAGGCAAGAACAACTAACTACTAAAAGGGGAAAAACATCATGTTCGCATACACAGACGGAACGCCTCCATCGAAAGAAATGAATCATGCGCTTGTTCTGCCAGTCTCGTTGTGCGTCTGTCAAAAGCCACAAAGGAGGAAGACAATCAGCGCCTACACCACTCCCCTCCCCTCCCCCCCCTCCCCCCCTCCTCCCCCCCCCCCCCCCCCACCACCCCTAAAAAGAAGAAAAAAAAGGATTCTTGGGCGCGCGCGCGGTCGCCCAAGCGATGACCTTGGAAGGGTGTGCGATTGTAGCACGTTTGTCCCCCGGTTGTGCCCCTGTCCCAAATGCCACGGTCCGTTTCTCCCAAGTGCCCGTCTTATCTTCCCGAGTATCAACTCCGCAGTGATTCTGAATCATTCCGATGCTTTCCAACGTTGCAAAACTGTTATACTTCGTTTCAGCTTCGGTCCGAGCGCGGCCGATGTTATGAGCCGAAGGGCCAATTAAACAGCGAAAGAGGCACAACGTCATGGCGTGCTCTCTGCAGTTGATAGGACCAGCCGGTATTCGCCGTCTCTCTGTGCGTGCTCCGGCGTGCTCCTCCGCCGGCTAGTCTTATCAAGCGCAGAGAGCACGCCATGACGCTGCGCGTTTCGCGGTGTTTGATTGGCCCTTCGGCTCATAACATCAGCCGCGCTCGGACCGAAGCTGAAACGAAGTATAGACGAATATTTGCACAGAAGTATACACTGTTCGCAGAACTATCTACGGCGCTAAAATTCAAAAGCGCCGTGTTGGATTCGGAAACTCGTGTAGGCTTAGCTCATTGTTAAAACATTCTTATTCGCTCGATGAACTCCACAAAACGTGTAAATATTATAATGAACTTTCCAGAGAACGATAGTTGTTGTCGGGGTTCCAGGCGACCGGACAGGTCGCAATTATTGGCTGATTAAAAATTTTATTTTATAATCACAATCGTATCATCAAGGGCACGCCATTTCCTCATCACTTCTTCTACGAAAAGAGTTGCTGTATTCGTAGCACACACAGACGGAAACGGTTGAGACTGTGCCCAAATAATATCTTCTTTTGGCAGGTACTGCGCAGCGATTACACACAATGCCTCTAACATAAACATGCTGCTCCACATGTCTACTCACAAGATGCAATACATCGTTCTCCCAACTTTGTTGAAATGGGCATGAAAGCGCGTAACCGTCACTTTTTTGAAGTTCTACTTAGAGGTGAAGTGTTTACCGTAAAAAGTCGTTAATTATTTATTTCTTTCCGTTCCACTACAAAGCTCGATTCACTTAAATTTTTGTTTTTATATCGTCTCTACAGCGATTTTACGTCGGTACTTTCGTGTTAGAGGACATCACATAATGTGCGAAAATAAAAAAAAAATAAAACGGTAGGATCGATGCTGCATAGCCTTTTTTTGTGGACATCAAGAAAAAAAAAGAAAAAAAGATAGTAGTTGTCTTCACTTCGCACTGCATGTTTTAGCACGGAAGTTCCTATTTGGTTATAATGTCTTTATTTTCTTAAAAATTGTATACAGTAATTTAAATTACCGAATTACAAAAACGTCGAAATTGTATAATTGCTTTTCGTTGGGACGCCATGACGACAGCGACACTCGTGTTCCCTCGTGGTTTTCGCCAGCATTTCTACGATGAATTGCCAGGATCGCGAGATGCAACAGCGTGACACTCCGTCTTCTGTGACGTCATTTGTTGCACTTCGGGACCACTTTTGATGTATGGCCAGCATAAGACGCTAAACACACTAGTCGGAGACGCGCTCCAGGTGCCATAGAACTGCTCCTAAAAGTAGCTGTCACGTGCTTTGCTCCGCGACTGTGATTCCCTCACAGCAGCTCTGACTGAGGGTTGCCAAATTACGGTGAAACGGAGTATAGACAAAACAGACCGGAAACGAGCTGCCAGCATACGATAGTCAAACTCCAACAAAAAGGATTAGTTTCTTCCCAAGCTGGACGACATTTACCGGGCATCTTTAGAGCTGCGAAGCTCAAAATCACGCGTACTCATAAGATTTTTTTTTTCTCGCGTGTTTGTGATTTTTATGATGTCCTGCAAGAAAGAAAAAAATATATATGGTGAAGTCACTCCGAGGGGGTACCGATAACTGCGAGCCACGAACATGAAGGATTCGCTAACATCCGTCAGGAGTGTGAACGGTAAATCGTCACGCAAACATATTCTCACAAGCTGCAAATATTTATTTGGCTTAGCAAGTAGAATACTAGTATACTAACGACATGTGATTATTGTACACAAGATACCATTTCTCGGTTCTTCAAAACCATTTCCCTAGTCTGAACGGTCGCGCTACGGGCCGCGGCTAGCCGTGCCCTGGATAGACTACGGAGCTGCGTTGTGTCGTCTGCTACTGTACCGCCAACAGGAGAGCGATAGCTCTGTGTGCTCCACAGATGCGTGTTGCGGTATAACTCTGTACGTCTGTCCCAGAGGAAGACAAAAAGATAGGCTCTGTGAACCCCCTCCTAAGCTAACAGAAACAAACAGAAGTATACTCGTTTGGACTGAAAGGTTTACAAAATAGTGACCAGACATCGGAAAAGCATATGTCAGAGAACTTGGTTCATAAAATGGCATCATTGTTTCGAGCAAGAAATCACCTGCTCACCACTGGGACGATGAAATCGTCACTATTTATTGCGTCAGGTATATTTGCGCTCATGAAGAAAAATCTGAACACATCCTTCTCCCAAAGTCCTATGTCCAATAATAAACACTTTTTTAAACATCTATGCACAAATAACTCATTTTTTTCTACACTTGTATATACACGTTAATTAAACGACGTCAAACCGCATTTTTGATTAGATCTTGATGTCTACACAAACTACATTCCTATTTTTTAGGGCTTTATTGAACGATAACTTCAACTATAGTTAATGGAACACGATGACTCGATCTCAACAAAAACCTCAACGTGCGAAGCTTCCACAGACGGTCGCTTGCGAGTATTCTGAATGTGAGACTTCAGAAGCTTTCGCTTGCCATAGGGAGCTTGCTTTCGACTACAGCACTGCACGGGCCCGGAAAGCGCGGAGCGCGCTGCTGTGGGGAGAGGTTGACTTACAAGATGACGTGTTACGTGGTCACGTAAGATGGCATCATTTCGTGCAGCGTGATCACGTAAGATGACGTCATTTCGTGTAACGAGATCATGTAAGACGACGTGTTTGTGTCACTTGATCACGTAAGATGACGTCAGTTCGTATGAACTGACGTCATCTTACGACAACGCCAACAACATTAGTGCCGTCCGGAACCATTGACCTTAGAAACGCGCCTCTTCGCTTGAAGAGGTGATATGCGTTGATTGTTATTTGTTTCTTTTGCCTACTACAGACCATTCAAAAACTCGCCTTCTGGGTGCCACCAACTTCGTCTACTGGGCTGTGAAGCGCGTTCGAGCGTGCGCAATACCTCTCTAGGCCGAAAGATTGTACACTGAGTATGCGTTCACAGCTCAATGACTTCGGCATTTTTCGTCAGGATAGATGCTCCCACGAGAAGAGCGTAATGGATATGTGAATAGAATTGGAAATTTGAAATGTTCTTGTCCAATCGCATTTTTCTTTGGTTATCAAGGCTTTTTAGCGTCATCACAAGACGTTCAATCCATAATACACTGGTGATTAAAAAATAAGCACCGAAAAACATGCACCGATTTTCGCTCAAAAATAAACACCAGAAAAAACATACCGTAATCATTACCCATGTCACCTTTTTGGGTGATATGTGAATTTCCAGAAGAACAGCGAGTTATCACCCTCCCCTAGGAATACCCTGACTACAGAGCAGGCGACCCGTTTTTCCCCGCGTTAGACTGCGGTGACCACGAACCGTACGGAGGTCACAGGACGTCCGTGAAAAATAAAAAGGAGGAAAACAACGATCTACTCTGTGCGCGCTGCTTCGTCCCCGATTTCCACGACCCCAAGGCCGAAGGACGTTTGTGTGAAGGATAACAATAAAATAAAACTTTGCGTCAAAAAAAAAAAAAAAAGCCCGTTTTTAAAATAAAAGAAAAGTGGAAAGAAGCGCAACGCGTTGATGGTCCGCTTGCCACAGGACGGTTGTCTTCGACCCATAGCTCCAAGGTGAATTTGCCACGTGCGAAAACACGGAGACCTACCCAGCGAGAACCAGGAAAGCAAGACACGCACACTGACGCCTCGGCGTGCAGAATGAAACAGGATACGGGCGCGGAATACGGCCGCGGAAGAACACCTCGCACAGTGCCGATCCGGCCGATCTCCGAACGGACGATTTAGCATGGATGATGGATGGATGGATGGATGGATGATGGATGAATACGGCTGAGCCCTTTGGATCGGGCGGTAGCTTACGCCACCTAGCCATTTTGTTTTACCATTTAAGCTTAGAATATTTAAATGTGAAATCTATATTCACTTCGCAGTGCAAAGAAAGTGAGGCTATGAAACCCCCTTGCCATCAGTGAATAAGAAAATACCTAGTTTTCTCTCGATTTCTGCCACCATTCACTTAATCTTTGCTTGGTAATCTCTACAGTCTTGAAATCCACTCTCCCTTCGCTGTCTCTAAAACCCAATGACTTTATTAAATCTATGTTGTCTTCGGTAGGCATAGGGTGAAGCCCTTTACAGTAGAGTATCAAGTGCTCAGCCGTCTCGTTCTCCTCTCCACAAGCAGTGCATTTCGTGGACAGCGAGCGCCACCGCACGGGAGAGAGAGGTACCTTAAAAAAGACGAAAACAAGCACCGACACCTTGGTTCTTTATATTTGCTGTAGTTACGGAACAAATCGACTTACATGAATAATTTGAATATTATTCGATTCCGTAATAAATTTAAAAGACATTAAGCGCAATACTTCTTATGTTTGAATTTAGATAATTTTGTAAATTCGCTCCGAACGCAAGAGTGCCGAATTAGCCGATTTTGACCATTTTCATGATTTTTTTAAAGAATATAATTAAATTTATGATGAAACATTTGTTGCGCTTAGTGTCTCGATAATGACTCAATGTCTTTAAAGCCAGAATTTTCAAGAAGATCCGCGCAGCCGTTATTATGTGAAAATTTTTTTAATTTGGTGAAAAACTTCATGTATTCTCTATGGGGCTCTGAGGTGCGCCCCCTCTTAATATTCTCCGGCATGGGCGACCTCCCTTGATTGTTCACAATAGTCGCTAAACGGACAGTCGAACGGAGTTGACGTGGGCGGGACAGGTTGCAATTGCCTTCTGCAATCGTCTCAAGTTACGAATCTCGTACCTACAGTTTACTTTAGGGCAAACACCTAGCGTTATCCTTTGATTTAGGTGTACTCGTTCACTTCTGCGTGGTGAAAACGTTGAATTTTCGTCTCTTTAGGATCGTCAAAAATTTACCCATTAAAGGGATACTGAACCGAAATTTCGAGCTCACTAAACAAGGCCGGGCGGATAGGCGGGAAGCTGCAAAACCAAAAAATATCACTCATACGGCGATATATTTTTGGAAAAGAAGTGCGCGATTGAACCCGGCCGACGAGGCCGACGAGGCAAGGCACGTCACGATTCCCATCCCTCTCTCCTCCTCGCTACGTCCCGTCAAGCTGGTGAACCGAACCGAGGAGGAGAGAAGCGAGGCCGCTTCTCCTCCTCCTCAAATTCTCCCGGAGGACAGTTACGTCAAAGAACTCGCTTGATCGCGCCCTTCTTTCCCAGAAGTACAGCCAACCGTTTGAGATATCGATGTACGAGTGATGTTTTGGGGTTCGTAGCGTCCCGTTCAACACTTCTGCAGCCTTACTTTGCGAAATCCAAATTTCGGTTCAGTATCCCTTTAACCTGTTCAAATTATTAATCGCGATTAAACCATTAATCGGTCGGTTAACCGATCAATTGCCCAGCGTTAATTCCTAGCTGTAACCGCCAATGACGAAAGAACGATGGATAGATGCGTGGTGGCGGTTGAACCATTTTAATCGGGCGGCGGCTTGCGCCACCTATAGTCAAAGCTTCTAAATAAAACAATGAACTAATCTGCGATTCAATTCTCAAGAATGAACTAATCTGCGATTCAATTCTCAAGAATGAACTAATCTGCGATTCAATTCCCGCAGCCTCATCACCGGTCCAGTGGATCCGCAGAAATGCGTACCCGGATGCCGCTTCGTGTACCTACACTGTTAGCGAAAATGTAATATTTCGCCCGTTTACACCCCATTTTCACTCGTTAGCATATTTTTACACGCTCTGCTAGTGATAAATCGTCAAAAAATTACTTGGGGTAGTAAAAATTGGTGTTTCGGTTTCGGTTTACACGACTAGGCGTGTAAGCAACACTGAAAACACCCCAGCCCAACACCCAAAAACGTCGAGCGCCATGTTGCTTCTGCCTTGAAGCGGTACGGCGGACGTAGCAGCCGAAGGTGAGTGTTTGATTTTTTTTTATCAAGTTTGTATAGAATGTAGCACGTCTCAGATTTTTATTACATGACATTCAAGAACGTTAGATTTGCTTTGAGCAAGCCGGCTCAGGCGTTAAGCCCGATTCACACAACCGGCGTTTAGCCACCCCGTCAACCCCGTCGATTGGAAACGACTCGACTGCTCGCCGGTTCTTTTGCGCGAGCTTTCGCTCGGGCGCTGTGAACCCTATGAACTGTGGTGCTCAAAGCTAGCACAATTAGGCACGGCTAGCGTCCCGGTGGAAGCTGCAGAGAGCGGAAACCGAAGACACCGTCGCATAAGAGTGGCGAAGCCGCGATCCTGCGCTGATCGTTGTCCCGCCGCTCTCTCCGGCAATATCGACACTTCGCTGCTGGGTGTCTCGTATTTCGACGTTTTAGAGAAACTTGGCATTGGCAAGCGCGAGGAGTCTCTATATCGTTTTCTCCGTCGCCTGCGTGGAGGAAACACGGTGGCGACAGAAACATATGCTCATGCAGTCAGTCAACTTGGACAATCCCCCTGTTCCCTCAATCCTATCGCATTCTTTGACTGCGTTTGTGACAACAACGTTTCCCCAGTGTGAAAGCTTTCAGTCACAACGGGCTACAAACTGGGTTGTGCATTGCATGTAGCCCTGAGGGAATTCTTCGCCGGAGACACCAGCACATTAGTTTCATTGGTAAGGTGACCGGCCACTAACGTGTTTGGCAAATGAAGCGAGCACGGGTAAGTAGAAATGCAAACAATGTTGAATGAATATTAAGGTGGTTGTAGCCAGAGCCTGCCAGTTGAAATCAACCTTTAACAATATAGTCTGCGGTAACTTCTTTTTGCACTTAGGATTGCAATTTTAAACACAAAGCCACTCCACATAGCTGTCGAAAATCGTGTAAACAACAGCAGTCATCGACCCCGGTTCGGATGAGCGAAGCCTTAGCTTGATGAAAAGAATGGCAATCTATACTTGGTTGTTTCAATCACAACCTCGCACAGCTGAACAGACAAACAAATCAAGGAAATATATCCCGCGCTGGCTTGCAAATCACAGCACACAAGCAGGGTACATAGCAGAGCAGAAAACACTGGCAATGAGCACACGGAGGCATGCAGCTTCCTTTCTTTTTCCCTCGGCGAATGATTGGTTTGCTGCAGCATTCCGTAAGCACGTCGACATTCAAAAGTTGAGCCTGATCTGTCTTGCAGTGCCTTGCGGAACGGCAAGTATCGCCCACCATTCCACAAGGCACTGCAGGACTCGCAAATGTGTGAACAGTGCTTTGCAATAAAGGCCATGATCGGGCAGCAGGTGCCCATCTAAAGACATGTAATATTGATTGGCATTGAACGAACCTTTGGGCTTCATCACGTAGCAAGCATGGGTGAGGTATAATTCAAGAACATTTAATGTTCGACGAGTTTAGTACGTTGTGGTGCTTTCCCATCTGTTTCGGTGTCACGGAGTGGGGTTCAAATTAATAAAAATAATTCAATGATCCACTCTGAGAATAAACGAGAAATTACGGGAAAAGAACAAGAGAGCTAAGTTCGACCATTGACTAGCGCTAGGTCCACGCCTGGTGTATAATCAGTAGAGAAAGATGATGACACAGGGAGGATAAGCAAACAAAAGATTAGATTTAATAAAGTGAAAAACTAAGCTGTACACGGCAATAGAGCACTCAACACAATCCACACTCCAGCTCAAAGCTATGGAGCCCTGCGAGCCAGAAACTAATACTAAAAAGACTCGACGCTCATAAAACCGGAATAAGCCAACAAAACAGTGACGAAAACCCGACACTAACAACGAGAGCAAACGAGAGATGGAGCTCGAACGTTACCGCTACACACATGGGATAATCCCCCAAAACAGTCGCGACAGAAAGTAGCACTGTGTAAAAATCTTCCCAACATTCAACAATTCGTACTTCAGAGCCAGAGAAGGCAGTAGACAAGTCCTAGAAAACCAGGCTTAGCTTTCCGGTAGGTGCCGAGTCCAGAGCAGTCCGTAGTCTAGAGTTGTCGGCCGAAGAACGGCGTCTCGAAGTCCAGCGGTCCAATTAGAGGCTTGATGAGGTCGACACCGCGCACCACACAGCCACACATGCTTCAGCACAACAAACTCAAACACTTGTCCGACAGGCAGGGCAGAAGCCAAAAATTACACGTTCCAAGACTCATCTGCAGGGAGTAACCGCGTTGAGTAGCGACCCGGCCAGCTCTGGGGTTGGACTACCTTCTTTGTTCCCGAACCCCCTTTTATAGGCTCGTCTACCGACCAACCTCCCGTTTCCCCGCCTTTCGGGTCAGTCAACTTTCAAGAAAAACAAAGCTACACAGCAACGACCCAAATGGCAAAACCTATTACATTTTTCAGACAACCAAACATATGTGCCCATCCATTGCCCCGTACGAGTCCAAAAACATCAATTATCGCCGATACATAGAACACGACAGGCGGCAGAATGAGCAAAGCCGCCGCCTTCAAAAAGCGCGCTAGCCAGCGTAAACATCTTTGTATCCCGGCGGCGCCCCTGCATGTCAAATCGGCACCATACGCGAGCCAGCATACGCACCCCTCCGTCCGCGAGGTCAAAGCCACAAACTGTGACCTGGGATGATCTACGTCGCCCGTTAACAAAAACCCATTCCGCAAACGAGCAAATTCGTTGGGGACTTAAAAAGGAACTACGACGGGACGAACAGAGATTAAAAGTGGCACCACACTCCCCCTTTTTGACCGTACCAACACTTAAAGTGGTCCAAAAAAAAGATCATAAAAGTATTTAAAAAAATGAAGAGAAGCCTGAATTTGTGACACCCGGTTTCTCCATCCTGTGTTTTTTTGGTGCTTTTTCTATTACGAAGCGAGACATTATTCCAGCCGTAGGCACCAGATGTAATTCCCGTCTGCGATCATAAGATTATAGGATCCTAACTGCCGGCAGCTAAGTGTCAATTACATCCGGCTTGTGCATACAGTGCAACATCTTTTGCTATTCAGCCGATCATCACTTTACAGCCTGGGTATCTGTTCTTGTAAACAACAGTAGTGCTACATGTTAAACGGCTCTAAAGCGATAGAGCAAACTCACATCTCATTATCTTTTAGCTGAATAAACTGTTTGTTTGGTTATGCTTGTTATCCAATTTTTGTTTTAAATTTAATTTTCTCATATAAACACCTTACATTATAGAAAAAAAATCTTTTTATAGTACGGAGGTGTCCATATTAAGGAGACATGACTGTATCATCTTTGAAACTAGTTTGCCGCAGCCAGTGTTATAATATGTATTGATTTTTTATGCAGTGCCTGCCTTTCCTTGCCCCTTGTGAGGACGACTGAGAGAGCGACTTTGCGCCACAACGACGGATGGCAAGTGTCCCAAGTGTCGTCACCTATAGTGGTCATGTGCTATGTGTTCGCAGCATTGTAAGCCGACCGTGGAGCACTTTCAAAAGGGAACTTTCGCCATGTGCACAGTATGGCCGTGTACAATACGGGGCACGTACAGTCAGAAGAATTTTGAGAGGGAACATGCGGGCGCGTGTCACTTGGTACAGGCAGAGCAGCCTAGCAAGTGTCATGCTTGTGCACTGAGGAGCCCTGGTTTGAAGAGCGGAGGCAGAAGTTTCAGCGGCGGTGTCACCGCCCTGGCGGCTTGTCGCCGAAGCAGAAACGGGGTTAGCTAGCTTTGCTCGTGGCTGGCTTTGTGTAGTGTGTGTAGACCGGGAACGTAGGCTTATGAACTTCGGCAACAAGAATACTACACGGCTTTGGTGTTTTGGTACGAGCAACAAACGTGACACTATCTGCTACGACTAGCTACGACCACCCACCGCAGCGGTGAAGGCATCCAAGAAGCAGAACCTGTGTATTAAGCCATTGCCGTAACCCAACAGTGCTCATTTGTCATGGAGGGCTTTCCGCCCAGAGACTTTGCTCGTCACTGAGTGTTATTTCCCGTGTTTCTCTTTGTGTGCGCAGTGGCTGTACGGGCCTCATACAGCAGTTCTTCAGTCTCAAAGGTGACTAAAAGTTGAGGGTGGATGGACTTGCAGCAATCCCCTCGGTTGGTGCGTGTGACAGAACCTTTGTACGGCATCATCGGGAGGATGCTGTTGTGAGTTAGCAAGTTGTCCAATTGTATGTTCATTATGCTAATATTTGAAAAAGCTTGTTTAAAAGGATGCTGGACCAAAATTTGGATTTCATAAAATAAGGCCGCGGAAGCTTTGAATGGGAGCTCTACAAACTCCGAAACATCACTCATACATTAATATCTCAAACGGATGGCCGTATTCTTGGAAAGGAAAGGGCACAATCAAACAAGAAATGGGACATCATACTTCTCCTGGTACACTTTAGAATGAGGGGAAGCAGCCTCGCTTCTCTCATTCTCGCTTCAGTTCACCTGCTTAAGGGGATGAAGCCTAGAGGAGAGGGAATGAGAATCGCGACATCACATGTCTCGTCGGCCTTGTTGAATCCCACATGTTTCCAAAAATACGGCCATCCATTAGAAATAATGCTGTATGTGTGATGTTTTGGGGGTTTTGCAGCGTCCCGCCTACCGCCCCAGTGTTGTTTTGCAAGCTTCGAATTTCGGTTAAGCATACCTTTTAATATGAATAATTGTGTCATCAGAATGTTAGAACATGTCAGTTCTACACAGCTACTCTCAAACATTTTCGAGTGGTCTCGCCTGCCAGATTCAAAGGGGGGGGGGGGGGGGGGGGGGGCAACATGTACATATTTTTATGTCTACAGCACAAATAGTTCCTATCATGCACTCTAAATAGCTGTCAATCGACAGACTGGGTAAAAGAGTGAGCACAAACAAGTCCAACTACCAACAATGCTGTCCATGGCGAATCTTGGACACCATGTCTTACGTTATGTGGCCTCAGCGGTCTTTCTATAGTTCTTTTCATTGTTGCCGGTAGAGCAGCTACCGATAGGGGGGGTTGCGAGGACGTCAACTTTGAAATGCAGTTTCTTCACATAATGTTTGCACTTCGGGAAGTTTCTACACATATACCTTGAAGTCGCTATTGTACGGATGAAACAACTTTGTAAGAGTGTCTATGAAAACTTGGGCAGGGTTCTCTTTAACGTGCCTGACTTACAACAAGGCTGTCCAACTTGAGAAATTTCACTGGTGGGAAGCTTATTTTCATATAAGAATGGTGTACTTCTTCACAGCGCTGTATGTATCCAACAGAAACTCCAGATGTGTTCAATAAAAGTAGCATTTGCTAATATTGTGTTTTCTGTGTATCTGATGCACTAGGTTGTATTTGTTTTGAACGCTTGCTACGTTTAGGCTATAAAAAATAGTCTAAATTTTATGCCGACAAGCTTATTGAAAAAGAAGTGTTCGGTCTGAATAAAAGATTCCAGAAATTACACTAAATAAATTGCTACTTGGGGTAGCAAAAATGGTGTTTTACAGTCGACTCTCATTATTTCAAACTCCAGGGCCCGTTTGCTCGAAGCGCTAACCGCGGCTGAAGTTAGCCGCAGTACCTAGGAGAGGGATTTTCAAATCACGTGACTGGCTCGGTAGGGATGCGGGGAAGCGTGGCGGTGCCCCGGTGAGTGAGCGCCGCACGCTTTGGAACTAATATGTCGTTGTAGCTGCAATACCGGGCGCGTTAGTCAGCAACGAATGGTGCAGGAGGCTTTCGCTTTGCCTTACCTCACTTCATCACAAAGCATGAGCAAGGCTCTTGCCGCATTTTTTAGATAGTCTTTCGACTCTGGCCATTCCTAAGCCTAAATGAATGTGGTAATTGTCGGCTTAGCAACATCTTTGGAAAGCGGATTGTCTTGACTCTATCGGTCGGGTATTGATTGCACACAAAAGCAAACAGCATCCCTATAGACCTTTTTCTAAATTACCCAAGCATCGAGAAGAACGCTGAAAGTATAATTCTGCGGTCCGCGCGCACTGGCCTTCCTCTTATAAAAGATTCGAAGTAAATAATCATAATAAATATTTGACCAACGCACGTGCAAGACAAAATTTGTTTTAGACTTTTTGCTTTAGAACAGTTACTACTTCAGACGCCAGCACGAACAACGCGTGTAACTACACTTGTAGCATGCACCTCGGTGCTTGGGAAATTTAGAGAAAGGTCTAATATGGTCTATTGGGACGCTGTCTGCTTTTGTGTGCTATTAATACCCGGCCGATTGAGTCAAGGCAATCCACTTTCCAAAGACATTGCCATGCTAACATTTATCGCGTTCATTTAGGCTTAGGAATGGCCAGAATCGAAAGACTATCTAAAAAATGTGGCGAGGTCATATGCTCATGCTTTGCGATTTAAATGAGGTAAGGCAAAGCGAAAGCCTCTGGCACCATTCATTGCTGACTAACGCGCCCAATATTGCAGCTACAACGACATATTAGTTTCAAAGCGAGCGGCGCTCACTCACCGGGGCACCGCCATGTTTCCCTGCACTCCTGCCGAGCCAGTCATGTGATTTCAAAATCCCTCTCCTAGGTACTGCGGTTAACTTTAGCCGCGGTTAGCGCTTGAGCAAACGGGCCCTGGAAGCCACACACTTTAGTTTGAAATATCAGAAGATTGAATTATCAAAGTTCATCTAAATATTGTCACGAATAAAAACATACTTCTTTATTAAACTTAAAATCAGTGTGTAATGCGCCGAACTTGTGCTGAGAAACATAAATTAACAAAGACTTTTGGTGGTGTCGAAAGGACAACTGCCTCAAGCAGCCAAGCGAAGGTACTTTTGTAAGCGCGTGGGTATCTAGAAGTTTCTGAGCTCGAACAAAAAAAATTTAGAGTCGTCTCATCATTCCAGTCACGCAAACAAAAGAAAGAAGGACATGCGCTGGCGGGGTCAGCGGCATGTGAGTCGATCACGCTGCTGACTCGGCTATTTGCACGTGGCATTACTCCCCTCTTGTGAAAGACTCATAGTCTTTATGCAACACAAAATTAAATTAACAGCTTAAACAAGACTAGGTCAAAATACAGAGTCTCGTAAATAGCAGATTTTCACAGTCCTACCGAGCATACCTAGTTCAGTTGAGTCGGAAGACGTGAATCGCCTACGGGTCGCAGAGGGCAGCGTGACAATGTTGATGTGCCATTGGCCAACGACTTACAACTTAGGTCTCATGTAGCGAATAACCTTGAGGTCGAAGCAACCACTTTAACAGTTCCTTGCTGCGACGATGAATTGGTGTTTAGATTCACAGTGGGTAGCCAGGCTGAAACTGGGCGTCGTGGTGACAAAGATTGTAGCAGTCATCGTCAGGAAGTTGTGGCTTGCATCAAAATGCGACCAAGCTGGCAAACTTCCTCCGTTCGTTGAGTGACATACCAGGCGTCGTCGTCCTGTTCGTCTTCGTGACAGATACCACACTTGCCGTAGGTATTGTCATCGGGTTCATCATCAAGGTCGCCGTCAAGTTTGTAGTCGTGGTTGTCGTTAAAGGGCAACTCCGGACCATACTTTCAATTTTGGGATTATGACTGTTTTTAGTGCAGTCAGCGTCCTTGAATTGCAAGGTGTAATTTTTTCGTCGTTATTGTGCATAGTTTTAAAGATATGGACGCCTCAAAGTTTTGTTTGGAGCACGGCCAACAAAACCGAAACTAGCCGCTCGAGGCCCTGGCAGCCGCTATGTGAACGTGACGTCAGGATCGTTCTCGTTCAACGAGTACGCAGGTTGATCAGCAGCTACTTCTGTTGCGCTAGCCGTCTAAAGGTAGGAGGTAAGCTGATTTTATTTTAATTCTGTATATGTGGTAGTTATCCAGCACATGTAGGAAGAGTTAGTGCGTATACCCAAAAGCTAGTGACTGAAAAACCCGTAAACTCGTACAGTGCCGTACTCGGCGGCCGCTGCCGCCGTGCGTGTGCCATGCCGTACTTGTCGCTAGTATACCCAAAAGGTAGCAACTGGAAAACGAGTGAACTCGTTCAGTACCGTACTCAGCGGCTGTCGCCGTGTGTGCAGTCTTCCGTACTCTGTCGCTAGGCCTAAATTGTCATCGGGGCTCCGTGGATGGAGCGGCGTTGCTCTACGACGCGCTGCCAGTGAAGTACAGTACTGGGGGCCCTCTCGCTTTCGCGCTGCGGGTCAGTAACAGACACGAAGCTTTGAGGCTTTCCGGCACGGGCTGCTGCGTTAAGGCTGTACATGTCTGTTTTTGCATTCTTTTTTCCTTGGGCGCGTAAAAGCCAAAGTCCACTCGTCGAACAGCGTTTACCCACACCTTCTTCAATTTTTGGTACGTTGGAAACTTGTGAAAAAGCACCTCCGTGTTGTGCAGCGGGTTGTTTGAGCAGCCCACAGCACTACAAGTTCTACTCGGCATCCTTCGAGGAACAGCTGGGCAGTCTTGGGTGCTACGAGTTGCTCGCTAAAACCAGTCTTTGAGTCCTCACAAGCAAATAAACAAAAGGCTATACCGAAGCTACACGGGCTACAGATAAAAGCAATGGCTAAACATGACAATCACAAGTCCAAGTAGCGGTGGTAGCGGCTCAAAGAAGCGCACTCCGTGTAACGCTTGGAGGAAAAAAAGAACGATACTGACGTCACGGCCCAATGTTGCTTTAGTGATCGGCAACCCGCTAGCCGACCGCTAAGGTGCAGCGGCTCGCGGCGGGTCACATTTTTATTATCGGCATTAGTTGAGAATGCGGCATCCCACGGACGTAATATTTTGGCTGGGGTCGTATTTTGTGTCACTACAGCGATACCAGTAATTTCTTTAATTTCGAGTTTTGGCCGGAGTTGCCCTTTAAAGTCATCGTCCGGATTGTCCTTGGATAACTGTCAAAGCCCTAGTCGGGATCGTCTTCCATGAAATTGTTTGAGTCTTCGCCTGGGTCATCATCAGTGTCGTCATCAGTCTCGTCACCACGGTTGAAGACTGTTTGTCATCGAGGCCGTTGTCAGGTTGGTTGTTGACATTGTAGCCGGGTTTGGTCTTTGGAGTTGTCGTCCGTTTCATCATCAGCGTAGAAGTCGTCATGATGTTTTCGTCTAAGTGTGGTAGCCAGGGGCTTTGTCAAGTTCATTGTCCGGGTCGCTTCCGAGGCCATAGTTGAGGTCGTCGTTGGTGTCAGAGTTGGAGTCGTCCTCGGATGATTTCAAGGACGTCGCCTTCACGATCGTCGTCTTCAGAGTTATCGTGTTCACAGATGGTACGCTTTATGGGCATAGACTGCGTTACCCTGCACATCCACCAATATGTCATGAACAAAAACAAACTTGATTAATAAAACTTCAGATCAATGTTAAATGCAGCGAACTTGTGCCGAGAAACATAAAGTAACAAAGACCGCACATACTTTGACAGCGACAAAAGGACGACTGACTCGAGCAGCCATGCGAAGCTCTTTTTGTAAGCCCGTAGGTATCTAGAAGGTTCCAAGCTCGAACAAACAAGATTCTCGAGTCATCTCAAACATTCTAGGCGTGCAAACAAACAAAAGATTCCCCATTCCACCCAACTCCATTGCAGAGAATTGGAATTTTCTAATACTAATTCCATTCCTTTGAACTCCTGGAAAGGAAAAACTGGGCCCATTCCCACTCCTGGAATGGCTGAACTGCTGCATTCCATTCCTCTCAATCCCTCCCAATTGTGAAAATGGCACTTGACAGCTAGTACTAAGTTACCGGAAAATAACGTCGGCGTAAAGCTGGCGTTGTGAAATGCGTAGACAACTGCAAAATTCAAAACCCTACCCGCAATCATTGATTTTACTAAGTTGAGCTTTGGTCGCACATAGCACTAGTGGCAATTGGTATGGGGGCACTGCAGATATTGATCGCACCACCAGGTGTAAAAGCCTCGTAACAGAGAGGAAAACTAAGTCGCCCATCTTTTCCACAAAAGAACCGTATATGTCCTCCACTTTTACGAGATACATAATAAGTGAGGAGTCACGTGTATTAACGAAGTGCGGGCGGTGTGACATTGTCCCTGCCTGGTGGCCTGCAACTGGTGCTGTAATCACACATGGTCCCAACAGCCTTATGGTTGCATCTCGCAGCACCAGGAACGACACTTTGGCTGTGTTCCAAATCTTACCCAAATAGATCCGAGTTACTCCGGTGGGTCGTGTCACGTGACAACACAGATTGAAAAGTGCTGGGCACGGGTAGTTTTTGGAACGCTGAGGTACAAAACCCTTACCCTGGATTAAGATTGAGTAAATTGCCCTTGTCAGCCTACAACTCTACAGTTTGGGTTGCTTCACTGGGGTTGCCACTTTCATCCTCGAAGGAACATAAGCAGTCAGATAACCAAACCGTCAGTTACCTAACTGCAATAATGCCGTTTCGAAAGCCCCTTTGACGGCATCTAAGCAGCTCGCATTAGAACAAAGCCTATTCCATTCCTACTCTATTCTGGGCAAAATGTAACTACTAATTTCATTCCCATTCCATTCCAGTGCTGCCACCATTTTATTTGCATTCGATTCCAGGGTTGTGGAAGTGCGGAATCGTTCCAACTCTGGAGTGGCAACTCCTCAACACTGGTGATAGTCACTAAGGCACCCAGTTCAGTGTGAATGCTGTCCTCACAGCCCATCCAAAGCTGTTATTACTGTAACAAACTCCAGTACGACGAAGTAGTTGAATTTGGAAGCCTGTTGTGCAGATTTGTACCTTGCATTGTATTTTTTTTTTTTTATTTCTTTTGTATTTTATAATGGACAACAACCGTTGTAATCTCGGTATTGTTGCCGAACCTGAAGGTTTTATCATCGGTGCACTTTTAAATAAATACATATATGCCACAGCCGCAGCTCAGCGATGAGCACTTACACTGCGACTTAGGTGTTTCGTAAGTATTCATTTTGATTGCGCGATAATGATGTTTGTCTTCTGTTAGAATTAAAAAAACCAAAACAATATTCAACATGATGGATAATTTTGGACACCTGCGGCATGTGTGATCTGAGCATTTGTTCTTTTCATCTGAAGTGTGTCTCTTGCTTACTACCTATAGAGTATACGATGTTGTGGACGGAAAAGATGCTGCGACCGACTCCGAGCAATAAAAACATTCTGTTTATTCTCATGTCGTTGAGCTCGTGGTGACGAGTATGAGTAGCACTGTCATCTTTGGCGATGCCAAGGCTGAACCGATAGACTGCCGCAGAGCTATCGCCCTCAGCTCTGCACTGTGAGGAATGGCACGATTTTGTTGAGGTGACTGCGGCTCCAGAGAGGTGTCGTTGCTGTTGACGTGTACCGCAAGCAGGATGACATATTAGAGAGCAGGAAAGAGAGCGTTTGGAAGCCGTGCATGGTAGTTGATGCCGAGGTCAGGAAATGAGGCAGCAGACGGGGGAAATCGACCCTGTCGTGCTTTCAGTCCGGCTCGATCAGTTTGGAGTGTACAGCCTCGGACTGAAAGGGGGATGCCGGCCGACTGCGGGGCCGATGCAACATCCCCTAAGATGAGGAACCGAACTGAGAGCGAATGCCTGACATGGCAACGATGAGGAGACCCTGGTCGGCTAGCAACATGCCTTGTGAACAGTGTGAAGATGTCGATGAATATTCACTTGCCAAGCTGGTGGGGCAAGCAAGGTGGTCGCAGCCCATTGCTGGGAGATGCCGGTGCTAGATGCGACAGAGCAGAGGTGGTTGCGGAGGCGCTGCAGATGTGGAGGCTGAGAAAGTTGAATATGTGCCTACTGCATTTTCGTCCGAAAAGGCAGAGCCATTGCCGTGCCCTTGGCCACGAAGAACATTCCCCTGGATATCAGGCGCTCGGAGTCAATCATCATGTCCAGGTCACCAATCTGTAGCACTTTCGATCTTGAGGACGGAAGAGACGGTGCAACAGACTCTGAGTTTAACTGTGAAAACATTCTCTTTATTCTCGTACCGTCAAGCTCGTTCCGACGAGTAGCTTGCTTTTATACACTGCAGTCATTAGCATTATAGTTGATCTAAGTATTTTGCAACACTATTAATACGGCAGATTGGGCCAGTTGGTACGGCATAATTACGAACCAGCGCACAGGTAGACCAGTTACTCAAAATCCAAATACACAAAAATATACACTCGCACAGCGCTGATGTGAGTTTTTTGTGTTTGGATTTTTGGTAACTGTCTACCTGTGCGCTGGTTCGTAATATTGCAACACTGCCGTCTTTAGGCGGTGTGGAGGCTGAACCGATGGACCGCCAGAGGCCCATATCTGTATCTGTTTCATATAGGCAACCTGCAATGCTGTTTGGTTTGGCGCCATCCAGCGACTGAAACAAGAAATACTGGGTACCCCTGGGGGTGGCGGCTGCATTGTTCAAACGTGAGCGCTTACTCCGGTGGCGCCGCTTAGCCTAGTGTCTGAAGCAAGAAATACTGGGTATCCAAGGAAGCCGTGATCGCGTAACGTGCCAGTAGAGCGGAAGCTACGGCCCTGGCGGTCCAATCGGAACGTGACTGCCTATCACCGGAGCGCGCCTCAACTCCGGAGAAGTATCAGGCTTTTCGCTGCGTCATGCTCCAATATATGTGCGTTGCGCTCGTATACGTCGCGCATTTCGAAGCATTCGGCACGCAATGTGGGGCTTATCGTTCACCCTTTTCCAAGTTACAACGAGACAGGGTATAACCACGCGCTCTCACGCTGCAGGCGCCGCCTGGCCGTTGCCGGTTGGCTATACTGAATGCCTTTTTGCACGGCTCTGTGTTTACTTTTGTCTTCCAGATTTTTACTGCTCACTTGTTTTTTTAATTTTATTGAGAGGATACTACTGGCCATTGAAGGCCCAAGTAGCAGTGGGGTGCAACATATGCATTCACACACCTACAACAACAAACAAATAACACAACATTAAGAGGTTTACAACAACTAACCAGCAAATATATATTTAAAGGGGGGGGGGGGGGGGGGCGGCACAGCATGCATCAAGCAGCATGTAATTCAATCATTTGTAATAATAGATGTGAAATTTAAAACTCATATTTAAGATTGAACATTATCAAACAAATGTGAATTTAATTAGGCTATAAATTTTATATAGACTGTTACTTTTTATACAATTTTGTCTAGATTTGTCAGGATACAATCTGCAAGTACGCATAAAGTAACTGGAAAGTTGAAAGAAGCAAATTAGAGATTGCAAAACCTACTTCTCAATAGATATTTTTTCCCAAAGTATTTACGTGATAGTGCAGCTGAAATAAGGCTCCTTTTTCAGTTTTTTTTATTTGAAACACCTTAAAAATACATTGTTTTCTAAGATTTTTTTATTATTATTATGCTTGGAAAATTAAGTTACCGATTGTGTTCAGTTTATTCTAAACTATTTATATGAAATTCCAGAGTGCTTTTGTGCATAACAGTGGCTAGATAAGGTTTTTATAACTTCTGATAAAACAAACTGACTAGTTTCTCTTTAGTGACCGTTTCGCCAAGGTGGCAGCAGAACAAGTAACGGATCCCGACGTCAAACTGCAGGAATTTGAGATATATGTTTTCTTAGCGAATGCACGCCACTGTTGTGACATATTTGAATATCCTTATCGCTTGCTTGGGCTCAGCGGGTAATGCAGGTCGGCACTAGCGTGAGTATAAAGGCTGAACTGCATAAAGCGATTTAGCGAGCGACGGCGACAGCGACGAGTCAGCGACGTATTACGAAGATTTCTTACTATCGCTCGTCGCGTCACTCGGTTTTTGGATTTCCAGAAAACATCGTTCCGCTTTCATGCGGCTTGCGTCGTCGCGCGAGTGATCGAGCGTCAGCGAAGCGGGTCGCCGTCGCTGTTCTCGTCGCTCGCAAAATCGTTTACATTCGGTTTATACTTCACGCTGTCAATAATATCGACTCGAGCGCGCATAATTTCATTTCCACGGGAGCGCGTGTAAATCAAACCCTAAACCAAGACGGGGGCTGCAGCCAGCAGCTTTGAGAGCGTCATACAATGGATTATAGTTTGACAGAAGCAAGCACACACTTCGCTAGCGCATTACAGCCTTGAGCGCTCGAACTTCCGAAAACGAAACCAGATTTTGCTACATTTTGGCTAGCTCGAAACATTTTTTTAAAAATATAGGGTGTCTTTTAGCTATAATCTAGACTAAGAGAAATGTGTACCTTCCCAAATTATATTTATGTCGCCGTACTATATAAGTAATAATTGTGTAATATCGTTACGTTCATATAAAATACGGGGGGTGTCACCGGACCTTCGTCTGAAACAAAAAGTCTGCTATATATACCGAGCGGGTTTTTATTACAATTGAGTAGGAGTGTCGGGTTGTTAGTGCCTCTGTTCGTTGTTTGTGTATGTAGATGCTTGTATGTTAATCTTGTGGTATGTGCTGTGATGTATGTGTTGGTATGCTGCCGTCCGTGTTCGATCGTGTCACTTCCACGAATGCCGAAATGTCCTTCATTTTTTTAGTTTTTCCGCATACTCACTAGATGGCGCAAGCAGCCGCCCAATTTTATTTTAGCTTTGTTCGTACATAGTCCATTTATGTGTAAGGAACCACACCACATAGCTACAGTCTAGTAGAAAAGTAACCGCGTGTTTAAATGGCGCGTAGCGCCGGCGTTCAGTTCGTCTTCGTTCGCTGGCCGTTTCGGTAGCCGATTCGTACCCGGAAAGCCGCAAAATTTGCGTACACACGAGATATGAGTGGATACGTCGAAACGTCGCGTACAACTTTGCTCGCGGTAAAGAGGTGAGCGGGACGTCGGTAACGCCGGTCGAATAGGGTCGGGTCGGTGTCGGAGCTATTCGTCGTCGCTCGCGGCAAACGGGCTTTTTCAATAAAGTTCATGTCTGTGGTCGCGAAAAGATAACTGCTGTGGAAATTACCCGGCGTCGGTGACAATGCAAACGGCTTGAGGCCTCGGCGATCGGCTGAACCGCCACGCGAACGAGACCTGCTCGATGGGGAAGCACGCTGCTGGATGCAGTCGATGGTCGCTCCCACTGTCGCGTAATCGCCGTAATGGATACGGCGTCGGCGCTTGAGGGGTGAATGCTTGCGGTAGTTCAGCACGTATGGACGATTACGAACGAACACGTGCAAACTACGCTTTCGCTGCGGCGAAAAGCCGTGTAAAGCGCTGGGCCTCGCTCGTAGAACCCGTCTTGCGTCAAACGGCCGCCATTGTAAAAAAACACCCCTAGACGTGTGATCGCAGAACGAAGTACACGTTCAAAGATGTTCATTTTACACGAGACCTCGGGTGCAAACGAAATACACCGAGCCTCGCGTGTAAAACGAACACCATTTGGGGAGTCCGCCCTGGGACAACGGTTTACACGTCCAGGGGTGTACTTTTTCGCTGTGTGTGTAGGTGCCGCTTCAGAAGCGAAATCTGCATCCTTTGCTTTGCAAGCGCTCCTAGTTCGATCCGTGGCCGTCGCAGTTGTGTTTGCGCGATACGGCATATGTCTGCTCGAAGCTTATGGCTGTTTTCGAGTAATATACTGCTAAAAGGTGTGACATTTTTTTTGCACACGCTTGGGAACTGCATTAAAAGAACCGTATTTCAGTAGGGTACAGTCTAGGAGACTAATTCGAAACAGAATAAAGACATCCATCGACTATAATGCAATTAAATGCAAAGGCACAAGCGAGCTGGACAAGAGTGACGAAAATAATCCTTGGAGAAGGGGAACAAGAGGGACAAAGGACAAACACAAATCTCCAAACACAGCTAGGTAACGCTTGTTATCCCGACCATCCGACAAACCTTTGCGTTTTGTGACGTCACGCAGCAGCTACGGATGTCAGCCAATGACACTGGCGAAATTCGGAATGCAGTTTCGTACATACGGTCATGAAAGGTTTAATTAATAACGGGAGAACATATATCAAAATAAAAATGACGTTTGTGTACATGAAGGCTCCCTCGACATAACGAGCGCAAAAACTTAAGTACTTCCGGTTTCGACCAGACAATCCCTTTAAATAATCTGGGAGTTGGTGTCTCGACCTTTCCGAAGTAAAGAACAAAAAACCGCTTTTGCCTGCATGTCCTAGTTTTTATTTTAAAAATGGGCAAAGATTGAGATTTTCGGCACCTCTCAACTCCTTCACCATCTTCCGGGGCACGTGCGCTGTGACGTCAATGAGGGTGGCGCGGGGTTCCGGTGAAGCTCTCTCTAGAGCCATCAGTGTGCAGCGAGAACTTATCCGCTCGCGACCGCGTGACCACGTGCTGGCGGACGCAGCGCGAACGATATGGTGAAAAGAGGAAAGTCTCATCCGGGTCCGACCATACCCGTCCGGCCCTGTCCCCATCCCCCTCCGGCTTCTGGCGGCTGTTCGCGGTAGCAGATAAAGCTGACGGTTTTGTGGACCTAGGATAGATGGCGCCACAAAAACTCCGTATAACAAAAGTTTTGTCGATGACTACCAGGTTTTCGATGCATTTAATTTACGTTGGAACGACAAGATTTATAGGAAAGTCACCTTTTATCGAGCAGGTATTCGCACAACTGGCTATCTTTCTACAAGACCCCCATTGACGTCATGTGGCGTGGTTCTCATGGCCGCCGCTTGCGGCTGCAGGTCGGGGAATATTCTCACTTTTGCCTCGCGATTACGCGGCGGAATCGCAACATTTCGAAGGAAGGAGGTGTGTTTCTGTTCTTTGTGACAAGGTGAACAATGTCAAAAGTAGAAGATGCCAATTCTTTCAACGTTCAAATCGTTGCACAACTCCTTTAAAGTGTTGAGGATAGAAATGACGCTGCGCTATTGGATTTAAAGCGGTATTCGCGCAGCCAACTTTACAGCGGTGTACTCAACAAGGCGAAACATGTCGAGTCCCGGGACGCGGACGCATGCGCGACGTCTGATAGGCCACGGAAGAGAGCAACCACGCATGCTCAAAACGGAGCAGTATAAAATATGGCAGCGTGCAAAAAATAATAAAAAATAATACTGTTTTTTTTTTTTATTCACGACGGGTCGTCCTTCATTTCCCAACACACACTCACACCTATTAAAGCGGTATCTTTATAGGGCCAAAGAACCTCAGGAGCCAAGTATAAGTTCAAAATGTGAAGGTCAGCCCGCAACCGCTACACAATGTTAAAAAAAAAAAAAGTCATTTGGTGGTAGGGATCGAACTGCGGTCACCGGTGTGGAAGTCGAATGCGCTGCTGACTGAGCTACGAAGCCAGTACGCAGGAACGGGAGGAGAAGAACCAGGTGGTGTAGAAAGAGCGCGAGTAAGCGGGGAGTGGAAATGGCAGAAAAGCGTGCTTCCCTTCTCTCGGTGACCCAGAAAATTCAGCGCAAAGGCTTTGTATCCGGGTGGTGCTGACAGCAAACGCACGCAGCGTCACGAAGAGACAATGGTGTGACGTCGTCTGTTCCATACAAAACCTTGCTCTAGGCACCACCCGAACCTGCCAGGAATCGCGTACGACTTGCGCGCCGCAGCATGGCCACCCCTACAAAGCCACGCCTTCGTGTCAGCACCTCTGACCGCTAAATAAGCAACAGAACATATGTGCACACTGCATGCACTTACGCAGGCGGACATCAGCCAGGATGCCACGTTCGCAAAAATACCGCAACAACTACCACCAGTGGCTCTAAAAAAAAAAAAAAAAAAGAAACGCGTGACGCAGTTTGCGGCCATGTGACCGAAGGAAGAGCACAAAGCCGGAAACGGAAGAGTCATTCTGACGAACCCTGGAGAGCGAGCCAGTCCCGGGGCGGCCCCAAGGCGAACCGGAGATTACTGGCGTCGTCTCGGACACGCCCCGCGGACCCCCGACAACGACATCTCCCGGTACGGCCCATTACACGAGTTCACGAGCGCCTCATTAGAGAAACTTGGCCGCGGAGGACAGCGGTGGGAGGACGCGCCACGGGTGCCAAGGTGCTGTGCGCCCAATCGGGGGATGCTGGCCCGGGTGCTCCCGAACGAATGGGCGCACGCTCGCAGCGATACACAAACGTGAAGGTGTGCCACTCTCACTGGGGAAACCAACGGAGCTACAGCTAAACAGATCGTCAGGTTGTGCAGGATCGAACGATACCATATGCACATACAACGTATATGGTCATGTCTAAAATCGGGCCCGATGTGAGTGTTCTGCTTCTAGTAGAGTTTAAGTAGATCATTCCGATAGGAACACCGGATACTCCGTTGATGTCTTTGAAACCCCCCCCCCCCCTTCCCCCCCTCATAATGGCCATCTCTCTATATATATCTGGAAACTAAAGCGACAGCGAATATCAATTTTTGCATCCAGCCCGGCCCATCTAAAACAGAGACCTCTGAAATTATTTAGAAGGCTTATGTCAAAAAGCAGTGAGGTGTACGAGGTGTGTTGAGGGGCACTCGCCGCCTAAAGAATGGAAGAACGTCACTGAAGTCAAGGAAAGGTCGGATAAGGTCACCTCACCCCTACCCTTCCAGCGATGTTCTGCCCTTCCTGAGGCGCAACTGCCACTCCAAAACACTTCGCAACATTCACTGCTTTTTGACGCAAGCCTGCTGAATCCTTTCAAAGGTCTCTGTTCTACATTTGCCGAGTTTGACGCAGAATTGGTGTTCGCTCTCGCTCCAGTTTGCAGTCTATGTTAAAATCGACATCGTGACCGTGCACGTGGTCATAAAAACTCGCGTAGCGCAGCTGCAAATGTTCACCGAGCGACGCCCTGTGGTATATAACGAGACACGGAGGTCCCTTCCTTTGACTGCCACGCGCGCATCACTGTGCTGCCCTCTCCTTTTAGCCTACAAAGTCAGTACCGGAACTTTTTGGTTACACCTTGTACATCGTGAGAAAAACAAACAAAACAAAAACGATAAAAAAATAGATTTTTTGCTTGGAAGGCGGCTTCCTTCGAACAACAGCTCTCCGCACAGACTCAAAGGCGGTACACTTCATTTCGTTCAAATACCCGTACAAAACGACGGGAGTACCGACCGCCTATTCTATTACTGGAGTCTTTCGCTTCATTAATTTTATAACTTTTATTGGCGTAGCTAGTTTCCCAAGTACGCCATCTGTTCGTCCGAGGCCTCGGTGTACCTGTACGCGCGCCAAGTCAGCGACAAAGGCCACCAGGTCGCTCCTCTCCACGCAGGGAGCTCTCCCATAGGCGGAACGTGTATCGGCCATGAAATCGAGCCGCTTCTGCCCCTCACCGCGGCGTTACCCATTACCGAATCAGCGGTGGCGTAAGAGCGACCATGAATCCCACAAGGCTGTCCCCTCCTCCCCCACTTCGGTCCGAGGTCAGGCTTTCTCCCCGCTCGAGGAAATGACATCCACCGCCAAGGAGGAAGGGCCTCTTTGCTGCACCCAGGCGGCGCTCCCGATGCCAACTCTTATCGTCCTATAACCGTGACACCGGTTATTTACAGGTTGGTAATGCAGATTATAAAGAACAGACTGGAGGAATGGGTAGATTGCGAGGGCATACTGGGCGAGTTACAGAACGGGTTTCGAAAACAAAGAAGGTTGGAGGACAACTTATTTTCTCTAACACAGTGTATAGAAATAGCGCAAAAAGAAAACAGACAGCTCTGGCTGGCATTTCTGGATATCAAGGGTGCCTATGACAATGTGAACCAAAGAAACCTGTGGGACATAATGGAGAACTTAAACCTAGATGAAGGACTAACAGCACTATTAAGGAACATTTACAAAGATAACAAGGTGATTATAACATGGGAAGGAAAGGCGACAGGGAAAATAGAGATAAGACGAGGCCTTAGGCAGGGGTGCCCGTTATCGCCTTTGCTGTTTATGTTGTATCTGAGAGGATTGGAGGATAGACTAGAGAAGAGTGGGCTTGGGTTCAACCTTTCTTACAGTAAGCTAGGCCAAAAAATTCAGCAATCCTTACCGGGATTGATGTATGCGGACGATATTGTACTAATGGCTAACAACAGGACAGAGTTGCAGGAATTAATGAGCATCTGTGGTAGGGAAGGAGAGGAATTAGGTTTAGAATTCAGTAGCGAAAAATCGGCAGTCATGATTTTTAACGAGGATGAAGTTGAGAGGCTGAAGATACAGAATATTACAGTTGAGAGAGCTAGTAAATACAAGTATCTAGGAGTATGGATATGTGATGGTGCAGAATATCTCAGAGACCATGAAAAGTATATAATAGGTAAGGGCAACAGAAATGCAGCTGTAATGAAAAATAGAGCACTTTGGAATTACAACAGGTATGAGGTGGTGAGAGAGATTTGGAAAGGGGTAATGGTGCCTGGCTTGACTTTTGGAAACGCAGTGCTATGCATGAAATCCGAAGTGCATGCGAAACTAGAAATAAAACAGCGCGGAGTAGGTAGACTGGCTTTGGGGGCGCATTGCAAAACGCCAAACCAGGGAGTACAAGGAGACATGGGATGGGCATCATTTGAGAGCAGGGAAGCGGTGAGCAAGGTAGAATTTGAGGATAGGTTGAGGCTAATGGATGGGGAGCAATGGGCACGAAAGGTTTTCAGCTATTTATACATGAGGAGTGTAGACACAAAGTGGAGACAGCGTACTAGGAAATTAAGAGGAAGGTTTTTGGGCTATAGCGAAGATACGGAAGAGCAAGTCTCAGTTAAGAAGAAAGTTAAGGCCACAGAAAGAGATCGGTGGCTAGAGGGAATGCAGACAAAGACTGCTCTGGAAAGCTATAGATTAAACAAAAGAGTTATTGCCAAAGAAAGCATTTATGACAATTCTAGGGGAAGCTCATTGCTGTTTGAGGCAAGAACGGGTGTTCTGCGAACCAGAACATACAGAGTGAAGTACCAGGAAATCGATACAGTGTGCACTGCTTGTGGAGAGGAGGACGAGACGGCTGAGCACTTGATACTCTACTGTAAAGGGCTTCACCCTATGCCTACCGAAGACAACATAGATTTAATAAAGTCATTGGGTTTTAGAGACAGCGAAGGGAGAGTGGATTTCAAGACTGTAGAGATTACCAAGCAAAGATTAAGTGAATGGTGGCAGAAATCGAGAGAAAACTAGGTATTTTCTTAATCACTGATGGCAAGGGGGTTTCATAGCCTCACTTTCTTTGCACTGCGGAGTGAATATAGATTTCACATTTAAATATTCTAAGCTTAAATGGTAAAACAAAATGGCTAGGTGGTGTAAGCTACCGCCCGATCCAAAGGGCTCAGCCGTATTCATCCATCCATCCATCCATCCTGCTTCCAGGGTTATCACCGCGCGCAAAACCTAGTGTGCCTCACGCCCTCTCTCTCCCCCTCTCTCCAAGACCCGCGAGCCCCCTCCCTGAACCTCCTTCGCGATCGAGCACGGCATGCGAAGAGAGCAGCCGAGCGACGATGTCCTCGACCTTGACAAGATTAAACATCCTGCTCCGGGCTTCGCAGGTGAGATGGCATACACACACGCGTGATTTCGAGCTAGCACAACAATAATAATAAAAAAAAAATAAAAAGAAAGCCAACAAAGATACCCTTTCATCGCTTAGGCGGGGCTGACCAGGAAACCAGACAAGCACCGACCAAAGGTCAAATCGGACACTGGACGCGGCTTCAGACTCGAAGGACCGCTGTTATCGCAACGAAGATCATTCCAGTGACTGTCATCACTTCACTGCCCAGTAGCTAACCCCCAGTCACACTGGGAGGGGCTTTCCCTCTCGGCTCTTTCCGCGGAACAATGAAGTCGACATCACAGACGAACCAATCGGCGGAACAAAACGTGGCGAGCACCACTACCGTCCCACTAAACTTTTAAGCAAACTAACATGCGTGGTTAAAAGCAGTCATTTTTAGCTATCCAAAATTAACACATTTTCGGAATGCCCAGGCTTTGGTCTTCTGGGTAGAATAATTATTCTCTAAAGAATAATAATATTAATAAAAACCTAACCTTCATTTGCCGTCTCTCTCTCTCTCTCTCTCTCTCTCTCTATATATATATATAGATATATATAACAAAAGTTGAGGAGTTCCAGGAAAGGCCTTTACTGCACCAACGTTTCAAGCGGGGACCGCTTTTCTTCAGGGTGGACCCTGAAGAAAAGCGGTCCCCGCTTGAAACGTTGGTGCAGTAAAGGCCTTTCCTGGAACTCCTCAACTTTTGTTTTACGTCCAACCGGCCCGTTGAACCCTCTCACCGTATGTATGTATGTATGTATGCATATATATATATATTGAGAAAACGGCAAATGAAGGCTACGTCAAAATAAAGATTCAGCATTACCCGCGATCCCCAATGGGGTGACACAACACAACCTGGAAGTCAAGCAAGCAATCTTAATCTACAAAAAAAAAAAAAAAAAAAAAAGTTTTTGAAAAGTTTTTGAAAAGTTTTTTAACGCCCTAAGAACTTTTGCAGCTCGTGAAGAACGGTTTCGACTCAACCAGAGTCGGCCCCCGCCCCCCGACGCACTAGAAAAGTAACTGGGCGATGAGAACTCTTTCGCATCGAAAAAGGAGGTTAAACCCGTCCTAGGTTGTCCACGAAGAACCCTTTTAGGCTGTGCTTAAAATACCTTTCTCAGGGTGCAAAATATAGACAATCCAATTAAACTTGTGACCCGATGGGAACAAGCTGTACTCCAGATGGATGGATAGATGTTAGTGGATATATCTTTCGTAACGGGCGCCAGCTTGAGCCACCTACCCTTCTGCAGTATTGCCGGTAGAGTATTTCAACACTTACAAAGAAAAATGCAAAATCTTTTATAAAATAACAAATATTGTGACTCGTAAGTTGAGTTACTAGATCACACGCGTCCATTTGTGTGTTTAAGCAATTTTTGAGCCAAATCAGTGACCATGAATAGGGGGACTAGCCCAGCCGGCAGAGCGGCAGCGAAGCCCAGGTGGGCATACTGCAGCGATATATCTGACTTCTAAAAGCAGCCTCGGCGTAGGCCGACACCAGGGATGTGCTGGAACGGCCGACGTCGTCATTGGCAGCCGCTCGGAACTTGCGGAACGGGCCCTTTCTTCTTGGCAGCCTGCTCTGCAGAGGCTGGCCGACCTCCCGTAACTTATTGCAGCCAGCGTCCTTCCCTGTCACCTTCAATGCCTAAACGTCTGTTCGAGCAAAATCCAAATCTACCAGCCATTTCTTTTTCTAGCAAAGACAAGAACGCAATGTTCCAGAAAAAGATACATCAAGGCAATATGATACGACTCCAACCAACCTAGCCCCGCCGCCCACGTATGCGCCTGCGTTTTCATGCATGTGCCCAACCTCCTAACGATTAGAATAGTCAAGGGTTTAGCCTGCGAGGGTCCCAACAAGCAGTCTGTCAGAACGTTGCGAGGGTGTTGCCATTGTTTTGTACTTTCCCTAACAACTGCGCAGACGCACGAGAACCACTAATCTTGGTAATCGGGCCCGGGGATAGGAAACATAATAAACCGGAGACACGGAAACAAAACGGACGTACACAACACCGTCTATGACGGATAACGCCGTCCTGGCGTCGGGGAGCTCGCTCTTTCCTCCTACAGTGACGACACATTTGGTGACGATATCAACTGCGGAAAAGAGAAACCCTGGCAGCTCATTTAGTCGGTTTCACAAATAACCGGTTGATTGGAGGACAAAATATTCGTCATTTCTATATTTATAACTTCATCTACTGCCCTCCGACCTGACGTTGCCGCGAAGGTTTTTTAACGTTACAGTTGCTTGAGCCGAACTGCAACTTTAAATTACATTTACCCTAACTGTAATTACCCAAATCCCCCCCCCCTTTTTTTTGTCTAAACAAAAAAAAATAGAAAAAAAAATAGAAAAGAAAAACGCCTTGATTTTGAGTTGCTGGCTAAGTTACAATTACATGAGTTTACTGCAAGCCAGTGCGTCCAGGAATGGGCAGTATTGCAAATTTGAAATACGCATTTAAAATACCTTGTGTATTCTGCATTTAATTACATATTGGCTAATCCATTTGTCGTTTCTATTTAAACACTGAAAATTGAGTATTTCAACTACTTGCATTTGAAATACTGCCCACATACAATTTTGGTCACTGCTCTTCATAATCAAATATCCGATATTATGCACACTCTTCGCGATGGGAGTCATTCGCAAAGAGTATGAAACTTGCTGCGCTTTGCTCATAACAAACATCGCAGAAAAAAAGGAAGAGTAGAACAAGGAATGAACGGGGCGATATAATTTTTAACTTTTTGGTAATCTCATTTAAATTTTAGACGTCGCATTAATGACGTGGTCTTTGAAAATGCTTTATTGTCTTAACTGAACCTTCCAGATTATAGTTGTACGGACGGGCAGTATTTCAAATACAAGTATTTGCTATACGTACAATTCAGTATTGTGTAATTCGTATTTAATTACATGTTGACTAATGTATTGTTGTCAGTTGTACTAAAATACAGAAAATTTAGTATTTCAAATGCGGACAAATAGTATTTTGGCCACTATTTCTCGCAATTAAATGCGATATAATATAAAGAAAGAATAAGTAAACAGGCGAGCTGGTTTATGCTACACACATTTGAGAAGAAAAAAAAAAAAAAAAACGGAGACGACGGATGAAGGGAACAAACACAAATTGAGGTGTTTTTTGTTTGTCCGTCGTCTCCGGTTTTTTCAATATACGATATAATATGCTCTCTTCACTATAGGAGTCATAGGCAAAGAGTAGTGTCACTAAATAAGCTACGCTTCAGAGTAACGAAACTCGGCCATATTGTGGCTTAAACTCATGGTTGCCAGTTATCTGAAGCTTTATCTGAAATCACAGGAAACGCTTTTCCGTCCCCCACAAATGTGTAAGCAGTTTGCGACAAAGCAAAGCAATATTACATGAGCTTCCTAACAGCGAATCTAATGCTGAGGAGGTCGCACTTTTCAATCATGACGATCGGCAGTTCCGTCTGCTCTGCATACGAGCTAAAATGGCGGCGCCCACAACAATGTCGGAGAACGGAGTGCCGATACTCTAGGCGCAGCTCATTTGGGGGGTCTAGCAAAGAGCATTGAACTTGCTGCGCCTTGCTCATAATATACATGAAAGAAAAAGAAAAAAAAAAAAAAAAAGAAGACTATAGACAAGAAATTAACGGAGTGGGTACAATTATGGACTTTTTATTTTGGCTGATTAAATTTTTTAAGCGACGCGCTGACGACCTGTATGAAAAAGGTTTATTGCTTCAACTGAGCCTTTCACGTTAAATTCGTACAGGACACATTTAGTTTCCAGACGTTGTACCCGCCTATTTTGTGACAAATTGTATTTGAAAAGCTGCAGGTTTCTACAAAGCGCTTGATTTTTTTTTTTTTTTTAAATATAGGTGGTATTTACTGAATGTGCATGTTCGATTTTGCCAGGGAGCGCCACTGTCGCGCCGCCATCTTAAAGGTCGCGTTTTTGTTTCGGCGGCTTTGGTATAGTGGCCTAAAACCCTGCAAACTTTAAACTGCGGCTAAACCACGCTGAAAGAAACGGTCAGACGAGGGGCGACACGCAATGCGGCCTAAGAGGGATGAGAAAGAGACCTCGAAGATGACGGTCGACGCCAGCGCACCTAGCGAAGCCGCCTCGGTGGCTCCGAGGCGAGAGCGCCGGCCTACGGATCCCCAGGTGGCGGGTTCGAGTCCCGACCGAGGTGCCCGCAATATGACGGAGGCTTATTGTGGAGAAGGCGCCGTGTAACCGAGCTTTCGGTTGCACGTCAAAAGATCCCCAGGTGGTCGAAATTAATCCTCAGTCCTCCGCTGGGGCGTGCCAGATGCCCGTCGTAGGTTTGGCACGTAAAACCCCCAAATTTGACTTTGGCACCTAGCGAGAGACGCCTTTATTTGAGCATGCTCTTTTTTCTTTGTTTACTCAGAGTTAAATTTATGTTTAAGTTTATGGTAACAAGGTGTATTTGTAAAAGTATCCGAAGATGATCAAATACTTTTCTTGGATTTGTATCTTGTAATAAAATTTTAAAAAAAAGTGTACGGTAGTTGGATTTGTAAAAAATACATTTTTGTCTAAGTATTTGTATTTCGCCCAAGTTTGGAGGTATTTTGGCCATCTCTGGTACATACTTAAAGATGCATTTACTCCAGCTAGTTACCCCCAAAATAACTAGATTTTATTGAAATCGTTCATAAAATGTCCCGTAGCATCCAGGCCATGGGTGTTGTGGTCCCGTTTCGATTCGGCATACTGTTGATTTCGAAACAATGTAAGAAAGCGAAGCGACTGAGTGAAATGGTCGGCTCAGTCAAGAGCTGTCTGACTCAAAAAGAGGGGGAAAGAAAAATAAATTATGCTGCGAACAGCGGAATTTGAAGGAGGAAGCAAATAGACTGAAAGGGTATTTCAGGTCTAGAGACAGCAAACGAACAAGTACTTAGTTACTGCAGCATGAACTTTAACAAGCACGTGGTTACTAAAATAATAACACGTAAATTGTAAATCAAGAAGTACTCGGTTACTGAAATCGGAATTTCGTAACTGAAATTTTAACTGAACACATACTTTTATTGCATTTTTAGTTTATCAAATACTTATAGTTATTGAATCTTTAACTTGTCAAGCACTTAGTTATTGCATTTATAACTTATCAAGCACTTAGTTAATGAAAAAGTAATTTAACAAGCACTTAGTTACGACAATTGTAACTTAGTAATTGAGATTGAAACTCATTACAACAACTGAATTGAATGTAATGAATTACTTTACGGCTCCAGTGGTATTTAACTCGTGTTCCTTTTGATTGTCAGTAGATTCTGCTATCTGCCAGATGTGATAAGTTGATCACTTATAGCAAGTTCACATTTCCTTGTTGGCATGCTCTGTACCACATGCTTTAGCATTGCTGCACTCAAATTTAAGAGCGACTTCAGTAACACCTGTTGAGGGACGTAAGAACTTAATAGGAGAGGACAGTGATAAACAAGGGCAGGTGGTGTGCTGTTTTGAAGAAACAGGATAAGTTGTTTACGTTCATTTCCTTTAAACTAAAAAGTGGGCACAACTGTGTGTCCCAGATGTCTGGAACATATGCGTGCAGCTAGCACTCAAAAAATGAATGTAACTATGCCGCTCTTCATATGATATGGTCACGCGTCACACGAACTGACATTGTTGTTTAGAATTCACTAAAACAAAATTGAGTGAACGAAGTCACGTTTAAAAGACGTACAATTTGCATTACGTAGCTGCCCTCCTTGCAACGAGAAAGAGGGAAATGTTAGGTAGCACTGCATGTGCTGCATATGCAATCGTAGATGCTGCACGAAAATTGGCTCAATGCGACGATATGAAAATGAATGAAAGAGAAAATCTTTTTACGCCGTCAACTATGCGTTCACAATGATAGTGCCATTCTTTAACCAGATGACAAAAAAAAAAAAAAATCCCTACCAAGGATCGCATACTTGTAAATATATCAGCTTGAACTTTAGAAATAACTAGAACACAGAGAAAGAAAGGACAGCATATGACACACAGCTGCATGCCATATTCTGTCCTTTCTTTCTTTGTGTTCTAGTTAGTTCTAAAGTGCAAGCTGATCTATTTACAAGTATGTACCAACAAGCTCAACTCTTAACCGTTATTAATGATCGCATCTTGATTTAGGGCTTGCTTGATCCTTATTTCGACATGTTTTGAAACTACCGCGTCATCACTGAAACCCTAAAACTAACTAAATATTGTAAACATTTAGTTCGTTTAGTATTGTAGTTAAAGGTCGACAATACTTTTGAAAATTCCGACTGGCAACTTGAACTTTAAACTGCCCCTACCAAAATCTGCCCTTGGGCCTTCCCAAAACACAATAGGAAGCATTGGCTAATAGATGGATGACAGACACAATTGGTTCCCAGACAACAATGGCGCGCTAAAGTAATAAAAAATCAGTCTGGAAATCGAGATCACAATAAGAGAGATAATAAGGTCACGCACAGTTCTCTCTCGACACAGAGCGATTCTCGAGACTGCGCTACGGAACGCAGCCAGTCGCGGTTGGAGAACGCTATCCACTACAAAAAAGCGGTGCGTGATATGCATAGCCTTCTGTGGCACAGGGTCCTTATGCATCCAATAGTATACACAAGTTCTAACAGAAACACAAACTGCAACAGGCCTGGTTAAATAACGAGCCAACTAACCGAGCACAAACACTGTTGAGATAAACCCAAATGCAATGAAATATGTGATTTTTTTTGGCTAACTGAACATTTTGTAAGTATACAGGATCAGTGATATCTTTCTGGTTTCATCGTAGAAAGTCACGCAAGTTTTCTTGCCAAAGCCTCACTGCCGTTAGTTTGCTCGCTGTGTTCACCCTTGATGTTGCTTTAAAAACAGGGTTGTAAACCTAATATGTGGCTTGCGTGTGACATCACCTTGGTGTGCTGCTTATTTTATGCATCTTTCACCACATGTGCTGTGGTGAAAAATGGCAATACTGGAAGATGTCCTTTGAGTAACAAAACTGCTAGGGTGCACTACTTTTGGACATGCTTCAATTTCAATGCTTCAGTCAACTGTCGACAGAGAGATGACAATAATTACTCTGGCTGCTTAATCTTTCAAACGTGTGGCCAGCCATCAAGTGTGAGAGGTGAGAAGGTTGTGAACACGGTCACGGTCATAGCCAAAAAGATTACATTTCTTGCAGGTTCCATCATTCAAGATATGACAATTCCTTGTTCTGGTAGACGACACACCACAAACAAGATATAGGAGTAGGGCTCTGCTGTAGCCAAGACATTTTTTTCGGGGGGACGGGGCTAAGGTGCCTCGTGGTCTGTACCTTGAAGTGCGGGGAGGGTTAATGTCTAAATGCGGTCGAAAGACGAAAAAAAAAAGGGGGGGGGGGGGGGGGAGCTGTAGCCTCATAAGCCCCGCTGGCTACACCACTAGAGGGGTGCGATGAAAACCTGTCAAAAATTTCCCCCATTCCCTTCGTGTTAAACTTTCCCCAGTGTTTGTGGACAGCTAAGAAGGGCAATGTAAGATTATGCACTTTTCAACTGCAATAAACCCACATAATAATAATAGGTCTTTATTGGTCCAGGAGATCTGTCATGATGTTGGTGGAACTTGAAACGTTGTGTGCGACTCCCGCCCTGTCCGAGAACACGGAACCCAACACGTAACGCAAGGTTGTTTTTTTTTTTTTTTTAAATTTGTGGCAGTTTTTTTTTTTTTTTTTTTGTGGTGCTTTGGGATTGAATTTTTAGGTTTACTTTTCTTCTAATAGGCTACTTCTATAAATCTGTCACCGCGCGCGTTGCATTCTGGGAATCTGGGGGTCAGGAGCGGAGCGCGTATGGATTTTGCTTCCCACTGATTCTCGCGATGAATAACGCGGCATTACGCCGCGATGCGGCGCTTCGAGTTTTGGAACAAATGTTGGAAAGTGTTGTTTGTGTTCAATTTTTTTTTATTGATTTAGTGATGTTCAGTAAATATTTTCGGTGGGTATAAAAGTCGGCATTTATCGGGACACATGTTGTAGAAAACGGGACACAGAGCTCCGATTCGGGGTGTTTTCTCCGATTTGGATATAAAATCCGGCTCGGCGTGGTCACATTTAGAGGTCTAACGGTACGCACAGAAAACACGGAACTCCCCAGTCATACGATATCGTCAGACTGGAGTCCACGGCGTCGCCAAGACGTCCGGTGAGCCAAGCATTTGCGTATCTTCTTTACCAGTCCTTGGAACCTTCCCGCACCGGCAGGGAATGCACGCGGTGCGCGTCGTCTACGCAGTGGGCTCGGAGCCGAGAGTCACACGCGAGCTGGCGGCAGTGACGGCACACGTACAGCAGCGAATACGTAACCGACAGCGATGTTTTCATGGTCAGAGCCTTGGCACAGGGAGAGCTGCCAAAACGGGAAATCCCTTCCCTCTCCCCCCTTTCCCCCCACCGACGCCGTGTGACACACGCGCGTGCATGTGCAGACGCACCGTTAGCCGCAGCTGACAACGCGATACATTCGTAGTTCGATCCAGCCGAGCATTCGAGAGTTTTCCACGACGGTTCGGCAGCGCAGACGAACTTGGGCGCCGCGTCAGGTCTGCGACCATCGTAGAGGGACTTGGGAAAACTCTATCGCAAGCACGCCGCGCGACCGTGAATCCGCGAAGGTCTCTCGCGCGAGCCAAGTTCGACGGATGGATGGGACGAGCCGGAGAGGAAAAGGGAAAAAGAAAGGGAAAAAAAAAAAAAAAACACAACATAAAGGATAAAACATCAACACTGAAAGCACTGCAGTTTCTCCCAACTGCAAGTCGTTACCGATAACGCGAATCGGACCTAAAACTGCACTGATGTGAACAACGAAGCTCGTTGTTCGGTTGCCCCGTGTGCGCGCGCGCGGTGCGCGTCTGCATGGAAAAAGCGCGTAGTCGGCGATGTAGGACGGCAAGAAACGCCGCATTGCATTAATCTCCGCCTTTTGAAGGGGACCACAAAAGAGTGCAAGCCCGAGACCTCGAGCAGAGGACGGCACGCGGAACCGCCGATAACATTTCGGGGTCTTCCTCCCAGGGTCGCCGTTGTTTCACGAACAACGTCTACTGCGTCGCCAAGAGGAAGGCCGCGCGTCCGTGAAACTCGCTTATGGCACATGCGCGTTTACAAAATCGCCACGAAGGCCGAGCTCTTCCGTAACTCGGAAGGCCACCGAGATCGCTGTATTGCGAAGATTAAGCCTAAAACCTTCCGACGAAATCAGCTGGCCTTCGTCCCGATGAACCGGTAGCGATCGCTTCCCCCACCGACTACTCCGGCTCTTCCGCGTAAACTCCGGCCCCTGCCGCTTCGTTTCCAGTTCGAAAAGCATCTAGAATTGAGCTCACCTCTGTTGAGTCTGCAGCGGTACGGCGGCTAGGTGTCCAAGCGCACGACGAGCACACTCATGCGCCCGGGCAGACACCGATGTCTTCACACAAACACGATCAGCCGCAACGCCGCTTCTGCTGCTCTCGACATCCACTCGCCGTATGCGATCGCGCTGCTACTGCGCCTGCGCGCAGTGGGCAGACAAACGTTCCGTTCCTCTCGGCCGCACTCTTTTCTTTTTCTTTGTCCCAGGCGTCGTAAAAGTCGAGAACGGGAAGGCACAATGCGAACACGGTGATGAAGGACCCACCTTCGCGAAGAACTTCAGAAGAACGGCGCTGCGTCAGCTGCGTTTCCACAAGTTTCACAAAGCGTTCGCGGTCCAAGTTACGCCGCAGTGAATGCGACAAGGACATCCCTCTGCCGGCTCGCACGCATCGACTAGCAGACGAAGTCGCGTCCAGTTCGTATTCAATGCAACGTTTCGGTCGTATCAGCCATAGCCAACGTTTCAGATCTTTATAATTTTTATTTTACTAATGGTGTACTACAATTTTGTAAAAAAATATATTAGAGAAACGAAATTTTTACGAAGTATTTTAATGAGCCAAGTTTTATCGGTTTTATCGATAAAAGGCAACAATGTTTCAAGATGGCGAACGCCTTGTTTCCTGTTTCCTTTCAATCTTCCGCTCCGGTCGCTCCGGTAGTAGGTCCTACTTCAGGCGGTCCCACCTCAGGTGAACATTTGCTCGATTTGACGGCTTTTCTGACCCGCCCATTGTAAAATTTTACATTCCGCTCGTCACACGAATGACCAGGTTGTTGTCACTTCAAATGAACGCGTCCTAGTAGCTGGGAAGAGAGAAATGTGAGTCTGACAAAAGAAGACCACCATCCGGTTTTCAACCTTTACGTGGCTGGCGTGGCTAAAGCCGGTCGTCTGCGACCTTAGCTAAATGTCTTCTTGGAGTGTTTTACTTCTGGAAATTCTTTAAAGCAGAGCACAAAACAACAACGTCCGCACACTACAAGCCTTCGTGGTACGGGCGACCTGCCTTTATGAGGCTCCGCGGTTCTCCTGAGCTAAGTTAAATATCACTACCACTAAAATGCAAACGAAAAAAAAAAAAAAAAAAAAAGCTTTATGCTACTTACTACTTGGTCCCCACATATTGTTAGAGTTAAAAATCCACACAAACAAAAAGTGCTACAACCCAGTGTTAAAGAAATACTGAGCCAAAAATCGGGGTCGAAATGATTCGTTATAATAGTATTTATAGCAGATCACTAATTTTTATACCACGTTTATTTAAACAAGAATGCCCTCTAAAGTTAATTATACAAGAAAATTTATATAAAAGGGTGAACCTCGGGGGGGGGGGGGGGGGGGGGGGGAGAGTGAGAGAGAGAGAGAGGAGGAGGAGGAGGAGGAGGGGGAAGAGGAAGGAGGGAGGGGGGGAGGGGCTGGGCTGGGCTATGTTTGACAAATGTTTCGTTTCTTCTGAAAAGAAGCGAAAGTGACGATATAGCGTCTGATTGGTTAGAGGCTCAAATGACGAAAGTTCCCTCTTTCGTCGATTGAGCCTCTAGCCAATCACACGCAATATCATCACTTATGTTTCTTTTTTAGAAAAAAACTAAACATTTGTCGAGCATAGCCCCTTCGGTGAGCTTTTTTAGAGGCTTGTTTCGTGACGTCACGGTCCTCGCTCAGCTCGCTCCTCGGCGGTGAGGGCTGCGATACAGCAGCCATCTGGGGCTTGTGGCGGTCGCTGGGTTTATAACAACTTAAAAGTGATGCCACTTCATTGCGCTGTGCAAAGCTTCTCCAAACCACGTAGGATACAGCAACAGGCCTGTGTGTATGTCTTTGTGCAAGCTTGCAGTGCAGAAACTCTGGATTGAAGTGGCCCGCCCTTTACAGCTGGCATTGGCCTCTGTCGAACCCGCCTATCTTGCACAGATAATTTCGTAAAGGGGGATGATGAAAAGAGCCCAAGGCACTCAAAACTATTACAAAGTCTCAGCCTGCCGGTGAAAAATATCAGCTTAAAACCCATAGATTTGCCCCCCTGTTTTACGTAGAAACACAGCGAGAGCGATTCAGCGGGGCCATGAAAAAAATAGTGGTGTGAAGAACTCTGTTGCTTTCTTGGCATCTCAAATATGTGCATGTAATAGAAACGGCTTCATTTGTTACTCGTTCTAGTGATAGTGTAAAGACCTTTCCAATCTCAGTAGTTGCTTGACTTGGTTGGTTTCAGTTTCGGCACGCTTACGTTTGTGTTGGTGTGTTATGTAGTTTTTGTTTTATTTTGATAATAATTCGTGTATTTCTATCTACATTGATGGTGGAGCTCGAGGAAAAAAGCTGTGAAATACAGCTTGACAAGGCCCTCGACCCACTACATAGGCAAAACAACAAAAATGCAGGAAAAAAAATGCTACTTTATGCGAGAGTATGAAATGGGTGGATAATATACGCACACAACGCACAAATAAAAAAAATATTGAATAGTCCTGGAAATATTAAACAAACTGCCAGATCACTGGTATTTCACCTGTCTAGGTTTACAAAATTTGTCTCAAAGTTGCTTAAATGACATCCTAATAAGATCCAACTCACTAGCATCAAACTGGTTGAGCAATCTAGGCAGCGTATATCTAATCATCTGAGAGCCGTAATTTGTCCTCGGACCTCCGCGCTACCATTTTCCAATGTTCTGCGTGACGAGTGAGGTAAACCGGTTCCTCTACCAGATAGATGTCCCAAATTCGTAAGAAAACACGTTTCTGTGGCTTTCCAATTTGAAAGTATTGTAAGTCTATAGTTGTATAAATTGTATATATTAATAACGCGGAGAGCCGTAAACCATAGAGCTAGAGGTTCAACTGGTGCTAGTGTCTACGCGACTTCCTGGAGGCAAATTGGAAGCAGACAGCAACCAGTCTACTTTTGCAGTGCTCCTGTACATTCCTGTGGGAAAACGCGTGTGCATTTTGTCTCTTCGCCGGAAAATAACATGAATAACTTTCGTTATTTCGGTTGTACCGTATAGTATATACCTTTATTAATTTTGGGAAAGCATAATTGCTTTAGTTACAGCTTTTTTCTTTACCCCTGAACGGTGTTAAACGTTGCTGTATTTCAGGCCCAAATCTCTGTACCATGGCAGGTATGTAAAAACGAGCGACGATTCTAAGCATAATAACAATCGAAAGGAACGTAGAGTGTGTTCAAGGTTAGCTAGCATTCCGGCGGCACTTATATATTGCTAATATGCCCGTCCTGTCATTATATGAAATTTACTCCTTCGTGCTCATCTTTACGATCGGTTAAAAAAAAACATTCGGACGTAAAACATAAAGTATGTGTGTCTTTTTATTATTTCCTATGTCGGGCAGTTTTTATCGGGCACCTGTTCTCTGGCTTCTCCCTATTTTCAAAGATTTGGAGCGTGCGAGTGATGATTTGAACCCAGAACAAGCATCTTCGCACATATTCATGAGCAGAAAGAATAAAACAGTACTTATTTATTGGAAATCGGACTATATTACGTGGCTTTCAATTTATTTTGATCATCTGCATGCACAAGGAGTTACTTATCCAGTGTTCCAGCGTAGTTCTTGCGGTCTCTCTTTGTTTTCCATGTGTCCTTCGTTCGTTTGGCATGTATATCCCTTATGCTAGAAAGCACCGACGCCGTGTTCACACTAACAGTGTTCGACAGTGCACATAAATACATGTATGAAGCAGTTTTAGCACCGTTTTCCATGCCAAGAATTTAAAATAAAAACACTGTAACTGACCAATTATTTCGTCTGCGTGACTGAGAAATGTTACAATGTGCCTAGTACGTACAAATTGTTCGTGATATTTGCTCTTATAATCGAGCGCAGAGAGAAAATGCACTCGCTTTCTCCCATAGAAATGCATTACCAGAAGTCAATTTCGGACTGGTTGCTGTCTGCTTCAATTTGCAGCACCACACTAGCGCCAGTTGAACCTCTAGCGTACATTATAATAATTCTATGCCGTAAACTGACCAGCTGTATGAGAGTCAAACAGGATGCCACCGATGGACCTCAACACCCTTTTTTGTAATAAAAGTATTTTCTCAAGACTGAATAATGTAGCCGAGCCCCAGACGAGATGGCAGTAATTTAAGTGGGAATAAAACAGTGAATTATAGATTAGTAGCTTCACATTCTTTGGCGAAATCGATTGATGAGGGCATATCAATCCAGCTATTCGTGACAGTTTAGTGATTATAAAATTAATGTGATTGTCCCAGGACATATTTTCAGAAAAAATTACTCCCAGTGCCCTGAAATGACTCAGAAACTTGATTGGAGTTGAATTTAAAGTGATATCTCGCGTTAGTCTGACCGATTTACCTTTGATGTGAAAAAGTGCAGCTTTTGTCTTGTTTATGTGTATCTGTAATGGAGTTCTCCCGACTCCAAATTTACAGTTTGGAAAATGTGAGATTTGCGATGTCTACTAGCACATTGCAGTCCTCTCCCGAAACAAGTATTGTTGTACAGTCTAGGGTCGTTATGACAGACATTGATTTTGACCAAGATTTCGATCTGTTGTAAAAGGAGTATGTTGTATGCAGATATGTAGTTACGGCGACGGCGACGCCACTCAAGCCGGAAACGGGCGCCTAAGAGCTGCGCTCTAAAATGACTATAGGGAGATGGCACGTCGGACCCTTTTAAAGGATGACCATGGTACGACTTTTTTCATGCGACACCTTTCTTTCTGCAGCTTCGAAACGGATCAAGGTCCGCAGTTGCCGCTCCCTCCGCCCAGACCGGAGCCACAATGCGCGCAGTCGTCCAACGGGTCAGCTCTGCCGCTGTACACGTGGACGGCCGCCTGGTGAGCTCTATTGGCCGTGGCCTGTGTGTGCTCGTTGGCATCCACCGCAACGACACCGATGGCGACGTCGACTACATTGTCCGCAAGGTACTCAACCTGAAGCTCTTCGACGGTGACGACGGCAAGCGCTGGCGGCGCTCAGCACGCGAGCTCGGCCTCGAGGTGCTTTGTGTGAGCCAGTTCACGCTCCAGTGTACCCTCAAAGGCAACAAGCCGGACTTCCACCTAGCGATGGACGGCGACCGGTCGAGGGACTTCTACGCCGAGTTCCTCCGCAGGATGAGGGCAGAGCACGGCGAGCAGCTGGTCAAGGACGGCGAGTTCGGAACGCTCATGCAGGTGGACATTCGCAACGACGGACCGGTCACCATCGAGCTGGAGTCGTCCGGCTTCAAGAAGGTGCCACCGCTTCCGCAGGAGAGGGGAGAGCCGGACGGGGGCGTGGAGGAGGACCCCAACCCGTGATGACGGTGCACGATATTCAAGGTGTAAACTGCCCGAAGAACCGGGTTTAGGTGCAAGGAGGACGTTGCACGTGCTTGGGAGAAAGGAGGCTCGGCTGACACAGAGTTTCTAAGTGCTTGGGAGAACCACAGTAGGAAGAAATATGGCATGGGTCGGCCAAGTGAACCGTAGCTGGTGAAAGCCGGAACAGAAAAGCCGTACCGATGGCGTACGACAGTGTGCGACAGCACCGAGTGAGGATGTATTGTGTGCTGGCATGAAAGCGTGCATATTTGGCATGGCTAGCAATACATTGGATTCCCGGCCTGAAGAGCCGTTGCAATGCCAGTTAGTTTAAAAAGTCCGTGGAAGGAAGGGGAATTGACTGCCGCGCCTCGCTGCTTAAATTATCGGGCGGCTCTACGTCAGGATATGGCATTGGAAGAAGGGAGTGAAAGTAGGAGTATGTCTTTCGTTTTAATTCTATTATTTATAAGCAAGAGCCGCATCTTTTTTCCTTGTCGCGAGCAGTTTCTACGCTGCATCTTTTTTTCCTATCGCAACCAGTTTTTCTGTGATCTGTAACGGAAGCCACTTGGGTTTGACTGGAGTGCCTCAGCATTGCCAACATTGATGTGCCCTATGTCTCCTTTTGCTAATAACGAGATTTTGTTTCATAGTAGACCAATAGCATAGCCAATGGGGAGGCTTATGGGGCTTCAGCCCCCTTGAAATTCAGCCGACCGTATAATATGCACATGTATTTTGAGCCCCTTTCTCCCTTTTTGCACCCCAAGTCATGGACATCCCAGCTGCTTTAGCCCCCAACCCCCGCCGAAAAAGGTTTTCTAGCTACGCCTCTGTAATAGACCAATTTCGAAAGCCCATCGAGCAACAATGACAGTCACCATTCCTTAGGCACGAAGCGTGTGATTGGATCCGAGTCCTTGCCAAACGCTGACACAGCAGTCATGTCCAATATATGCTCAGATTAGTATGCGGAGTGCAAGTTTGTCTGCTTCTTGCACAGGGTTGTGGTGAAGTAAGAATGCAGAGTTCTGATTGGCTCAGATTGGAAGGATAGTGGGTAGACCTCCATGCTAGCTGCCTTGAGCTGCCTGCGCAAGGAGCAGACAAACTTGCGCTCCGTGTATGACAGAACAGTGGCGGACTCGAATAATTGACGCCGCAGTTACTAGATGTGTTGGATGTGTACCTGAAAGGATGCGTTGGGGATTGATTGACTCTAAGTTTCATGACTGGGGCTTGACACACCGCAGTTTCGTTTCTTGGCAACTTGATAAAGCGTCCATAATATCTTTCAACAACAAAGCAGTGAAGTTGCGTATGAAATTGAGCACTTTTTCGCCTCCTTTCGGGATCTATCCACAATTGCAGAATGTGGCATTGCACCATTTGCTTCCTTTGTTTGCGAGTGGGCACTGTACACTTATTGTGCAGATTAGTAAGCTCAAACCTTCAGGAACACTTCAACCTTAAAGGGAGGGTGCAACGATTTCCGGACTTCGGTCAAACATTTCTGGAAGTTGCCTTTTGACATTTCTAAACTAAAGAACCAAAAACCGATTTCGCCTGCGTGTCCTAGTTGTTGCGTAAAAAAAAGAAATATTGGCATTTCGGGCACCCCTCAACTCACTCCCAGCCTTCAGGGTCACACCAGGTCCCCCTCCTAGTGACGTCATTTGGAGTGCCGTGTAGGTTCCCGTGTGCTATATCGGAGGACGCTTCCTCTCCCTCTTCCTACTGACATAAGCGGGCGTTATGCTGCAGCTTAAAGCCGAGCGAGGTCACGTAATCTTTTAACCGTAGTTCCTTCGGCTGCCACTTGGGGCTGCAGGTGAGGGAAAAAGCTTGACTTTTGCTTTGCGATTATGAAGCGGAATCACAACATTTTTAATGAAGGAGGTGTTTTCTCTATCCTCCGGGACACAATAAACAATGTAAAAATGACGAGATGCAAACTCTTTTAATCATAAAATCGTTGCACTGCCCCTTTAAATGACGCAGAATTGAAACCATGCCAGCTTGATAAGCAGTATCTCTTTGAGTGAAGTAGGCCCTGTTGTGGGCTTTCTAAAGAATTGCATGCATGTTTTCGTTGCTTAATAGGTAACCTCCAAAAAGTCAAATATTTGTGCAGTTTCTCAGTTCCTGCTGTGCTTGATTGGCCCCGTGACTGTCAGTGCAGTCTGAAATTTCTTTCCTTGCATGTTTTGATGATTTTTTTTTTTTTTTTTTTTTTGCAAATGTTTGGTTTTTATTGTTTGGGTTGAAGCCTGAGGACAGCTTTCACGAGGAAGGCTGTCACGACGTCGTACCAACCTGCAAAAGGCTCGTGTGTGCTTAGATTTTTCAAGTCTTTTCGATTCCCTTTCGAAAGCCCGCTTACAAGTCTTTTATAACCAGGCGTGGCCTAACGGAGAAATTTTTTCCGGGGTGATACTGGTAATAATATGAACCTGTTTCAGGTTACGAAGATTGTGTTGTAGCGTTGCACAACAAAAACAAAAGTGTGCTTAGTTGCAGTATGCCAATATTAGGAAGTATATACTTTTGTCTGAAGCCAGCATTGGGAATTCTGGGACAAGCTCGCAGTAGGTAGTGATGCTGCTGCTCAGAAAGCCAGTGTTGGTGAGGCTTGGTTTTCGTCTGCCTTGTGTGGGAATGCAGAATGTTTGCCTCAACCAAATTAAATCCATTGCATTGGACAAGATTCCACTCCTATTTTTTACTGTTTTGAGCTTACATTCCTCCTCTTTTAGAGTGCAGCTCTTAGGTGCCCGTTTCCGGGTTGAGCAACATCGGCATCGCCATCAGTGTAACCGCGCGTTGCATTATGAAAAAATTTCCCGCTAAATTTAGCGGAAAAATTTCCCTGCTAAATTTAGGGGGAAATCAACGTCTCGTTACCTGAACACCACTTCAGTTTCCTTAGTGGGAAAATTTTTGCTAACTTTCCCTGCTAAATTTAGCGGAAAATATCCCTGCTAATTTTTGCGGGTTATTTTTACCTGCTAAATTTAGCGGGGAAATCGACGTCACATGGGCCTCAACAACGATTCAGTCTCCCCACTAAATCTAGCGGGAAATTTAGTGAAAATTTTCTGCTAATAGGAGGACAGCAGGTGAGGAGGAGGGGAGGGGGAGGAGAGGCATATTCTCCCCTCCTCCTCCTCAAGAGCTGTGCTCTAATTCAGCATTGCAGAGAATTGTAAACGTCTGATTTTTTACCTTGTTGCTATTCCCCGAGACATTGCACTTTAGTCGAGGAGATCGGCGACCGAGCGCCCCACAACCCGGAGCACGTTGAGCTAAAGCTCGTGCTGCAGGACCCGGTGATCCTGGGTTCAGTCCCTGCCCCTGCCCATTTCGATTTGGGCAAATGGCGTACCAGCGTGCGGCCACATACCTCCACTGCGCAGTGCACGTTAAAGACCCCAGGCTGGGTGCGGCAAGGGCTAAATTTCTCATTCACAGCAGAAACACCAGGTGCTCATTGGGGCCGATTGCCTTCCTGCTTTGTCAAAGCATTGAGACGGGGTTATGCCCTGCAAGTGTTTACACCAGAGACGCACCTTTCAAGGCAGTTTGAGCACGCCGGTCCTTTGATCTTGGATAAAAAATGTGATTTGTAAGCTTGTGTCATGAAGGTATTGGTTTTTCCGGATTTTTTTACCAGATGTCGTGCCTTCGTGTGACACCTGTGCTAAAGGCTGCACTTTCTCTGGCTGCTGCCAAACGAAATGTAACGCGATAGCATTTTTCCTAAAATTGCCGAAGCAATGCTGGAACAAAGAGCTTGCAGCGGTATTAGCACACTGTAGTTACCCATGCGACATAGTCTTCGCTAGTGTGCGTTGCTCTTCGCTCTCGTTTGGTGGTTGCTGCGGTGGTACGCTGTCCATTGGTCTGACAGGCTTATTGTAACTTGGCTGTGGCAGCTGTTGCACATTATCCACTGCATCGATGATCTCTTCATTGGCCTGTTGCTTCGGCAATTCTAGCACACTCTTTGGACGTCCGTTGAGCATTGCGCTCTCGATCTGCCTTAGCGTGGCACCGTATCTGTGACAATTCTTCCTTGCGATCCATTGGTCCCCTTCTCGAAGGCCTTGTAAAGAGACTAAGCCACAGTGCGTGCCTTCTACCAAAGTGTGCATACTAGCCGTGAACTACAAAAATTACCTTCACATTCTAATTTGTAGTCTGAGGGTGCACACACCCTTTCTCCTTATTATTTTAATAAATGTTGTATACTTTGGCTAAAGGTAACAGTGTGTGACTTTTTAACTTCGCTGTTCGTTGTAATCTCTACATCTCTCCGTACGTCAATCAAATACCATAATATCCGGAGTCATCGCCCAATCCCCTGCCGCCTGAAATCCAAGTCGGGCACCTTGTCAATCGCAGGGAGCAGGCTCTTATGCAACTTCCTTGTCTGGTGCACGCATGCATGCGTCCGTGCACGGCGTGCTATCAACGCGTGTCGAGACGGTGTTGCTTTGTGGCGTGGGCGGCACCACGAACGTGGAGCTCGGAATGGGACGCGTCTGTGCGTGGCATTCCATCAAATCTTTATTTGCTCGCTGTGTTTGTCTAAAACATCGCACAAGCTTACTAATTGTGGTCGTGACATTCCGGGAGAAGGAGCGGGTTCGCAGTGGGACCTAAGTTCGGTGGAGACAAACGTTGACCTTACTATCCACGGTTACACTCCAGGATATGGGGCGTTCGCTGACCTTGCGATCTATGAATGGGTTACTGCTTGTGCTATCTTGCCGATTTTTTTTTTTTTTTTCGTCTCAACAAATTTTTTTGTAACAAAACAAAGTTTCATTTTGTTATCTCCATCGTTTTCCTTTTGCACGAATGTACCCCGACTTTGGGGTCGCGGAAGTCGGGGAGGAAATGCGTAAATAAAGAGAAGTGCCTTTCCCTTCATTTTACTTTGTTACTGATGTCCTCCAACTAGGGTCCACGGCTGCGTCATTCGGGTAGAATGATTGTTTGCGATCGCAGAGCCCGCATTGCCATATTTATAAAGATGGGCGACCGGTCCGTGCTTTTTGGAAATTAATATTTGCCCAAAAAGTTGGGTGGGCAATGACTCGGGATATTATGGTATTTGATTGATGTACGGAGATAGCTTTCTTGTGTCCACTTTCTGAATATTTTTCATAGGTTTGTGGGCATGACCAATGTTACACTCCTAAATTGAAAACATTCAAATCTGCAAAGACAGCCCGCTCAAGAACATGACTTCATAAACCTGAGAGCAGTGATTTGATTCATCGACACATATATACACTTTCGCTCAAGATCTATAACAGGCGTGGCCAAACCACAACTCGCGAGCCTCGTACGACTCCTCAGGGGCCCAAGTGCGGCTCGCATCTCCCTGTAAACCTACCTCCCCCACAGGATCAAAAAGACATAGAAAAAAGTAATTTTTTTCGCCCACAATGTGCAAAGAAACGAAAGCGAGAGCTGTAGCATGGTCGTGCAATGCGGGTGGAATGGAGCCCTCACGTACCCGAGGACGGAGGTGCGACGTGGTTAATTCTGATACCTGCCATGGTTGGCATCGTGGATGCTACTGACGATTGCCATCAGTGATCCATGAAGTGGATAAGTGCGGTGGAAGTTTCTAAAACAGTCCAACATTACGCTTAGCAACTGAATGCTGCCATAGTTGGATTTCACATAATGCAAGTAATGTTGTAAAACAAGTCTTTCAAGCAGACACAATGAATCTCCCTGCATTGTGCAATTCTTGGCGAAACGCCAGGGCTTCCATCTTGCTCTTTGCGCGTGGCACGGAGCACGGGAAGGATTTCCCTCTCCTCGTGGCAAGAGGGGAGAGAAGAGTTTTTACATTTTCCCCACACGCTGCGATGACAAGGGACAAGGACAAAATCTCTGCAAAGTGTCGTCCATAAAGCTATCGCTTTAAAAAAACGCTGCTTGCCTTTCGTTAACTTGTTGCCATTACACGCACGTCAGACAAGGTCCTTGTTTTATAAATGGGGACTTACAATAAAAAAAGCATACTGAGCAATCGCTTTACGAGTGAAATTTGTCATGGCCACCGACTGAGAAAAAAAAAACTTTTATTGCGGCTCTTCACTCAAAGATTATTCCTTTTTGTGGCTCTGACTATGTTCATCTCACCACTCCTGATCTATAACAACGCTACATGACAACTCGTAGGAGGATTTTTATGCGACTGATTTCGGGCACGAACGTCTTGCCGTAAACCATGCTGGGACATTTCATCCTATGTGTTTTGATGAACGAAGCCATGTTTTCCAGCTCGCTCCAGTTCCCTTGTCTTGTGATACAATTGCCCATACCGCTGCCTAAGCAGTCGGCGACACAAGGGAGCAGTACCCAAACTTTATACATATGTACCAGTTATTATTTGGAGGAGCATCCCACTTCCTCTGCAGCCACAACTGCTCCAGCAGACGATGCTGGGGCAAGCCCGAAAGAGAAAAAAACGTGAAATGAGCAAGGGTTTGTGGGGCACAAATGTGTCCCTGGTCATGCTTCTCGAGTTCTATATCACTGACGGTGCCACTCACCAAGCTTCTTTTTCACACCGCAAAAATAAGGGCAATAAATAATCGTCTGCGTGTGAATTAATGAGAAAAATGGCAGGCGGCCATACACGGCTTACCAAGAGTGCAAAGGTAGCAAAATTAAGAATTTCAAAAGTATTGAAATGACACTTTCATCTGGATGTGGTGAAAAATCTACTTCAGCGAGCAGATGACGCACTTCGCAGAAGACGGAATAGGCCAAGAAGATGGCTGTCAACCCTAATCATGCATCTGCCAAACTGGGGAAGATACTGGATACCAAGAAGGACGAGGAGAAGGCACAGCGAAACAGAGACAAGGTAAAAGAGGTACGGTGACAATGGCGTTGGAAGTCAGCAGACCTCAAGACTCAATAGAATCGTTGCCTCTGGATCACATAGCTTTGACAAGCCCCCTAAGAACTGCTATGTGTAAATAATACTTGGTGAACATGACAGGTCTTCCTGTACATTTTGTGCCATTGCAGGCATCTGCATAGTTGCTTGAATTTGTACACAATGAAATCATTGGCTACGGGTCAAAATTCTTGCATTCAGGTGTGGAATCATTGTTAGCACAGGTGCAGAGCAGAGGTGCTCTGCACAAAGACAGTCGGAGATAGGATATGGCAGCCAGCAAGAGCAATCCACGTCTCCAGCCCCAGCTGCCCTGCGTGCCTGCCGTTGCTGCTCCCTGCAAAGTGAAGGATTGCCTTCACCACAGACACCTTGCTTACTCGGTGCCACCGTGTGGAACCCAAGTGCACCTTTTGCCCACTGCCTTCCTGTTGTATATGCTCAAATTTGACAGGCATAGCGAAGCTTATATAGGAGGCTTACTGTCGGCGTTGGCTTAGGACAATTGGTCGGTGTTGAATGAAAAAATCGAGAGTGCAGGAAAGCTGGTGGAAGTTCAGCATGATGCTAAATAACCTGAAATGGAGGAAAGCAAATTGAAACATTCAAAGGCGGAAGGGACAGGCAAAACATAAAAGGACAGATCACGTCGTTGTCTGTTCATCGTATCCTTCAAGCGTATGCCACCTACAATGTCATTGTGGCATGCATTCATAAAGATGTACGAATGTTAGCCTGCTCAAAATCTCTTTAGTCCTTTCAAATCACAGTCCATGTTTCTTTCTTGATTGCTACTACTTCAGTCATTGGCTTGCATTAGTACTATAACTCATTAATTCTACGCCACAGGGTTGTTCTTTTTTGGCACAATTTTCAAACTTAATAATTGGCCTAGTTAACCACTTTGCTACGAATGTTTCCCTGTAACTGCACTCTTGAGGAGCATTGGGGATCAATGATGCTACCAGCATCGTGACCGCTGATGTGCTTCAACGTCAATGTAGTTCTGGGGATAATAATTCAAGAAATGGATCTGCATGTTTTGTTATCCAATCTTGGTATGCTATAACATACCATATTTTACCATACCACACCATATTTTACCATGGTGTACCATATTTTAATGCGAAAGCATTAACTGTCTCATGGAGTAAGCCGACGTCATCAGCTTCGAAACCACACCAAACTGCTCTTTTACACCGCTTCAATCCCATTGGCTAGCGCGTCCACAGCCAACGGCACCTTTTACACCGCTGCGATCCCATTGGGCGCGTTCAGTAGCGGCCCCGGAGTCAAGGAGTCACTGACTCCTTCCACTGGACAGCCAAAAGTCACTTCCGGTGCACGTAACTCCGGGGCTTCGGAGTCAAGCTCCGAAGCACCGAGTCCAGAGACGGTGCTCGTAGAGTCAAAGGAGCTAAAGATGACGTCATTTCCTGACTGGTGACGATTTCCGGCAAGAGAAAAAACAAACAAAATGGCGGGATAAGCTGCATCAGTTCTGTCGCGGGTGTGCGGTTTGCTCGCTTTTGTTGAAAAGTGCTCAAGGTAAGACGAATAACGCGTTTGAATTTCTTTTCCAGGTAAGGCTCTTTTCGGAAAATGCATTGAACCGTATTTTGTTTGGTTTGAATATGCTAATAAACAACGTAAACGTTCATTTGACGCCGTGTCTTGTCCGCCGTTGCACGGAAACTCGGTGAGTATCGACGATAGTCCTGTCCGTGCTGAACAGAGCAAGGCAGGGTATGAACGCGAATTCAGTAGCCGGTTGGACACTCACGCAAAGCATGATCCCAATTGATGTTTTGTTTGCATAGCTAAATTGGGGTGCACGTTGGTCGACGCCCACTTCGGCTGACAAAACCTTGATCACCGAGCCCGGCCGAACTTACCATGTGTATACAAATACAAAAAAATTGGGTTGTGTGTATGTTTATACAGCCTAGAACTTGGCCTGCCTCACAGGGGCGACGAGTCTCCCAGCTGTAGATGAGCAATTTAGCCAGTGCAGTACAACCGCTAGCCTGGGGTCTTTAACGTGCACCACACAGTAGTGATACACGACCGCACGCCAGTACGATGCTCATCCAGATCGAAACGGGCAGGGGTAGGGCTCGAACCCACGATCCCTGGGTTCTGAAGCGCGAGCTTTCGCTCCACGCGTGTCGAGCTGGGTGTGCGCTTCAGCCCACTCGGCCACCGATCCCCCCTATACAAATACATTTTATAGGAAGTTCGTTATGAAGGGCAGCACAAACGTATGGCCGTATAAAAGTATCGCAACCGGCGGCGTAGATTCGCCGAGCTCTATATTTTGTGTGTGCTGACGTCGTTTTTGTCGATTTTTATAACAGTAGCCGCCTTTGCACCGCCAAGCGAAGGGCTTGATCGCGTTGCATTGCTTCGAACAGCAGCGCTGATGTGTCCAGTCACTCGCTTTTTCTTCAACGACCTTGTCAAGACTTCTTCATACCGGTGTCAAATAAAAGCGATCGTGCTCGCTATCGTCTGCTTCCAGTTTATTCAGAGACCGTCTGGCACAGGGGAGGAAGTGGAAATTGCGTAGAAGCAGGTTTGGAGCCGAGCCTCAGCTCGAACGGAGTCACTCCGTTCGAGCTGAGGGAGCCGCTACTGAACGCGCCCTTCGGCTAGCGCGCGTCGACCAGGCTCCCATTCGCCGGACACACAGCGGAATGGGGTGGCCGATCATTAACCTGATGCTGCACGTCAGTTTCAATGATCGGCCACCTTATGGCACTGCGTATCCGTCAGTGCACCAACACGCGTAGAGTAAGATTGATGTACATGCTTTCGCATTCGCAACTCATAAGAAGTGCTTAGGTATACCTTGATCATTTTTGCCCAAAAAGTTGCTGGTGGCTAGAAGCCTAACCTGTCTACACCAAAATCTAACTCTGAAGAAAAAAAATATAGTATTTGTAATTTGGTTCTTTTATAACTACAGATTGAAAGTTTGTGCCAGTATTAGAAGCTGACCACAAGTTTTGGTTTTGGGACCTTAATATAAAAAATTCTAACAAAAACAGTAAAAAAATTTACTGTACAGATTTTACTGCATACTGAACAATGTAAAGAGTACCTCTGGTAAGCTTGTAATAGTCGAACAATATGAAAAAGCTCAGACGAGTGCGTGGCTCTGAAGACCTCCAGTGCTGTCTAATTGAAGAAAGTTGAGTTATCATTGACGCTACTGTATGAACAAGCAGCATTTCAGCGGCTCTTTGAATTCTATCGTTACTCCCCACTTGGTCGGCAAACAATTGTTGAGTCAACACTTACAGTAGTAGTGCTCGGTGAAATAAAATTAAAACCGCTTGTTGTCATTTATCCCACAAACCCTTTATCAAAAATCTGGACACTGATCACTCAACCTAATGACCCGGTCGTTTCAGCCACGCTTAATTTTGCCTCTTGTCACAGAATGCCTCTACATTCGGTGCAGAATTTAACATTAAAAAAAAACACACAACCTAGGAAAAAATACTTTTTTTTTTCTCTACCTGTTTAGGATTGGCATGCCTCAAAATAAATGTTTGTTGAAAAAAAAACATTTTTTTTGCACAATAATTATGTTACATTACGAATTTTTAGATGTGCGGGCAAAACCGAAACTGTACTCTTGTGGTATGATGATGATTGCACCCAACTAGTGTGTGCTTCAAGTTCCAGCAAACTCGAAGTGCACACTAGTTGGATACGAACACTATCATCATCATACCACGGATGAACAGTTTCGGTTTTGCCCACAAATCGAAAAATTCGTAATGTAGCATAGAAATTGGGCCAAAAAAAAAAGATTATTTTTTCGACAGACATTTATTTTGAGACACGCCTGTCCTGACTAGGAAGAAAATAATTTTTTTTTCTCCCTAGGTTGAGGTTTTTTTTCACTTAGTGACAACTGAGTTAATTATGCTGACAGCTGATCAAGCGAGGAGTGGCGACAAAGCAGAACAGCCACTAAAGCCACGGTGGTAATGGTCGAGCTTTCTTCCAATAGATAATGCGGCAAGCCTTGCAAGACACATTCACCTGGGCTTTTTTATATTGTCTGCCACTGTACCGAAATGGACTTTATTACAGACTCATTCTATTATGTCATTGCAACCTCAGATAATGTCACGAGGTGGCGTTATTCTTGAGCCAAAAACATGCACGTCCTTGTGGGAAAACGAAAACCAAGATTTATTTTCAGTGCCTTAGCCTTCAGAAAGGCTCGACACTGTTGGCGACTCACACAATTGAGCAAAGTTGATGCAGCCCATTGAGCGTTGTAACCTTTACGGGGTGCAAAGTGGAGCATTCGTGGAAGGGGCTGTTGTCTCTGCTAGGCAGCCAAACGTTTGGGCACCAAAACCTTTCCCTTCCAGGCATCTAAACCCGAGAGCAAAAGCTTCCCGGTCGTTGCGTACAGGCACAATGAGGATTCGTACGGCGCTGCAGACCACTTCTCCATTCGTTGCAGGCCTCCAAAGTGGGCTTTGGAAACCCGTAACCGAGAGAGAATCAATACAATAGAAGTGACGCTCTTCCTTTCTCCTAATGGCAGCTATTTGGATTCAGATGCCACTCCTACAACCCAAAAAGCTCAAAGCCCACCTACCGCGCCTACACCTCAGTGTTATTGTGGCCACCGAGGTTCTTGGTGCCCATACATCTGACCTTTAGTGATCATGCCCTCCGACTACTCTAACGATCCTCCTCTATACAAACTACGATGTAGCGCCTTCTTTTGTTTTCTTCATAGCTGTGACCTATGGAGCGTCGCAGTTTTCCATTTTCACTGACGACATTGTTTCCCGCTTCACCGTGATAACATTGAATGTTGACTCGCACAATGTCCTAAAATGAGTCGGTACTGTGGATGAACGAGGAATACGGGCTAAGGCAGTTAATGCAGCATCCACACAGACACACGCACACTTTTCTACACATCCTTACACACACGCCTACAACCGCGCATAGAACAAAACAGTCACGAAACGATACCTGACATCAATGCCTGTCAAAGGCCCACAAGGTCCAACGTGAGCAATCTGTACTTTCCGGGAAGTCCCCTCCACCGTCCATCTTCGCTACCCTCTCCGTGCAGGTTCAGATGCTCTCCTTCTCGATGTGCACATCCACACGCACATGCACGCACGCACCGCACAAGGTTTGTCCAGGAGGCCCCTATGCTCCCGTGGCCTCAGAACGTCCCAAAGACCTCCTCCTGTGTAGGCACAGGCCTGATCTGGGGTCCCAGTCTCGTCCAAATGAAACCACACTGCGGCCCCTCGGGGGTCTGCTTTGGGTATGGGCTGTTGCGGGACTTGAAGTACTCCGATGGCGCGTGGCACACAAACTCCATGCACTCCAGCTTCCGCGGGATGTCCTCCTCCGGACCTGCAAGTTGAGCGTGAGCTGAGAAGTTACTCCCCACAAGTTGGGCCCCAGCTCCCTCCTCTGGGAAATTGAAAACTGTCTGCCTATGCCCTACATGGATGCAGGCCAAGATTCTAAAATTCTTCGTTATATAGACCTGCTTTTTGTTTCACGGATGCCTTGATTATGAATTTTATTTTACGACCCCTAATGAATTGTATTGTTTTTAAAGCGAAATAATTCTGACCTAAGGGGCCAACAAGTCGAAAAGTCACACGACTCCAAAAGGTAAAACAATTATTGTTTTTCATAAACTAAAATGTCACATATGTAAATTTATGAATACAACAGGAATCTGTTCACATCTCGCAAGTTGTATGCAGTGCTATCGGAAGCATGAAAATGCGTGGACAAAACTTAGCAGAATGCCTCCTTTACACAATGAGCACTTTCTGAAGTCATGTGCGTGTGTCTAAGCCTCCAACAACTCTATATAGAACCTTTCAGATGGAGTGTGGTGCAGATGTGCTAGTGCTTTCACCAGCACAAAAGGTCTGGATTCTGAAGTTAGAAGGAATCTGAAGCCGCCGGAATGTCGTGGAAGCAAACGCACCAAAATGAAACTGAATCGAAGAAAGGAGAGAGCTTTTCGCCTTCAATATTTTCATTTAATACCTTTAAACATAAACAGCAGGCAAGCACTGTATGTGGTCTTACTAGATATATAAACAAAAACTGTGCCTTGACCTTTCAATGCTAAAGCATTAACTGTCCCATGAAACAAATTCAGCATTGTCTGTAGCAGCGAAAAACTGTACCTAAATTCCGTCTGTAGCAGCAAAAAAACCCCACAGCAAAGATTGGAGAGCAAGAGCAAAAGCATTAAAACTACCAAAGCCGTGCTTCCACCTGTTTGCAGTCAATACAGACCAATAGCCATCAGGTGTGTAGCCGAGATAAACAATCATAAGTAATTCTAGGGTCCAGCTTGCCCACTATTTACAAAAAATTATAAAATTGCCCGACAAATTTATTATTTTTTTTTCAAATTGCTTTTATTTAGAAACACTAATAAAGAAAATGCAAAAGGCCCCAGAAAAAAAAAAAATGTTCTGAAGTTAATTTTTGTTACTTAGAAGCAACAGCAAGAAGGCTGTTTTAAAAAAAAATGACAACAAGTCCACCACAAAGCAGGTCAAGGACTATTCTAAAAGTTGTTTGACTTAAAGGATTGTTTGATACGATCAAGATAAATTATTTATCACATAGATGTGTGAGCCCGACCCCATTTTTTAAGGCCTGCCACTGGTCAGAGATGTCGCACTAGCCGGTGGATGGTGTGCTTGCTACAACATGTTTTTTATGTGTTCAGTTCTTTGTTACATTATCAAAACATACATGTTTCAAGTGCAAGAAAGACTGCTTTCTTTGACTACCGAATCTTGCAAACAATATTCCGTGCAGTGCATAAACTATATCTGCAAAAATTGTCTTTTTTTCTTTTTTTTGTGCTTTTGTGAATTTCACATTGCACTGAGCAAGGTGACATTCCACTGGTCTGTTTCATTTCGACCTAGCTTTGTGTAATTAAGCACATTGAGCGTTGTGCATAATCACCTAAAACTGATTGGGTAAGTTTACATTATTCATAAAATATAAATTCTGAATATGAAAGCTTTGTCTCTTTAAGGCATTCCTTCATGTTACTTTCAGCGTCAGACGAAATCTGGTGAAATTTCGACGAGGGTCTGGTATCACGACCACTTTCCGATCTGGTAATGCCGACTCCCACGACTCCTACATTGCACCAATTTCTTTCCCTCCACATCCCTGCCGCTATAACCGGGTCAGAGAAAATAATCACCAGGACAACTTTTGGGAAATCGGGCAAAAAGAACATGAATAAACATAGAAAAAAATACATCCCGACCTCCTGCCCCAAGTGAAGGAGTTGCAAATTTTCCTCTGTTCTGTCTGTCCCCCCAGTTGTTTTATTATTTTATTATTTTTATTGTAGTCTGGTCTCATACCAAAAGGCAGATGATAGATGGAGAGAACATGTGACACTTGTCTGTATGCATGATGATGCGTGCCAACTCAAAGTATAGGGACCATATTCAGAAAAGAATGGTACAAAAGTGACCGCCATTGTTGTAAAGCCTTAATTTGAAGGAAGAACAGGACCTAAACAAACATATAAAGGCACTGATTATCCTTGTGACAGCGCCTGTACTCTTTTGATATGGGCGGAAGCCTCCGCAAACTTCGGAGCCCACCAACCTAACCAAGATGCTCCTCCGTGCCGGGTGCTTCTCCGAACACACCGGTGCAAGGCGGTGAAGTTTTACCTGCGAGCGCCAATGGCGAAGCGGTGAAGCCCGACACAAGAACTTTGGCACAAAGCGGCCTTGTTGGGAGCGGCATGGCTGCTTTACAAATGAGCGGTTCTGCCAGATTCCTATACTGCTATAGCATTCCACTGGATCAAACAAGGGCCCACCCTATTACGTGTCCCTCCTGCTTTTCCACTCATGGACCTAAAAAGTGCCCATTTCCATTTTTGACCAATTATCACTTTTGGGCGGGCGCTACCTCAATGTTTTATGGAATGCCTCGCACCTAGGACCTCGCACATCTTCTGATCATTTGTGGACCATCAGAGCGAAATTTGCGAATACCAAGTTAGCTAACAAATTTTGTGCAAAATGAATCGGATGTAGGTACAGCGTGCCACAGGCAGGTTGAATGCAATCTGTGATTTGCACACTAAACGGGGATGCAACAGCTTTATACGTGCAAAAATGGCAAGGCGGCTTGATGCTGAAGTCCTCATTTTGCTCCTCTTGCAAAGCAGTTGGCACGTGTCTCTTTGTAATTTACTAATTTGTTGGAACGAGTTGAAAGTTACAAAAATCTGTGGATTGCACGTCTCCCGTGCAGTCCTGTTGCTCCCTCTTAGATGACTGTTCTCAGGCCCTTGTTGAGCTACTTGTTCAGGCATCCGTTCTGGTGAACAACGTTTTCAGTTTCATCTGGTCGCTTTTAATGGTCATAAGGCACTTGTCACGCAGCAAGAGTCCAGTAGCCTTTATTACAAGGTATCTTTAGGGACTTGTGCATATTTCCTAAGAATCTTGGCCACTGAAAAATATTTGCAAAAAACGGGAGGCGGCTGCGAGGTACGCAGCCCTGCAAAAATTTTTTTTTCACGAGCACATGTGCCGAAAGCTTTGTTCAACCTTAAAATGTAATCAAACATTGTGACTTAGGGTCGGGTTCCAGATACAGCTACGATTAAAGTGGCAGGCGTGGTATGGTTGGGGTACAGATGTGGGCCTTAGGTCACGATAGGACCGATCTCATCGGAGACTACCATATTTACCTGATCATAATGTACCCCAATTTTAAGGGGGGACGAGGGTTTTCAAATAGCTGAAAATGACAAAATAAATTATTCTTAAGAAATCGTAATTTTAAAATTTTGACAAACTATGATTGCACTATTCCCTCCTTAGCTATTTTAAAAACAACAAAATTCAAGTCTCCAGGAGCTGGATATAAAGTATATAAAAATATTTGAGTGATTTTCTTATCTTTGCCTTTTTTGTCAAGTGCCATTGCTTTACGGGGGTTTTGAGGAGGTTCTTCTGAATGGATATCAGGAAACTTGATATCAGTTTTCTCCAATAACTGAACTGCATCGTAAATCTTTATGATTCGTCCTATAATAGATAAAAAGTGATTAGCTGCAATCATTGTTGGGTAAAGTATATCCAAAAACTACTTAAAGTAAAGTCCAAAGTACATTAGAGGTTATGTACAGCTGCAACGGAAAAAGAGTAGCACAAGTCACCGATGACCGGAGCGGCAAAATCGCGACACGCGGTGCTATTTTTCCCGAGCGCGCCGATAGCGAGAGTGACACTCACGTTCCATGTCTCAACGCGGGGGGCGGGGGGGCGGCAGAAAATTAAAGGATAAGATAGCTTTCGAAATGCGGGCTTTAGGATGGGCTGCTTTCTGCCGGCCACCCCCGTGTTGAGACATGGAACGTGACTGGCACTCTCGCTATCGGCGCGCACGGGAACAATAGCGCCACGTGTTGCGATTTTGGCGCTCCGGTCGTCGGTCACTTGTGCTACTCTTTTTCCGTTGCAGCTGTACTTCAAGCAAAGTAGTTAGTCTACCAGGCACATTGTACTTGAAGTAAAGTACTCTACATACAGTGTACTTTCAAAGAAAAGTACAAGTACTTTTTAACACAATCTTTCCATGGTGCCCTTTCATTCCGCAATCAGTAATTGTGACTTACCAGAAATGGCGGTGAATATTGGTTAAAGTTAAATGGCCACAGAGTATAGTTGTTCTACCCTCGCTGACAAACTACTTTAACACTATCAACATATCGGGCACTTATTTGTACCTGTCTTATAGCCACCATTACTTCACTCAGGGAAATGACCAGATAAGCAATATGTCGTCCGCTCGGGTTTCTGGTGAGAGTACCAATATCCCTCCCAGTATCGCTTTAGGGTTGACAAAGCATCATTTTGAGATACAAATTTAACAAGATCAAATTTGAGGAATGTGCTTTGAAGTCAGGAGCTATACTTTCATTGGAAAGAACCAGAAAAAAATACTATGATGGTGAAAAAAATACGATGGACCCTTGTAAATCACCATATGTATTGAAAATAAGGTTTTAGTGTGAAATTACCCTATTGACTCATAAGAAATTACCTAATTATGAATACATATTTTGCCATATCTTTTGATTGCGAAAAGACATCTAAATCTGATTACACATTCAAAATTAGCACTAAGCATTAACATCCCAACACTGTATTTGAGCGAGATATGTTAATAAATAATAACATTTTAAGAACCCTCATCCCTTCTTAAAGGGGCCCTGCAATCACATTTAAGCGTATACCTTTTTTGCGGTTTCCACGTCTCTTGGGGTTCGGGCAAGCCAGCGGGCACGGAGAGAGTAACTAAATATCAGTGCATCATATTTTAACCGCACGACGCGGAAGCTTCCTCCACCGACGGGGGCGACCCGCGGTACCGAAAGCGCGCGAAATGTGACGTCTTTGGTCCTTGGCTTACTACTGGTCAGAGCCGCTAAAAGCTTCTTTTTAGTCGAAATACAAAATATAAGTGGTGCGAAACGTTTCAATTGTTTATAAAAGTAGTTTTTGTTCAATGTTTTAGGTCAGAAAAGAAACAAATGCAGTTTATAAAGTACGGAAACAAGAAATGACCCGTCGACATACGCACCACCAAGCGGGGGAAAAGGCAGCGCATACTAGAAAAGAGTAGTGGGATCAGGCGCCGACACGGAAAGGTCCCGAATGTACGCGGCGGCGCTGCGGTCGTTTACGGACTTGAGGATCCGACCGGCTCCGAGCGTTCCGAAGCCTTTCAGCGAGTAGCTTTGTCTTGCGTTTTGGCCATTTTGCGGTACGGCAGCGCGAAGTGACTCCCATTCTGAACTTATCTTCACCCCGTGTTTGCTGTCGTTTGTGGCCAATGAAGTGTCATGCCGAATTAGTGTTTAATCGCGCAGCAAATGCAATGAGAGCCGCTCTGGCTGCCCGCTGTATACAGCCTATCCAGAATACGCTTTAGTGGCGCCCTCTCGCGCCGTCAACACGGAGTGCGGCAGCCGTAAGCGCTCGCTGAGCTCACTATCACTCCTCTAGTTCACGGCCGCTCAAGCAACCAAGGACGTCATGAGGGAGGTTATTTTTTGCTTGTTTTTGTAATTTTAATTTGCCTATAACTTTTAAAATAAGGCGAAATTCGAGAAAAGAAAAGTTACATTAAGTTACTACGGTCAGTGCGCTCAGGTTTGATGCAAATTAAAAACTAGTAAAAAAGTGCTTGCAGGGCCCCTTTAAGGCATACTTAGTTTTCATACTAAATATAACAATTTGAACACGCCCCTGATTTCAGTTTTGTATCCGATACTAACACACAGGCAATTTTTATGCATATGTTTCTAAGAAAGCTGTGTGCAATAAAATCGGGTAGTTACGGTAATTAGAGTCACCTGGAAAAACTCGATCAACAGACAATTTGCTCAAACTTTAAAGACGTGAAGCACACAAAGAATGATGGGAACATTCTGCATGCTCCTCCTCAATCTGCTGCATGTGCCACATGAAACTGAAGGAATCAAGAGGGGGAGAGAGAGACAGTACTGCAGTTGCTCGCCTGCCCCCGCCCGCTCGTCTGCATCGCCATCGTCGTCCGCTACAGCCGGTTCATTCTATACAGCCAGTTCCCAGAATTCCTTCCAGTGCCACGGAGGGCGTTGCCCGTCTTCCAACGGGTCCATTGGGGCGGTACTGACCCAGAAGGTAGGTGGAAGGATCGAAGTGGTCCTTGGGGCTGGCAGTGGTTGGGATAAGCCAGGTGATGACCGCACTCTTCTCGCAGTACTGGTCCTGCAGCAGGCCCCGGATCTGGGCGTAGTAGGTGTCGTCCTCTTCATCCATCATGGACACTATGTCTCCGACCTGGTAGTACGTGCCCTGGGGGAGGGGAAGAAGTGACAGGGGACGTCAGCACAGCACACGGGCGGTACACGTCGCACAACCGACAAAGAAAACTAACGCCGAGTCGAAAGCCTCGCAGATAAGTGCCATTCTGTGGCACCGATCCTGAATGTGGAGTGGTATAAAAATAAAAGCTGATTTAATGAGTGGTCAGACTACCGCTCACCACCCGTGAGCGAGCACCTCTTTATCGCTCAATGTTTTCATTAGTGGTGGTATAATCCCTGCCAGCCGAAGGCAGAATAGGTCTTAAGACCAAGAGGATGAAAGAATGTATGAGCCATATTGAAACCACCCTCAGAAAGCACACTTCATCATCTAACTTGCTCCTTTCCAGTCTTGTCTGGAGATTTTGGAGAAACAACATACTCGTCACACACTGGGCAAGCTTTACCCTTCACTTTGGTTAATCTAGGCTATGTGGCTTGGGTGTAATTTAAGGATTTATTAAAATGTGTCCATACACAAACTTTCAACTGTTGTCTGAATTTTTTTTTTTTTTTTTGCCGTCTTCACTTTTTGAATTTTTTGCTGTGGAAGGGGCACCGGGTTTTAAATAAATTAATATGAATATTGCTTCCAGAAACATTTACCTTTCCTAATTGTAACATGCTGCACAACCCATGCAAATAAAACGCGAAAGAGAGAGAGATAATAGATGATGTACTGTTCTAAATAGATTGTATCAGAACCCTTCAAGGGCACTGCAGTTAAACATATTATTAGGTTGCCACCTATGCATGACTGGAGTGTGCACGCTTTGTAGCAGGTAAACTATTGGTTTGGAGCAGCCACTGATGCTTTTGGAGCAGATGCCAAGAAGTGTTAGCACGTCATTTGAAAATGAAAATTTAATTGCATAGCTTAACGGGTTTATATTTGATAAAGATGAAGGGTTCCTCTTTGATACTGAAGCAAATTATATTTGTTATCTTTTGTAGTAAGAATGAATAGAACACAAAAGGAACACAGTCTTCTCTTTAGAAATTAAGCTCAGCTCAAAGTAGATTTCATTTAAAATCTGGGATTTAAAAGTGGTCGAAAATGAATCGCAGCACAAAACTTTAGTTGAGATAAAGCCCCTCTCCCTTTTACACTCAATAGATAATTTAGCCCATAAATACAATTCCTCTAATGTCAGCAAAAGTCAACATATCCACTAAAAAGTCTATCAATAAAATTACGTCCCACCAAGTTTTATGAACACCAAACTCAAGATTCTAATATAATAAACTGCCAAAATAACTGCCATCACATATTATGAAAACTTACTCATACATTTGTGCTTTAAAGTGACACTGCGCTTTAGCGGCATCCGAACTGGAGCTGAGTCAAAGTACACTACCCTTCCGGTTCACTGCTGCACAGGAGCTACCCGATTACCAAATTTATTCAAATATACACCTTTGTTTTTTTCTTCTTTCTTGTCACATCTTTTCTTAAATTAGACATCAGCCTACAGTCAAGAGTCGTCATAAGTGCTTGTCGAAGTTGCTAGCGAACACCACAACGCCGTTAAGGTAGACAAGACAGCTCTGCCATTTTAAGCCTGCTAGCACGGTGTCCATGACACACTGGAAGGTTGCCAGTGCTGTGCATATTCCAAAGGGCATCACTTTAAATTCGCACAGTTTGTCAGGTGTGACGAAGGCAGTTTTCTCCCGGTCCTGTTCATCAACCTCGATCTGCCATTAGCCACTCTTCAAGTCCATCAACGAAAAGTATCGGAAGTGGCGCAGACGGTCTAGAGTATCATTGATGCGGGGGAGCGGGTAGACATCTTTCTTTGTCACAGCATTGAGTCGACTATAAATTACACAGAATCTCAGGGTTCCACCCTTCTTCCTTACGAGCACAGCAGGTGAAGACCATGAACTGCTTCATGGCTGGGTGATGTCATCGTTGAGCATTTCCTTCACCTATTCTTGGATGATTTCCCCCTCTTTCAAAGAGACACAGCACGGTGACTAAAAGACTGGGTGCACGTCGCCGTCGGTAACATTGTAATATTTCGCCACTCGTGTGTGGCAGACTTTCAACGACATGGAAAAACAGTCACTGCGTCCACCGAGGAGATCAACCAGTTGCTGGCACTTTGGAGCTGAGAGCTCAGGGTTGATGTCGAGCTGCGGCAGCGGCATGCTCTCGTACTGTCACGACGAGGTTTCCTCTGAGATTGCGGTGACCACGGCTGGCGCTTGAAGCTCCTTGACGTGGCCCATGGCTGTACCTTTCGTTAGGTGCTGCCGCTCCTCTCGCAAGTTTCTCACAAAAACGGTTGTATGTTTTTCTTAGAGATCCATTATGCCTCATGCGATGCCAATACCTTTTTCAAGGAGCAGTTGGATGCTGGCTTCCGGAAGAGCCTCACCGCACATGGCTGCGTCGGTTATGACGGTTACAAAAACATTCGACCGCAGCGGCAGGTTCACATGGTCAGCAATAACTAGGATCGCGGTTGACATCGTCTTGGGCTCCACCGGCGGCAGAACAGGCTTTCGCAGCATCAGCTGGTTTGCCACAAGGTCGATGATGGCACCATACTCACAGAGAAAGTCCATTCCGAGGATAACGTCCCTCACACAGTCCTGCAAAACAACGAACTTCACAGGGTACGTCTCACCGCGGATCTTGATGCGAGCAGTGCATCTCCCAACTGATGTGTTCCATCCAATGGTGTCGTCGCTTTCTGAAGGCGGCGAGAGAGCCTCCCACTTAAGGCTGAGTAGCCTGCGCCGGTGACTACAGCTGCCAATGTGTCTTGGCCATCGATAACAATGTTTAGGTTGTTGGGCACTGTTGCAGATGATACGTCGAAAGAGTGGGAGTGCTCCGGCGTTCTTGGAGGCTCTTTACCTCGGTCGTCCTCGGCAACACCACCTCCAGGTGTCAACGCACTTACCGTAGATTTCTTGGTGAGATCGGGCATACAGGCTGTGCCGCCAAGAGGCAGAAGGGCAAAAACGCACTTCAAGGCGAAGGCGAACGGGAACCTTGTGGTAGAGTCGGCTCCGGGGACAGGGGTCATTGGAGGTACTCCTCGATGTCCCTTGGTCGCTCTCCATGGCGGGTTTGCGGGGCGCTCGTTGCATAACCTTGCAGGCCCATTTGTCGGTATAGGCACCTCCAGTAGACATGGTCGGCCTAGCTGCAGTGATAACACAGGGGTCGTCGATCAACCGTGTGCCACACACCCATCTTCCTAGGCACCGCTTGTTTTGTACGGACGAGCTCGGGCTTCCCTTCTCGACGTTGGAAAGTATGCGGTGCTGGTAGCTCACGTTGAGGCGGTGCTGAATACCGCCGGGCAGCTGGCGCCAGTTTTTGAGCTGCTGCGGCGGAGGTCAGGGGGGTTCCTAGGGTGCTGCTACGCTGGCAGAAGTCTCCGGTTGGATTGCCCGCTGCACTTCCTCACGGAAAACTTCAGCTATCGACAATGAAGAGGGCTGGTTGGCAGCAGGCAGGAGCTTCCTGAGCTCTTCTTGGACGACGTCGCGAATGATCTCGCGAATGCTTGGGATGTTGGAGCTAAGATCGCAGCTAGATGGCCCGAGGGTAATCGCTGGTAGTGACTAGCTTTGGCTTGCAAGGCACGCTCAATGTTCATGGCCTCGGTGACAAAATCTTCAAATGCTGTCGGAGGGCTGCGGACGAGGCTGGAGCTAACATCGCAGCTAGATGGCCCGAGGGTAGTCGCTGGTAGTGACTAGCTTCGGCTTGCAAGACACGCTCAATGTTCATAGCCTCGGTGACAAAATCTTCCAATGCTGTCGGAGGGCTGCGGACGAGGCCTCCAAAGATGTCGTCTTTCACCCTGTGCATGGGGACCGGCAGCTTCTCGTCATCTGTGGCTCGCGAATCAGCACGGGCACTCAGGCGCAGGGCATCTTCTATGAAGCTAATGATGCTCTCGTTGGGGCCTTGGGTTCTGGTTAGTAGGTCTTTGGCTCTTTCACGGCGGTGTGTGTTGACAAATATCCCCTTCAGTTTGTTCTTGAAAACGTCCCACGAAGTCAAAGACTCGTGATTTTCGTAACAATGCCTGGCAGTCTCCGCCAGCGAGAAATAGACGTTTTGCAGGCACTGCTTGTCGGTCCAGCCATTGTGGTGAGCAACACGTTCATAGTGGTTGATCCAGCCTTTGACATCTTCGTATTGTTCTATCTGGAACAGAGCAGCCGTCTGTGTTGCGACGGGCAGGTAAACGATGGCAGAAGTGGCCGGGATCTGCAACTGGTTGGCCATCGTTGTCTTCTTCGGCTTGAGTCTGTCCAGCAGCAGGCCAAATCCAAAAGCATATTCCTGGGTGTGGCGGCTGGCCTGAGTTTCAGGTCCCTCGAAGAGTGGTCTTCTCGCCGGGCTTGGGATTGGACTTGGTTGACAGGTCCGCAGGGGAAAATGAGTAACCTTGGGCATAAGGTGCTACCCCGCACCTCCACCGAAATGTCACGAACAACATTTGATGAGGCGACGATTAACTGAAGAGAAAACTAAACATTAATGGTGCAAACTTGTGCCCTAAACAATATAGAAGAAGGCTAGCGTCGCAGCGTCAATGTCGGTATAACAGCAGGGTCGAGCCCTGGGGCGAGACTGACTTCGGCTCGCCACGTGGGGTTCCTTATGTACATGCCTGGGCTTCTGAAATAATCGGCGTAGAAGGTTCGGCGTGCAGAACATTCATACCTTAAACAAGCAACAGGGTTCTTGAATGTATCAGAACGCAACATTTACAGAAACAACGAAAAGGCGCTGAACCTCAGCCCATTGCGTGGGAGCCAAGCACGATAACCATCTGGACACAGGAACGCTTGCTCGGAGGCACACGTGGCACTATTGGTTATCCTATACCTAGAATGCGGCTGATGTCTGACCAAATGTTTCAGCTGTCACGGTAAATTTATGTTTAAAATTGTGCAATGAAACTATGATACAGAAATCATGCATTCCAGAAAATTTGCAACTCACCTTGATCCTTTGCATAAAACTGAGATGCAGAGCATGTTGTACGTAAGCCACTTTAACCTTTTTTTTTTGAGCTTTTAGAATTCTAGGTCCGAGTTAATCTTGCTTTCTTTTTTTTAGCACTATTAGACTTCTTTCATATGTATTGCTCTCTTAGAGTGCTTGAAAGGCTAAGGCAAACACAACATATTCTCCATCTTCCAACATTATTGAAAGAATTAAAGTAAGTTGCAAATGTTTTCCATTAAATCACAATTTTAGCACTTTAACTTAGTTCGCAGGGCGCATTTCAATCCCGCTTCTAGCTGCCTGTTTTGGCTGTTATGTGAAGTCCCATGACACACTCATCAGACCATGACACCATGTGACATGATCCCCAGGTAACTCTGGTGGATCATGTAACACCTATAATGGTCATGTGACCATGTATTGTAACCTATAGTTATTCAGCAATGCAAGTAGATAGCAGCTGCATAATGGCACTCATCCAGGTCACTCGCTGGTGCAGGGGTAGAGCATCAGACTACGGAGCGAAAGGTCCGGCATATGATTTGTAGCGACGTGCGAAGCTTTTTGCCTTGATGCACCTCTACATCTGCACGTATCTCGTCAATGACTTGCCGATATACAATGTCATGGTCATATGACCAGTGCATAGCAACTGTGACGATACCAAGCTGTTGCCATGGGAAGCCCTGTCACATATTTTCGTTAATGCTGCATTCTAGATGGCAAAACCAGTTCATAAATAGAAACACTGTGAACTGGTTTAAACAAATCAAGCATGCTTCTTTTTTTTTTTCCTCTTCAATGACAGACATTATAGCATGGGTGACAAATGTCTATGTTGACATATGTCACCCGTGCTATCATGGGTGACAAATGTCAGCTCAGTAAAAAGTCTGATTTGCCATGTTCCAAGAGTTTTTACTGAGCTGACATTTTGCTGGCAGTCCTTGGAAGGCGTTTACATCGAATTTTCAGTGCTGAATGCAATTTCAGAACTGAAATAAAACTTCTAAAAATGTGGAGGGCACCATTTCTCGAACAACTTTCATTTATATTTTCTCTCTCGCCCTTTCTCCTTCTGTGGAGGGCACGCCTTAGATGTTCTTCGTGACAAACCGTACACAAAAAACAAAGCATATGATATCATAACAAGAAAAGCTATTTCATTGCTTTGGAAGTGGGGCTAGCACAAAATTTTGTTAAGATGTGCTTAAATAATACATGTATTTTATCCCCTGGGAGTATTCATTTTATGTAAATTAACGCTACCCACACGATCACATTTTTCTCATAGAGGCAGAATTAGGTGCCATATTTAACAGATTGAGATTAAAAAAAGAAAAAGAGTAAAGCTGCGTTTAGATTTTCAATTTCAGTGATATTGTCTGCTCAAAATTTGGTATGACAAACTCATCATTTCAGGATAGATATTTGACAGGTAATACATGACTGATATCAAGCAAACTACACCAACTTGACATACCAATATTAACAATTTAATCGGACATTTCGTCTCCCATCATCAGTGCACATTCAGAAACATATAATTAAGACAAACAGCTTATCTCTGCAATTTGGTCTTTCAGTCTCCACACATAACGGTAAGGAATATAAATCTGTGTCGAATAGTCGTGCAGGGTCAAAAAAAAACTTCAGTTGTTTGAGAAAGCGATACTGCCACCTTCACTTCGCTAAGCCAAGTATTAAGCTGCGTGACATAAAACTGTCACTGCCTGCCCTAAATGGCCTTTGCGTAATCAACTGCGATGGTAATAAAAAAAAACTGTTAAAGCTCACTCCCCAAAGAAAGCTGAGCAGCATAGGAGAACAATAGTATGGCACGCTAAAACATGATAAAGAACAATTTTGCACACTTACCCTAAAGAATACAAAATCACTCGTCACACAAGTAGCCACCGCGGTTGGAGCTTTGAGAGGCTGGAAGAAAGAAGAGAGAAAGAAAGATAAAGAAAAATGAAGGGCACACGTGGCAATTATTCCAGACGTTCGAAAAGGCGAAAAACTCAAACAAAGTGGCGCTCTTAAGCTAGTGTTTCGGAACAGCGAAGAGTTCACGCACAGACACAGCATTAACGCTGTGTCAATGTTATTATCTAAACGCAGTAGGTTCGAATGATCGCGTCGAAAGCGGACCGTTCTAATGGTCGCCCCGGAGCGACACAAAACGTTCCCCCTCCCAGAGTGGAAACAAGGGAAATGAAAACGACGATCACGACGACCGTGAGCTCGACAAGGAGGCGGACAGAAGCAGCCTCGGAGGTAAGCTTTTAAATCCGCAATGAGTACGTTTTTGCAAACCTCGATGTGTTAAACGTGCATTTACTTAGCTAGGAAACCTGAGAATCTTCTAGAGCGAGTAAGAAGGAACCGAGGCTGCCACAGGCCGACCGATCCTGTTCCAATCTTTCCCGCTGCGATGAAGGCGTTCCTGCCTTCGATTTCCAACCCGACGCTGTGTCAGACGCCTCAGCCACCTCCTCGACCCGCCTACACCGTCGCCGTACCCCGGAGGAAAACGCGGCCCTCCCCGCGCGTACGAAGCGCAAAGCCGAGCAAAGTGTGCCGAGCTCGGCTCGAGCTCTGTACGAACCCCTCGCTTGAAGATGGCCCTGCGGCCTTTCCCCTTGGGCACGGCCGCCTTGGCCTGCTGCTGCTGCTGTCTTAGCTTGGAGCTCTTGGCCCGCGTGCTCTTGCGCAAGGTGAAGGGGCACCCGTTGCTCGTGCCGCCGTTGGCCCCGTTGGTCTCCTTGGACGAAGCCGCCTGGTCGCCGTCGCTCACAGTGTGCCCGCGGAGCGCGCATGAGTTGCAGATCACGTCGCCGGCGTCGGTCTTGCGCCACATGGACGACACGGTCGTCTTGCATGTCGCGCAGAGCGGTTTCACGCCGAAAGGCATGACGCGGGCGCCGATCGAGCTGGAAACGTCGCCGTCAGGAGAAGAAAACGGGCCCCTCAGTCGCCATGTTGTTTGAGTGGACGGGAAGGTGAATGGATGCGCGCCGGCTGAAGCAGGTATGGTTTCGAATGAGACGGTAGTGCGCGCCGTTTGTCTGCGCTCCGGCACCGTACGCAACCACGAAAACGCACAAATCCGAAAGAGCTTTTGGCTGTCATAAAAATAGTTCATAAAGTAAATTCAATTACATTGAAATAATAAGCTTGGTTTTTCTGACGATCAGTGGAAGAAAGACGTATGATGTTTGTCGAAATATATTGAATTTCTCTAGCTTTTTTTTTTTAGTCAAATGCGAGTCTAAAAAAATTGATCTGCAAAATAAATAGTTTTAATTATATGCTATATGTATACAACTTTATTGCTCAATAATAAGTGAGCTAAGTCCGCTTATTCCGCTTATTCCCTTTTCAACGCTCAACGACAAGCCACAAGCCAGCCAAATGCAATCCAATCCAGTCGAGCCGCCAACATGGCAGATAGTAAGCGTACAAAGCGTTCGCAGCCGGGCTGGAAAGCCCCCGTCAACGAAGATGGCCCTCGTTTACGCCTGTACAACAGCCTCAGCAGGGAAAAGGAGGTGTTCGTGCCACAAACAGGCAAGCGGGTGCTGTGGTACAATTGCGGACCAACGGTCTACGACGCCTCCCACATGGGGCACGCGCGCTCTTACATCAGCTTCGACATCTTGCGCCGGGTGCTGGCCGACTACTTCGGCTACGATATCTTCTACGTGATGAACATCACGGACATCGACGACAAAATTATCAGGCGCGCCAGGCAGAACTACCTCCTGGAGAGCTACCGTAGCGAGAAGCGGTCAGTGGCTAGCCTGCTGAACGACGTGAAGAGTGCCGTCGATATTTACAGCCAGAAGGTGCAGCATGAGGAAGACCCGGACAAAAAAGCGATGATGACGCGCTTACTAGAACAGTCCCAGGCGGCGATCGCAGCCGCTGAAGAGACACCCGAAGACGGAGCTAGCTCAGAGAGTAAGCGAGACGCGCTGCTCGACGCAGCCGCCGACCCGGTCTCCGCCTGGCTCGACTCCAAGCTGGGCTCCGCGGTCTCCGACCATTCCATCTTCACCAAGCTGACGAGGCACTGGGAGGAAGAGTTCTACAAGGATATGACGGCCTTGAACGTGCTCCCACCGGACGTCGTGACGCGGGTGAGCGAGTTTGTGCCGGAGATCGTCGACTACGTGGCCAAAATCGTCGAGGCCGGGTTTGGCTACGAGTCCAAGGGGTCTGTGTACTTCGACACGGCCCGCTTCGATGGCGACCCCGGCCACTTCTACGCCAAGCTTGTCCCGGAGGCCTTCGGCGACCGGAAAGCGCTCCGCGAAGGCGAAGGCGACCTCAGCGTCGCGGGCGACGACGAGAAGAGGAACGCCAACGACTTCGCCCTCTGGAAGGCCTCCAAACCGGGTGAGCCTGCTTGGGACTCCCCGTGGGGCGCCGGACGGCCCGGCTGGCACATCGAGTGCTCCGTCATGGCCAGCAATCTTTTGGGTTCGTCGTTGGACATTCACACCGGGGGCTACGACCTCAAGTTTCCGCACCACGACAACGAGATTGCCCAGGCGGAGGCTTACTTCGGCAACGACCACTGGGTGCGCTACTTCCTGCACTCGGGGCACCTCACCATTGCAGGCTGCAAGATGTCCAAGTCGCTCAAGAACTTTGTGTCCATCAGGGACGCACTGAGGAGCCACTCAGCCAGGCGGCTGCGGCTCGCCTTCTTGCTCCACTCATGGAAGGACACGCTTGACTACAGTGATAACACGATGGAGTCGGCTGCCCAGTGGGAGAAGACCTTTGGCGAGTTCTTCCTCAACATCAAGGATGTGCTCAGGTCGGCTCCCATGCCGGATACCATAGAAGCCTTCGCCAAGTGGGGCCCCGAAGAGTCTGGCCTCAATGCCAGCTTTCAAGACGCCAGAGCAGGAGTGCATGCAGCCCTCTGCGACAACATTGACACAAGGAGCGCCCTCGAGAGCCTTCGGTCTGCCGTGACAGCCTGCAACGTCTACTTGAAAAGCAAGAAGGCGTCCAAAGCGATTCCGCATGCGGGTCTTCTCAAGAACATGGCTCTGTACGTGACAAACATCCTGAAGGTTTTTGGAGTGGTGGGCGAGCAAGAAGCACCGACCCTCGGGTTTGGGGGTGGCGGAAATGCGGGAAACTCTGCGGTCAACGAGGAGAAGCTCGTGGCACCTTACCTGGAGGTGCTCGCCGAGTTCAGGGAAGGGGTGCGCCGCTTGTGCCGGGCAGCGGCGGGAGGGAAGCCGGAATCCCGCGACCTGCTGAATCTCTGCGATGCCCTCAGGGACGATGTGCTTCCAGAGCTTGGAGTCAGGCTCGAAGACCACGAGGAAGGGGCACCGGCCATCAAAGTGGTGGGCAGGGAAGCCCTCGTTGCGGAGAGGGAGGAGAAGAGGAGGGTGGAGGAGCGGAAAAGGGAAGAGAAGGAGAGGAGGAAGAGGGAAGAGGAAGAGGCAAAGAAGGAGAGGGAGAGACAGCGGAGGATAGACCCCAAGGAGATGTTCCTCGGCGAAACGGACAAGTACGGCAAGTTTGACGCCGAGACAGGGCTGCCCACGCACGACCTGGAGGGAAAGGAAGTGAGCAAGGGGCTGCTGAAGAAGCTGAAGAAGTTACAGCAGGCTCAAGAAAAGAAGTACGCAGAGTACCTCAAGGAGATTAGTAGCAATGGTGTGCCAGAAGGTTCTGAACGCTGTGGGGATTTTTAATTATTTGCAGTTGTGGTTCCTAATTTAATGCAGAGGATGATAAGATGGGTATGGGTTTGCAACAATGTAACATTGCTTAGTTGTAGTAATTGTTTGCAAAAAGTAAAGCAGTCATTGTTTTCTTTTACTTTCTTTTATTGAGCCTGAGACAGGCCTAGCTATACAGAAAATTGTTGTTGCATAAATCAAATGGAAACCTTTTTACCCATGCAATTTGCAAGAGACCAAGTCAGTTAATTTTTTTTCAATGCCATGCAGCCACGCGACTAGAAGAAGCTCTGGGGTGGCTCCGCGATGTTTTTGTTTGTTTGTTTGTTTTGCCATGGTTTTCAGCAAAGCAAATCTGAACATATGTGGTCAGTTAATGTGGCATAGTACAATATTATTAACCTGAAGAATACCAAGGTTTACTGGCATAGCATTTTGTTTTTAAACAAATACTTAATTCAGTTGGGCATGATATGTGCTAACTGAAGAGTTGTGATGTGCAAAATAATTTAAATTCTGAGCAGGGTCTTTTTATGGTTTTTCACTTTATTTTAGTTCTAATTAAAAAAAAAGAGTGGATTTGAAAAAAAAAAGTTATCTAGTACAATGTGTTCATTGTTGTTTGTGGTCAGTGATTAGATGTGCCAGCTTAATATAAATGTTTCTTAGAATTGTTTGGTTTCCTGCAGCAGCAAACCTTCTTGCTGGGGATTGTTAAAACCTTGTTCCTGAGCCTTTCTTAAAAACAAACAAAAAATTATCTTGAAATGCCCTGCTCTTTGCATACTATATATTTATTGCTGCAAATTTGTTTCTTCATTTGCTTACGAAAACTTAATAAAATGCACAGCACTATAGTTAAAATGTCAGATTTTTAACAATTCGTTTTCTGGTAGTGTGGTTCTGCTGTTTCGTATATCTAAAGTCGCGCTAGCATTCTAAAAGGCCGCTTGATTGTTGCAATTTCTTGCCTGTGAATCCAATAAATGCACATAAATTCCTATGTTTCCAGTGTTCAAACTGAAATTGCTTGCAATGCAGCTTCAAAACAGTTGGTGTTGAGCACCACTGCAGTAGGCAGTGGTGCTCACTGCAGTAGGCAGGATGTCCTAACGTCCTGGGATATCCTTTGAACGTCTACAAGACATCCCCAGAACTAAGTTTTCTACTACAGAAATTTCTTCGCGCAGAGCTCTTGCATTCTGGAGAAAGTGAAATGGTCTATTTGCTCCTTGAAAGACCTGTTTACCGACCCTTGAGAACTTCATGATTTAGCCTCCACGCACCAAGATGTGGTTGCAACTTGCACTGGACCGGGCGTCTCGCACTTCGAACGCGCGATGCCGTATACTTTCGTGGAGTAGCAGGCAACAGAATACTATATTTTATGCAGTGTGTCGAACCGAAAAGAATACGGGTTCGGTTACGGTTCAGGTTCAGGTAAATTTATTTTGTTCCGGTTCGATTAATTCGATCCGCGAACCGGTTCGTGAACCGGTTCGGGGCGCTGAACCGGTTCGCGAACCGGTTCGAAAATTATAAATGACAAATTGCAACATCAAAATAAATTATAAATAAAACATCTGAGATCAGCACATACGAAACGGGATACATCGTAGTGTAAGGCTCGGGGATTTCTACCAGGAATGGTTTCTTTATGTGCACTCAAAGGTTTCCTCACTGACGTTTACGCATTCGGACTTCACCTAATTGGGTCCGACGCAGTAGCTGTAAAATCCGCGACCTCCTTACAAACCCACTTACAAGTAGAACTCGCTAACTATCCCGCCACCTCGGCGTGTAAGCAATTGAAGGAACAGTGGGGAGAAAATACAGCTTTTTTTATTTGAACTAGCCTTCGGTAACTCAAATTAGACCCTTAAAGAAGTTTTCATTAAACAAGATACGGAATATGAAAAACACTTCACCGAACGCAACGCCAGAAGGGCGTAATAGGATAAATATTAAAATAGAAGAGTTCGCTGTCTCACAAATATGTTAGCTTCTAAGTGCCTATAGGAAACCGGATGCATTATTATCAAACTCCCACAGCCTTTTCTTTTCTCATTCCGATGGAAGCAAGCTTCAAGAACTCGCGCGTTCTAGAAACGTGTTATGAAATGAGCACACAACAGCATTTAGGATTTACGAGATTGTAGGAAAATGAAATCCCGTGACGCGATTTTTTTTTTTTTTTGCACAGCCTTTTAATTCTCTTTCTTCCGTGCAAGCCGCGACCAGCGCAATACTGGTTCCTATGTCAAGATTCATGGACGCAGCGTTTGTCAAGATTCATGGATGAAGCGCTTATATTCCTAAGACTGAGTGGAGAAGAAAAATATGTAAGCGAGGTGTGTGTCAGTTGACGGCACTCAAAACACAAATGGCATTGATAGCACATTCATTGTCAACAGCGCGTGGCCGAACCGTTTTGACATGAGCCGGTAACCGTTTTTTTTCCGGTTCAGTTCCGGTTCGGGTTAATCGCGATAACAATATAACGGTTCGGGTTCGGGTTCAGTTCCGGAAAAAATACCGGTTCGGTTCCGGTTTTCGGTTCGGTTCCGGTTCGACACCCTGATTTTATGAAAGACGCTGTCCATTCCCTAGCAAAAATTCTCATAAAGATTTCTTTAGGACCATTAGAGATTTCTAATAGCGGTGCACTAAAAACGTTTCTGAGATCGTTTGTTCTTGGTGATAAGATAACTCATTCTGCGGGATCTAAGCATCCCAGAAATCTAAATATTGTGCTCGTCCGACGTTTCTAATAAGAAATAGCATTTGGTCCGGTTATCGGAGCCTAAGACAAAATAGTTATAGCTTCCTTAGAAAGGCCGTAAGAAAGGACAAATTATTACATTACATCTATTGTTTCCCCCTCTTCTAGTCTCCTAATGGTGTGCCTTGTTCACGTGGTTATTTCCGGGGTGTGGCCGGAACTATCTTAGCAGCCAACGAGCGTTCGACTGATCCGACGAAGGACAAGGAGCTGAACGTGGTCATCTTTGACCTTGGAGTTGGAACCTTCGACGTGTCCATCCTGAGCATCGAGAAGGGACTGTTCGAGGTCAAGTCTACGCCCGGGGACACGCATCTGGGGGGTGAGGACTTCGACAGCCGCATGGTCGCAATCCTTGCACAGGAGATTCAGCAAAAACACAAAAAAGAGCCTGGAGCACGACAAGAAGGCGCTACGCCGCCTCAGGGCCTCCTGCGAGAAGATTAAGAGGACGCTGTCATCCTCTTCGCAGGCGTCAAAGGTCTATTGCCGGAAAATGGTTGCGTTCTACCCATGACGGGAAACAGCTCAATAAACAGCGGTTTATTGAGCTGCGGTTTTGTCTTGTCTTCGTCTGCGTTTAGGGAGCATTTCGTCCCCACCACGTGCAACGTTTATCAACTGGCCCATTTGACTACCTTATAGTATGGTTTAATTGTACTTCTGCTACTGCTTCCCTAAATAATATTTTCACCTTGCCGTCTGTCAATAAGGCCGAACAGCACAATCCAGGATTAGTTCCTCTTGTATTAATACTCCATCCACGTGCTCATTCAATGTGTCGAACTTATCTTCGAAACAAAGTTCAACGTGATAAATATGGTATTTGTGGCAGACATTATTCAGGCATTGAAATTATGCAGATATATCATGATTTTGTTAGGTCTACTGGCATTCTATTCAGTTTCAGAGGAATTCGTGGGTTTTCCGCCATCTATCATAACCCCAGAAATTTTGGACATGGGCGCGTCCTAGGGTGCCTACATGTCTGTCTGTCTCAGGGTGAAGACATCCATTGTTGCACTGAATGTGCCAGCGCGTGACGCTCTCGCGCACTCGGTGCTTGACTTGGGCGTTAAAATGGCGTCTATGCATTAGCCAAAGCTACGCGCTCGAGCTGAGTGACACCGGATTGCGCGCACTTCAAAAGGCATCAAAAAGGATTGGGCGGAAAAATGGCTGAGATGTCACCACTCAAGCAAAAGCGCGCGTGTGTATGAAGGCACTCTAGCGCGTCCTCACAACCTGCGCCATCTCTCGGTTTCCCGGAACGTGACCGACCTTAACTCAATAGGAAGAACCGTTTTATTTTTAATTGCTCAATACCAACACAAATAATCAGCTTGCTCTCATTGGAGTTCTATTGAGTTGGGATACATCTGCAAACGAAATTCCAAACTCGTTTGACCATATTAAGTTTAGCCAAGGGACAATCGAAAATTTTCTCATTGCGCCTATGGAAGCACCCGAAAAAAAGACCGTGTCTTCATACAAGAACCACGTCCTGAGAAGAACTGTCTTTTATATGGGATTGCTCTCATTGATAACGGGTACCAAGTGAACTCACTTAAACTATGATGCTTTTTTTTTGATCAATCAATATTACGAAGGTCCATGAGCATTTCAGATATTTAAAGGGACGGCTGCTTTCGTCTTTAAAGGGCAACTCCGCTCAATTCCGAAAAATTTAGGCTTACATGTGATTCCATTTCACAAAGCACTACTAAACAGCTCTACGTCCTGGGATTCGCGAAATGTGGGATATTATTTGTGTAATCTTAATATAAACATCAGCTGATACCGAAACCGAAACTTCGTTTGCGTCAAGCAACGTTGGTCTCGTGTAGTCAGAGTCATGGCCATGTCACGTCGAATCACGTGGTCTTGTGACGTTCGTTGGGGCGAGGGACAGGACGCGCGACGCGGGCAGGTCGCTTCGCATGGCGTGGACGGTGATGGGCCGGGGGAGAGGGGAAGGGGAGAAGACGAAAGAGGAGAGGGAGAGCGGAGAAACAGACCGATAAGCGCGCAGGACAGCGCAAACTAGCGCATCAGCGTTACGGTGATCACGTGGACGCCGTTCAGCCAACACCGGGAGGAGAAACTCATGACGTCATCGTTCAATTTCGCTCTGAGAAGTAAAAACTAACAAAACGTGAGAATGACGTATCATGCCTCTGACGTAGTGGCTCAACGTTGGCCGCTACAACTCCGTCGCATTGACTTCGCTGACGATTGCGCCTCAGGTCGCACGCTAGAGTTGGCAGATTTCGGCAACTTGGCTGATTTGAAACTTTGCTGGCCAGTTTATTAAATATATAGACGGAATTATATCGTAATATTTGACATGGGGTCTTCCTATATGATACTGAAGAGGGCTACAAAGTTTTCTAAATATCAAAAATGAAGCGGAGTTGCCCTTTATAGGTTTAGAAAATGCATAGATGGGGCGCATTCTATGTGTGATAGGCGCAATCACAAAATATTCAAGCAGGGCATAAACAGTATCAACAAATACATAAAACCCCTACAGAGGTCTTAAGATTCGAGGTTTGAACCCGGGTTTACAATCGATAGTGATTTTATCCAGTCAAACTACGATTAGACGATATTACTGTTGAACTGCAATAGCATACCAATAAAAGCAATAGTTGATTTCGTTCAATTACACGTATGTTACATAAGTAAACATGGGCCGATTCCTTAAAATTGCGAAATTACGTGGACAAACGCGCATGTTTGCTGCCCAAAGGCTAGAACCCCGACTTGTGTCAAACCCGAGTTAGAGGATAGTACCGTCCTTCTAATACCCGTGCCACACGGGTAACTCGAATGCCATTTACAACGAATGACATTTGTGTGATCGGCGAATCAGCTCGCAATCTGTCGCGCGTGGAATGCGCCACGCCCGGAGTGTCGCGCGCTTATTGGCCGTCCGCTTAAATGTCATTCGTTGTAAATGGCATTCGAGTTGCCCGTGTGGCACGGATATATAGGTTGGCATACCGCTGAGAGCAATTGTCTATTGGCGACGTGCGCGACCGAAAGCGTCGCTGTGGTCGGCCTTCCACACTCTTAAAAAAAAAAGGTGCGCAAAGGGACCAATCGCCATCTTTCATCCCCGCGACCCTAGCGCCCTCTATTCAGAAGCGGTAACTCGAGCAGTTCGTCCCGCGGGCATTTCGTTGCTCCCGCTGGAGTTGATCCCCTAACGAATACTTTAGTCCCCTCGCCAATAATGGCTGCCGCAAGCCTTCGATGAAGTGGACGAAGCATCACTCGAGTAGCTATTCTGGAAAGAAGCCTTGGCAAAACAAGATTTTGGCCCCGGGATTTAGAAATTGTGACTACACGCGCATATTCGGTGAATGTTTCCGGCCGCGAAAAACATGAGAACGGAATCCGAGCGACGCGGAGGCGCCGGGGACGAGGCTACCTCGCTACCTACTCTCCGACTGCCGCGCGCGCGCCCGAGTTTGAACTGGTGGTGACGGTTGACCCAGTTGACCTGTGGCGGTGCGGTGGAAGCCTCATCGGATGCAGTCGGAGTGGCAACCGATTGGACGGTGAGTTTTGATTGCTTTGGCTACTTGTTGAGCAGCAGAAATGTTATAGTCATTTCAGAACGTACTTCATAAAGTCGAAGGGTTACCCTGTACGATAGGCGCTCGCTCTCTGACGCGGTCGGGCTCGTACTCGTCCATGTTAGCGTGCAAACGAGGCCTAGCACTTCAAAACTAGACCCGGCGGCAATCAGTTCATCAAACAAACGATATAACACCGGCAGATGGTTTCGTCGACGCAGCAGCGTTTTAATGCCACTTAGGTTCATCGAAAAGTACCCGTGTTCGTTTCATCGACCAACCTTGCGACGCTTCATCGGAAGCATCTTTCCGCACATATCGCCTCGGCAGTGTTGCCAACCTATTTTTGGAAAATACCCCACGACAGCGTCCAGAAAACCCTACATTACGCTACGAATGTTTCTTATTACCCTACGTTTTACCCTACGAGGCAAATCTTTGTTTAAATAATACTGTTGCGTGGATTATGATGATACAGGGTAATATTAATACAGTACAAAGCGATAGGGCACGCATGCACGTGCATACCAGCGTTATTCTAGAACACCATGCTTGCATCTTGCATGTGCGCTGTGTAGCATCAGCACAACAGTGATGTAGCGAGCGCACAGACATCCCCAACCAGCATGTTTAGTCGATTTGTCGTGAAACTAAAAACTGGGCTACGCGGAACCAGCACTCGCGGCGCCAGACAAGGCGGCTCATTACAAAAGGAAGCTAATCCGAACGGTATGTTAGCTTCTAGGGATTCGTCAAACTAAGGTACTATTTCGACAAACCAGGCTTTTACACCAGGGGAGGATAGGAAACCGGCGGCTCCTCCGTATTCGCTAAAATGTCATTCGATGAAACGTCATTGTTTCGGCTTCGTTCGCTAAAACGTCGTTCGCTCAAGTGAACGCCTCCAGTCCCCGGGATGCACTCACTTGGTCAAATGACGCTTTAGCGAACGCCGTTTCACCGAATGACACTTTAGCGAATAGTCGGACGCTGCGAAGCGGCGTTTTCGGGTGGGCCAAATGGGTTCACGTTTTTGTAATGACTGTCGTCGCGAAACGGCGTAAGCGCAGCGCGGCCCCCATTATTCGCTACAACGTCGATTCGCTCAAATGTCGCTGTTCGCTAAAACATCATTCGCTCAAGCGATATGGACCCGTCCTGGTGGGCTCGGGATGGTTCCGCCTGCGGTGCCACGTGTTTCGCAGGTGTAACAAGGACCGTCGGATGGACCAGTCATCAGAAAAAAATTGGCGGGACCATTTCCACTGGGAAGATACCTCTTCTGGCTCCAAACTCCCTAAGCGCAACTCCACCTCCTCCCACCTCTCCCACTTGCTCTAGCTCTCCAATACTCTCCAACTTAGGGAGCCTACATACCCCAACTTGGTGTGTGGTGGTCTCAGCATGTCTTACAACTTGGATTCTTTCGTTTTCCATGATGTTGTGGTGTGGCAGCACACGGGTTGTAAAGCTATGCAAAACTTGCGCGGCCACTTTTTTTTATTTTTATGCTCGCTGTTGAAGAAGCAACGTCTATCAATACCCTACTTTTGGCGGGGAAATGGCCGGACGGCCCTACAGCCCTACAATATACCATAAATGCCGAAAATACCCTACAAGTAGGGTAATTACCCTACGGTTGGCAACACTGCGCCTCGGTCGGCGACCAAGGCGATGCGAGCTTGACGAAACCGTTGCGGTTCGCATGAGGCCTGGTGCGAGTTCGCGCCTCGAGAGTAAAGTTTCGCGCTTACGCTCTTAGGCGAAATGTATGGTCGTATCCGATATGCGTAAATAAACATGTTCTCAATCAATATTAAAGTGTCTCCGAGCGGAGCGAAGGGTTTCAGCGCGTAGTGCGGACGGTTTGAAAGCGGCGATCGCCAATTCATTTGTGGCGTATCAGAGTCGCCTGGGCAAGTCCGCTTTAGTTGAGGTAGGTTTGCGGCGAACGAAATTCAACCAATAATGCAATCCCCGTGGTGAACGAAACAAAACAAACTCGACGAAACGTTGTAGGAGCACGTATCGACGAAATTGAGCGGTGCCGCGAAGTCGTGCACGCGCGCGTTTAGTGAAGCATTATTTTATGTTTTTACTTTCTCTGCGGGTTTCCGAGTGTCTTTCGGCCCTCTATGTTTCGGCCGATGCTGGTCGGCTCCGCGGCACAGTTTATAGTTTCAACCATGGTCGGGAATCACCAAATTGGAATTGAACTTGAACGCTGTAACGATACTATTGTTTATAGAGCCCAGCGTAGAGGTGTTTTGTCTTGTAATACTTCTGCTTTTGAGATCCTCACTTCGGAGTATGCTTTCGCCCTGTGTAATTGTGCTCGTGGCTTCCAAATGTGTGTTGTATTCTTCAAAGCTGCTCTTGTGATCTTCGTTCAAAAGTTTTCTTTTTTCTTTTTATGCTTGTTATTGATAGCTGTGTTTCCTTTGGGCTCTGAGCATTTTCATTGCTTTGGACTCTGAGCATTTTCAAACAGTCTGGTTAGGACACGCGTGTCGAAAAATAAATTTTACGCGAATAAGCAACAAAAAAAAAATTAGAGTAATATTTATTTATTTATTCATTCATTTATTTATTTATTTATTTATTGAAAATACATGCAGGGCCCGAAGGCATTACAGAGGGGGAGAGGCACCTACATAAAATAAAGATATTAATATAGTAACAAGTGAACAATATTAAATATGCAACAAACAGAAAAAAATCGACAGGTCATGGGTCACAGACGCGACTTAGTCGGTAATCACGTCCTTTCCACTTGTTTTCTTTCGGGTGCGGGGAGGAGAGGTGGATTGCCTTGGCCATCGCGTTCAGGTGGAGAAATGGTATGCCAATCTTATTGAGGGGAAAATTGCGTATTATTATTCCGTGACGTCATGAAATTAATAGAAAATTAATCTCGCGCCGTCAATATTGCTAAAAAATGTTTTTGCGCAAAATTTTTTTTTTTTTTTTTTTGGCGCTTGTGTCCCTTATAAACTGTTTAAAAGATTTTTTTTTTCAGGGTTCTTTAGGGTGCAATTTTCTCGTCTTGACTGTCATTCGATTTCGCATTAATGAATTCTGGTTATGACAGACACTATGCTTTATGACAGTATCTTACATAAATAATAGGGTATTACCACATAGCATCGTCATTTTGAAACAGAAGTAGCTGCAATCAAAAATAAAAACAAGTCACGTAAAAATAAATTTGCACATGCCATGAACAGTTATCACGACACAAAATGTTGCTATAGCTTCATTTAAAGGACACTTTAATTTTGAGTTGGCCTAGCACCTCCTAAATACCAATACCTTAACCCTTAATTTTTTTTTCTCGGTTATCATATTTCAGTGCAGGGTATATAGTGGACAGTGCTATGTTAGCATTGGCCTAGAACTCGTGTTCAGTTGGTGAGAATACGTGTTCCAGCTGAATGCAAATGCAGCACTTTTCCAGTCAGCCTTGCGATGACCTATGAGAGGGGGTAGAATCCAGCAACACTAAAGCCTTGCGATCTAGGAGGCATTGAACTAACTGAGTAATCTTTGAATATTGAGCTCCTTAAACTATTGATTTCGTACTTGTAGGCTTCTTTGTCTCTTGAATGTTATTTAAAAAATACTTTTGATGTAGCAAAAAAAAAATTCGACCACAGGTGGAGAACAGACATCTGGAAAAGGGTTGATTTATGAGGTTTAGGGCGAAAACGAGCTGGTGCTAGTTAATTACGACTATGTCTGCCTGTCCTTTCTTTTTCGAGATCTCTGAGTGTTTTTACTATGTTCAAGGTTGGTTTACTTCGTTCCTTCTAATTTTCAGAAGCTGCCAGCATCCTCGCCCACGACTGAAGATTGAAATTTCATAGCCGGCCACATGGACGCAATGAGAAGAGAAAGGAAGGGAGCTACTACGTATATGGAGATGGTGAAAGATGCCATGGAGAGGACTTTTTGGGCAAGGAGGGTACATCAGCATACACCCTACAATCTTCAACACCGTAGACGACTATCCAGCCCTAAAGCTCACAGACCAGGTAATATGTTGCTTACTAACGATGTTGCTCATGCTTTTAGGAGCAGTAAGTTCCCTGATAAGACCACGACCACCCCCATTATGGTGCATTCGCGCTGCTAGCGAATGGAAGCTCCTGCAGGGAGATCTCGGTGACGCGGTTGGGGGAAATGTTCCTCAACGCACAGATCTGCTTTGCAGTTGCGGCTCCAGTCCTGGCATAAATGCGCCGTTAGTCCTGTCATGGTGAAGTCTGGCACCATGATGGGTCTCCTTTTTTATCCCACTTACATCAATTACGATTTTGTTACAACTGATAAGTAATGATTTTTTTCGCTTTTTCCTTTAAAAAGAGCAGTTTTGCAAATATCTTCAAGTAGACTGAAAATGTGAAAATAATGTTTCTTGCAGATCTTTGCAGTGTCTTTTTGTATTAGTACTGGCGCCAAGGCAAAGGAGCGATTTATGAATGTTGCCTCAGAAAACCTGCCAACTGTTCTCATGGTGACTGAGGGAAAACCAAGACCGGCCCTGTTCTGCGAGATCATTGTAAGGCTTCATGATGCAGAAGATATAAAAAAGGTGCACTTTACCCTTTGTTGTATTACACTTTTCTTTTTCAGCACATTTGCAGTAAATGAAGCCGTTCGTCTTTTGCTATTAATTTCCTTCCAAGGGCTCAGCTTACGGGTTGGCAGAAACTTCGGGCTCTCGGGACAAGTATTTCATTACCCGACCCTGCCCTCATGCACATCAGTATGTGCAGAAAGCATGGTCACCAGTTTTATGATCGACAGCTGGCTGGATCTGAGAGCATACCCAATGTGATAACAAGGTTTAAAATGGCACTGCCCTGCCAACCTGTTGGAAGTTCTCAATAGAGCAAGCACACTGTCCTTGCCCTGTTGCTCAATTCAGTGGGAATTATTCAAGTTCAACATGCCTTGAAAAAAAATTCTCCTCACAGGCCACTTCTTGCTTGCCTTTTTTATAGCAGCATTATAAGAAAATACTTGCGTTTTAGTTATATTTCTGGAGGGCTAGAAAACCGAGCAAATAGCTTTATATTTTGGTAGGTTCCTCCTGCTGAGCGAGATTTGGTGCAGCTGAGATGTATCTGATCGTAACTGGCCAACCAAAAACACTGCACATTCTGAATTAGTTGGCTTATGTGGAAAATTGGGGTATTTCATACTTGTTTTTATTCCTTTGTTTATTTTAAAGTAAGTATTAACAGCACTTCTCAAAGCACGGGCAAAACTAAATGTGATCACAAGCATAATGAGATGTGCTTGGAACGAATTACTTTCAGAAAACTGATAACAACATCATAGTCTTATTAACTGGCACTTCCTCCATGGCAAAAGCAAGCACCACGAGTCTTTTATTATCCCACTGACATCTTTGCAATTACGATTCTGTTTCTCATAATAAATTGGGAACCTTTTTTTCTTATCTCCTGCTTTTCTACAGGGTAGTTTACGATTTATTGGCTCACCAAAGATCATCTATTTTTATTTCAGATTTTTGCTGAGTTTAATCGCATCACAAGCGTCGATGCCGAGCAACTCTCTCTTTAAATTGTCTCAGAAAACCTGGCGACCGCCCTTGAACTGACAGAGGGCAAGACAAAGCCGGACATTTTCTACCAGACTGTTGAAAGGATGGATGATGTTAAAGAATCGGAGAAACAAGGTATACCTGCTTTACAATTTAGCCTTCATTGACTGTTAGCGGAAGTCCCAATCCAGCTAGCTTTCTATTGCAACCGAATTGGTGCCGACTCGGTTCATGTGATAGGTGGGTGCAAACTATGTAAATTAAATTCGAGATATCTAACAGTTATCTGTACGGCATCTAAAATTCCAAATGCTTCTGTACATTAATTTTAAATTGTGAGTGACCGTCTGGTGATGAGTAACATTAAAAAAAATGGGGGAATGGCTGTATTTAAAAAGAAATATAAATTTGCATTACTGATGTGATGCTTAAATAGAGCCTTCATATTTTGTGTTGAATTGCTGTGACACTTGGCACTGAGCACAATTGAAAGGATTAGTTTAAAAAACAATCTACTAGCATGGGTGATTATTCTGTTATTAACTGTGTGCATATGAGGAAACAAAATCAGGCCCTTATTTCTCACCTGGTAGGATTTGACTGCATGGTATTACTATTTCACCCTATGTCCGGATGCAGCGGATGCTAAGAGCAATCCCATTTAATCGTGCTCTTTGAACATAGCACATAACACATGTCGCCGCGCCCACTCTCTAAGGACACATGACACCCGCACAGCTTTGGATTTGCTCTGATGGCTCGCAGCATCCGCTGCGCCCTGACTAAGGTGATACAGAGTATAGTGTAGATGGTGGTTGGACAAAAAAATTCTGAAGTGTCTGTGCTCTGTGGTATGAAAATATTTTAAAGGGATACTTAACGAAATTTGAAATATACCCGTCCTGTTCAGATATGGGCTGAATATGATCAACAATATCCGTAAATGACAATCTCACGTTTGTATTTTGAGCCTGAAGGCTGAATTTTCCGTTATAAACGAAATACCTTTCTGGCTTTAATGCAAGGCATTAGATGAACCCGTGTTAAGAGCCTTTTCATATACATCAACCGCATCTAGGAGTTTTAGATATCGCAGTGCTCCCGAAACTTACTGTTGACCGGAGATGGTCCATCTTTTGCGTTGTTTGTGCTACTCCTTTGCTCACCAGTCGAACAACGTGGTGAAGTTTGGGTACCCGACGATGACCTAGCCTGGAGAGGATATTCCAGCTGCTCCAATGACCAATTTAGCTTTGATTTGCCAAGAACAATATTATCGTAACTGGTTTGGCGTGTTAGGTTTAGGAAGTATGTACTGAACCTGTTTCAGGTAGTCTATCAGTTACCTGTATCTGCTTATCATCAGTTACTTGTATCTGCTCTAAGGGCAGGCCTCTCTTTTTGTCAGAAAGCCTTCGATTTTATGATTTGTTTTAATTCCCAACCTTTGTTTCAGACGTTCCCCGCAGTCTATTCCATCGAAGTGTGTCCCAGGACCCCAACAGAGCGCTGCAGTGTGCTTTTTGTAAATCTGGCTTATGAGACAGAGGACCCTCTGGAAGCTGTGGCACTTCGTGTCTGCCTGGCATGGGTTTTCGACCTTCAGTACTTCGTTAAATATTTTTGCAGATTTGTTTGTTTAGAGAGACTTGTAGGTCTCAAACATTCAAAGCTGGGCTGCATGGACACAAGGCTGCTGACCATCCTAAATTTAAAAAAAGTTTTTTTCCACACATGTTGCTAAAAGAATGTTGTTCTGGGCTTGTGTAATGCATTGAAGGAATGCATTCGCATTTAAGTGAACATTATTTTTACTTTCTTGAGCACATGCATTTCTGAAGGTCTAAAACCCATGGCAAACTTTTGTTCTGTTTTTTTTTTTTTTTTATTTATAAATATAGGGTGACCCAAGTCACCGGGCTCGATCAAAAATGGACCGTAAAAATCGTCGCCTTCACGTCGTAGACCGTGGCAAGTTTATTCGCCCTATTATTTACAGAAAAAGAGCTACGCTTTGTAATTAAAAAACCGACCTGTGAAATACACCTATGACGAAAAATTTAGATCGCTACGTACAGGCGTCAATTTTTACGGTCCATTTTAGGTCGAGCCTGGGGACTTGAGTCATCTTATATACTATTAATTTCTTGAGCAGATATGTTCCTACAGGCCAAAAACCTTTCCCAGGCTTTTTTTCTTTTTTTTAAATTTATAAATATACTAGTAATTTTACTGCCTCACATTTTATGATTGGGAGCTCTTTTGCTGAGGTATTTGATTTTTTATAGTCATTTTCATTAAAAAAGGGATCAAACGACATTAAAAAGAGCTGTCTCTTGTTAGCTTTTTTTTTCTCTACAAGTTTTCTTATTTTTGAATGGATATTAGGGTGTCTACAATATGTTTTAGTGCTGTGAAACGAGCCAGAACAATCAGATCCTGCATGTAGAAAGCTCAATTAAGATTTCACCAAATGTGAATTTTTCCTGCAGAAATTTCAAAGCTTAGAAAAATAAGACCAACAAACTGGCCAGTGTCAATAGCAGTCATGTCTGCAGATGATAGAGTTAGCGATGGTTGTAATCCCGGTAGGCACAACGAGCAGATGAGATCGCCTTCTGCTTCCCTTGCTTAGAACAAAATGACGTCGCAGTTTACAAGCATTGCTAACGCTGCAAGCATGTCCACCGTAGGCCCTCGCAAGTCCGTCTAATTTTTCACAGGAAGGAGGCGAAATTCCTTACAATTTCAACAGGTAACATGCACATTCAGTGAATGCTTTAACTTTTAATGTGCAGGCACCAATTTTTCGGGCTCGTTCAGCAGCACTAAGAACCATTGTAGATTCCTATATATATATGCTAGTCATGTAAAATTTCGGCAAGTTCTTCAGTGCCAAGATGGCAGTATTTTCTTGTATACTTTCTTGTGATGTGCAATTGTTTTCATTTACAGTGTTGTGTAGTTCTAGAATAAATATATTTCCACAATGAAAGTACTAGTTTTTTTTTTCTACAGATAGCTGGTGCAATGTTTCGTAAAATGGTGATGTTAGCTGTAAAAAAATCTGCCTGAAAGTTCTACGAGTGTTGTCCGCATATCCAGTCTTCGCAGCTTCTTTCACAACAAAGGCTTGCTTTTTCCAAATAAAGGTGTGCGACTTTTCATATGTACTGCACTATTTAGCTGTGAATGGGAGTGAAAGGTCTGACGTATTGAATACCTCCCTGCTCTGAAAAGACACTTTGTGCAACTTTCCAGAAGATATACCTTTTCAAACAAGTTGCACAATCTGCCTTTTCTGAATAGGAAGCTGTTCAATGCTGCAAACCTTTCACTCCTATTCACAGCTAAAGGGTCTCATTACTAGTAATTTCGGGTCTAAAAGTGTCAAAATTCGTTCACAAAAGGACGAAAATTACCCTCTCAATACTATAAAATTAATCCCTAAAAGGGTCAAAATTGATCCTCAAAGGGACGAAAGTTACTCCCCCGTCACTATAAATATCATCCCTTTAAGTGGCAAAATTAATCCCCAAAGGGACGAACTTTAGTCCCCAATAAAAAAAAAGTTAGTCCCCCAATCACCACTGTTGATCCCCAAAGGGATCAAAGTTACTCCCCCAATTATAAACACGACGGCGCTCAAGGGACCATAATTAATCCCCTGAATAGTTAAGCTTAGTCCCTGATGCCCTGCTGTAGGGATCAAAAGCACTCCTCTTAACGGTTCAAAACTTTGACCTGAAGGGATCAATGGAAAGGAACTAAAAGAAAAGGGAGGGACTAAACCGGGGTTTTGCCGTTTTTGGGGGATCACTCTCAGTGACATCGATTTAGTCCCCAAAAAGGACGAAGTACTACTCCTTTTTTTTTAAGAGTGCACGATTGGCCGAACACTGACTATGACGTCGGAAAGGGGATTTATCATGGACGAAATAAGAGGAATGAAAGAACTTTAATTTTGACGGTGTTGGCAGTGTTCCTTTGAGAGTGCAATGATTTCAAGCTTCCACCATGCTATTTACAAACACCATCGAACTTGTTGTTTGCAAGGTAATGACGTCACAAGGGGGAACCATAGGAGGGCGCCACCAAAACATCTCGCCGCTAATATCGCCTAATTACGCGCGTGTCACGTCATTAAAGAGGAGCCGAATCGTTAAAATAGCGAAATTACGCTTTCCAAGTTCAATTTTTGGAAAAAAAACGCGCATGTTTGCTGCCCAAAGGCCAGAACCCCGACTTGTGTCAAACCCGAGTTAGAGGATAGTTCCGTCCTTCTATAAATTGGCATACCGCTGAGAGCTATTGTCTATATCGCCTAATCAGGCGCGTGTCACGTCTTTAAAGAGGAGCCAAATCGTTAAAATAGCGAAATTACGCTCTCCAAGTTCAAATTTTGGACCAACGCGCATGTTTGCTGCCCAAAGGCCAGAACCCCGACTTGTGTCAAACCCGAGTTAGAGGATAGTTCCGTCCTTCTATAAATTGGCATACCGCTGAGAGCTATTGTCTATATCACCTAATCAGGCGCGTGTCACGTCTTTAAAGAGGAGCCAAATCGTTAAAATAGCGAAATTACGCTCTCCAAGTTCAAATTTTGGACCAACGCGCATGTTTGCTGCCCAAAGGCCAGAACCCCGACTTGTGTCAAACCCGAGTTAGAGGATAGTTCCGTCCTTCTATAAATTGGCATACCGCTGAGAGCTATTGTCTATATCACCTAATCAGGCGCGTGTCACGTCTTTAAAGAGGAGCCAAATAGTTAAAATAGCGAAATTACGCTCTCCAAGTTCAAATTTTGGACCAACGCGCATGTTTGCTGCCCAAAGGCCAGAACCCCGACTTGTGTCAAACCCGAGTTAGAGGATAGTTCCGTCCTTCTATAAATTGGCATACCGCTGAGAGCTATTGTCTATAGCACCTAATCAGGCGCGTGTCACGTCTTTAAAGAGGAGCCAAATCGTTAAAATAGCGAAATTACGCTCTCCAAGTTCAAATTTTGGACCAACGCGCATGTTTGCTGCCCAAAGGCCAGAACCCCGACTTGTGTCAAACCCGAGTTAGAGGATAGTTCCGTCCTTCTATAAATTGGCATACCGCTGAGAGCTATTGTCTATATCACCTAATCAGGCGCGTGTCACGTCTTTAAAGAGGAGCCAAATCGTTAAAATAGCGAAATTACGCTCTCCAAGTTCAAATTTTGGACCAACGCGCATGTTTGCTGCCCAAAGGCCAGAACCCCGACTTGTGTCAAACCCGAGTTAGAGGATAGTTCCGTCCTTCTATAAATTGGCATACCGCTGAGAGCTATTGTCTATATCACCTAATCAGGCGCGTGTCACGTCTTTAAAGAGGAGCCAAATCGTTAAAATAGCGAAATTACGCTCTCCAAGTTCAAATTTTGGACCAACGCGCATGTTTGCTGCCCAAAGGCCAGAACCCCGACTTGTGTCAAACCCGAGTTAGAGGATAGTTCCGTCCTTCTATAAATTGGCATACCGCTGAGAGCTATTGTCTATATCACCTAATCAGGCGCGTGTCACGTCTTTAAAGAGGAGCCAAATCGTTAAAATAGCGAAATTACGCTCTCCAAGTTCAAATTTTGGACCAACGCGCATGTTTGCTGCCCAAAGGCCAGAACCCCGACTTGTGTCAAACCCGAGTTAGAGGATAGTTCCGTCCTTCTATAAATTGGCATACCACTGAGAGCTATTGTCTATATCACCTAATCAGGCGCGTGTCACGTCTTTAAAGAGGAGCCAAATCGTTAAAATAGCGAAATTACGCTCTCCAAGTTCAAATTTTGGACCAACGCGCATGTTTGCTGCCCAAAGGCCAGAACCCCGACTTGTGTCAAACCCGAGTTAGAGGATAGTTCCGTCCTTCTATAAATTGGCATACCGCTGAGAGCTATTGTCTATATCACCTAATCAGGCGCGTGTCACGTCTTTAAAGAGGAGCCAAATCGTTAAAATAGCGAAATTACGCTCTCCAAGTTCAAATTTTGGACCAACGCGCATGTTTGCTGCCCAAAGGCCAGAACCCCGACTTGTGTCAAACCCGAGTTAGAGGATAGTTCCGTCCTTCTATAAATTGGCATACCACTGAGAGCTATTGTCTATATCACCTAATCAGGCGCGTGTCACGTCTTTAAAGAGGAGCCAAATCGTTAAAATAGCGAAATTACGCTCTCCAAGTTCAAATTTTGGACCAACGCGCATGTTTGCTGCCCAAAGGCCAGAACCCCGACTTGTGTCAAACCCGAGTTAGAGGATAGTTCCGTCCTTCTATAAATTGGCATACCGCTGAGAGCTATTGTCTATATCACCTAATCAGGCGCGTGTCACGTCTTTAAAGAGGAGCCAAATCGTTAAAATAGCGAAATTACGCTCTCCAAGTTCAAATTTTGGACCAACGCGCATGTTTGCTGCCCAAAGGCCAGAACCCCGACTTGTGTCAAACCCGAGTTAGAGGATAGTTCCGTCCTTCTATAAATTGGCATACCACTGAGAGCTATTGTCTATATCACCTAATCAGGCGCGTGTCACGTCTTTAAAGAGGAGCCAAATCGTTAAAATAGCGAAATTACGCTCTCCAAGTTCAAATTTTGGACCAACGCGCATGTTTGCTGCCCAAAGGCCAGAACCCCGACTTGTGTCAAACCCGAGTTAGAGGATAGTTCCGTCCTTCTATAAATTGGCATACCACTGAGAGCTATTGTCTATATCACCTAATCAGGCGCGTGTCACGTCTTTAAAGAGGAGCCAAATCGTTAAAATAGCGAAATTACGCTCTCCAAGTTCAAATTTTGGACCAACGCGCATGTTTGCTGCCCAAAGGCCAGAACCCCGACTTGTGTCAAACCCGAGTTAGAGGATAGTTCCGTCCTTCTATAAATTGGCATACCACTGAGAGCTATTGTCTATATCACCTAATCAGGCGCGTGTCACGTCTTTAAAGAGGAGCCAAATCGTTAAAATAGCGAAATTACGCTCTCCAAGTTCAAATTTTGGACCAACGCGCATGTTTGCTGCCCAAAGGCCAGAACCCCGACTTGTGTCAAACCCGAGTTAGAGGATAGTTCCGTCCTTCTATAAATTGGCATACCGCTGAGAGCTATTGTCTATATCACCTAATCAGGCGCGTGTCACGTCTTTAAAGAGGAGCCAAATCGTTAAAATAGCGAAATTACGCTCTCCAAGTTCAAATTTTGGACCAACGCGCATGTTTGCTGCCCAAAGGCCAGAACCCCGACTTGTGTCAAACCCGAGTTAGAGGATAGTTCCGTCCTTCTATAAATTGGCATACCACTGAGAGCTATTGTCTATATCACCTAATCAGGCGCGTGTCACGTCTTTAAAGAGGAGCCAAATCGTTAAAATAGCGAAATTACGCTCTCCAAGTTCAAATTTTGGACCAACGCGCATGTTTGCTGCCCGAAGGCCAGAACCCCGACTTGTGTCAAACCCGAGTTAGAGGATAGTTCCGTCCTTCTATAAATTGGCATACCGCTGAGAGCTATTGTCTATATCACCTAATCAGGCGCGTGTCACGTCTTTAAAGAGGAGCCAAATCGTTAAAATAGCGAAATTACGCTCTCCAAGTTCAAATTTTGGACCAACGCGCATGTTTGCTGCCCAAAGGCCAGAACCCCGACTTGTGTCAAACCCGAGTTAGAGGATAGTTCCGTCCTTCTATAAATTGGCATACCACTGAGAGCTATTGTCTATATCACCTAATCAGGCGCGTGTCACGTCTTTAAAGAGGAGCCAAATCGTTAAAATAGCGAAATTACGCTCTCCAAGTTCAAATTTTGGACCAACGCGCATGTTTGCTGCCCAAAGGCCAGAACCCCGACTTGTGTCAAACCCGAGTTAGAGGATAGTTCCGTCCTTCTATAAATTGGCATACCACTGAGAGCTATTGTCTATATCACCTAATCAGGCGCGTGTCACGTCTTTAAAGAGGAGCCAAATCGTTAAAATAGCGAAATTACGCTCTCCAAGTTCAAATTTTGGACCAACGCGCATGTTTGCTGCCCAAAGGCCAGAACCCCGACTTGTGTCAAACCCGAGTTAGAGGATAGTTCCGTCCTTCTATAAATTGGCATACCGCTGAGAGCTATTGTCTATATCACCTAATCAGGCGCGTGTCACGTCTTTAAAGAGGAGCCAAATCGTTAAAATAGCGAAATTACGCTCTCCAAGTGCAAATTTTGGACCAACGCGCATGTTTGCTGCCCAAAGGCCAGAACCCCGACTTGTGTCAAACCCGAGTTAGAGGATAGTTCCGTCCTTCTATAAATTGGCATACCGCTGAGAGCTATTGTCTATATCACCTAATCAGGCGCGTGTCACGTCTTTAAAGAGGAGCCAAATCGTTAAAATAGCGAAATTACGCTCTCCACGTTCAAATTTTGGACCAACGCGCATGTTTGCTGCCCAAAGGCTAGAGCCCCGACTTGTGTCAAACCCGAGTTACCGCTCATTCATGGAAGCGGATCCGCGTTCGCAGAGCGATTGCGAACGCGGTTGTATAAAGACCCAGTGCAATTGCACGCGCACTTGATGTCATCGAGTGCGCGTGCAATTGTACTGGAGCTTTATACAACCGCGTTCGCAACCGCTTTGCGAACGCGGATCCGCTTCCAGTGTGAATGAGCGGTTAGAGGATAGTTCCGTCCCTCTAAATTGGCCTACAACAAACAACAAACAAACAACACACAACAAACAACAAACAAACGTGGCCGCGCGCTCGCCTTGGTGCCAGGGACGTGAGAGGTGAGGCTACAGAAAATCATTTTTAAAGTACCGCCGAAGCCCCCTCCTTCCCGGAGCGTTACGTCATAAAAGGAGTTTTCAAAATCTCCGCTCTCGCGCATCTTCGGCGCCTATCAGAGGTATGCACGCGCACTCTTCCTACTTTAAAAAAGGCAAAAAAAGAAAACAACGGATGTCGCGACAGATGTCAGTGCGGGGGAATATACCTGGCAAGCTTGCAATCGCACACGCTGCCCACACGAACGACACGCGCTTGGCGGCCGAAAGATCTTTTTTACGACGTAACGACTGGTGCGAGGTTTTTTCGAGTCTTCTCGCGTTTAGTTACATCTTTGGGGAAAGCGAACGGATATTCAGGATCACGGGATAAATATACTCGAGAATTCACCTCTATGTCGTGTTTTTTTTTTCAAGAACCTGTTTAGCTTTTTTTTGAGGTGAAACGAAGTATTGAGATTGCTCGACAACCGGCGCTAATTGGTTGACACGCTGGCGGATTGATCGCCGTCACCTTCAAAATTTCCAGGCGATGTCGGCGATGTGAGGAGCTAAAAGTGGTGAGAAAACACTGTCAAATTGCAGGATGGCGGCTATTGAGGCAAGACAGAACCAGGGTCTTGCACTCCTGATGAGATCACTTAATTATCATGTCTTCCGCATGCCTCTGTGCCACCGCTCACCAGCGCACGCATGTCGAGCTTCACCGCTTGGCACCGGAGTTCTATGTGCAGCGGCCGGCCCGGGTGAGCACCTGGGCGATAGGCTCAGTAATTATGCTCAGAACTATTTCAGGTCTACTTTTTGTTTGTCTTATTGGTAGGTTGATCTTTAATTTTAAAAATCTACGCCGATAAAAAAAAAAAAAAAGCGGGTCTATATTTGAATAGATGGCAGTTAGTTGTTCCCGTGCCGCTGTCGATCGAAAGAACAGCGAACTTTGACTTCACTCTGGTTCCAACGCCGCTAAGGGTCCGTGTCATTTGTACTAGCATACTTTTTCATATTATTTGGGAGTGGCTGTTTTGACAGTTTATAATAATGAAGTCTTGAGTTTGGTAGGCTCATATAACTTTGATGACGCATGTCTTGCCGATAGACGAGCTGGTTTTTGCAAGCGTCGTACCGAACTTACATATAGACCTTTTCATTTCAGTAGTTTCATGACCGGCGGGTAGAGGGCGCTGGCGCACTCGGCGCCATTAGGTTGCTTCAATTTGGTCGGTTTCGGTTTCAACGTACACGCGATTGTGATGCTGTTTCACGCCACTTTCGATTCATTTTGCGATACGAATTTCTTTCTAGTAGCACACAGCGAATGACACAATAGTATTGAGCCACTTGGCAAACCACGAAGGGGTTTCGAGCCTAAATTGCGACCTTTTTTTTACTAACACTATATGCGTCTGATTCCGTCCATCATTAATGTCGGCCAGGTTCGGCGGTGAAACAACTGCGCTGATGCACAGGGAGGAGTACCATAGTCCACGTCCGTACTTGCGGACACTAATTTCAAGAATAAAAAAAAAAAAATAAAGAGCAGGACAAGCTCCTCCTGCAGCGTGCGCTCGTTGCCCGCCGCCGTGCTTTGGCTGTGCGTGCACCGAGCGGTACGGAAGTAGATACCTCGCGCTCAAGTCAGATATTGAACTGATCATCTTATATTGCAGCAGACTATATTGCATCAGTGCTTAGTGAAAAAGCAGGTCGACAACATGATTAACAATCTGCTGAATCACTAAGAACGAATGAACTGACAAGTTTACTGTTCGATGTTTGGTTTCCGTACACCAACCTTTTCTAACTTCGAGACTGGAAACGTCTTTTATAATGACTAGAAAAGTTTAATATAATCACGTAGATAAAAAAAAAGTGATATTGTCTCGGCCTGTTTTATTTGAAGAAATTAAGCGCTCGAGAATTATTTTCATAGACCAGCCTAGGCTGACTAGAAAATTTCGTTAGATAAAGTACTCATTTACAGCATTTCAAAATATTGACCTTATGAAATAAACATTTTGTTATAAGGACATTTGCTTACGACGTTCTCAATGTATGAGAATGGTGAATGCCAGACTTCAAATAATGTTTGATATTCATCTTCCGTAAAATTTGCCGAATAAAATTGAAGAGCGCAGAAGAAATTATCTCCGATAAGTTTGGCTGAAGTCGAACGCCAGGCGCCACCCAATGGACCTTTGTAGAAAGCTGTTCACTGATTTGAAACGATGCGCTTTGCACATTTTGACGTCGCCATCTACTGAAAGTAACTCCCTATTCGAAGCCGACAACCGGCTACACTCGGGTGATTTTCATGCAGAAGAATTCTTTTCGGCGTCACGTTTTATGAATCATAGGCTCTATCAAGTAGTCTGTGGCAGTTTCTTACGCGGGGAGTTCAGATATTTGTGGTAAAATAAATTAATTGAAACTGCAAGGTTATATCAAAAAATGACTGAAGCAACTGAAAGACTATGGACATGGGAGCAAGCAGGATATACAATTCCGTGGAATTCATAAATAAACCGATAAAGCGAATGCTTATTTCACACACGCGATTAAGAACGTAAAACAGATATAGGTGTGATATTGCGAACAAACAAGTTGCCTAATGTTAAGATACCATTATTTCTAGCATTAAAAATAATTCAAACTAAATGTTTGTTCCCGCGCCTTGTCCACTAGTTCCCTAGTGTAATCAAAAGAAACTTTTTTCGATCTGTTGGAACTACAAAACACCATGTTTTCAGGAAAAACACGTGGCTAATTACGCTGAGTGTTTTTGTTTTCTTCCTTGACACCAATGCGCACTCAAATATATATAATAACATTGGGCTTCCTATTGCAAATGGTCCGCCCTTATTAGTAGCCAAACCTCAGTTCTCATAAGTTATTCATATTTGAACCCTCGAGGCTCTCTTCAAGTCATATATGTATTCAATGTGCGCAAGTGCTAACGCTGATTCCTGTTCCTATAAAACCTTTTCACACGTATCTCGCACGCCGACGGTAAAAAATATTCAAAACGTGTTAAAAAATTAACTACAGAAGTTGCGCGCATAATTTTGTAATGCCATTGCATGGTAAGTATAAATATCGGACGACACTTTACGGAGTAAGGCAAGAGACGCGGTGAAACGCGACGAAAAACTCGAATTCAATGCATCCGCCAAGGCGCGGACGGGAGAGCGGAGCAACAAGTTGAAGCAACCTAATGGCGGCCGCATCACGTGATTCCAAGATGGCAGCGCCCATGCGGCGGAGGGTGAAAAGGTCTATACAGGCTAAATAAAATACCGGCTGTAAAAGATTGAGGGGAGAGAAGCTTTAACCCAACGGAAGTGTAGCGCTATGATACATTTTTCGGAAATTTTTTAGCACCCATTGTAAATTAAACGTGCCGTACCCATTGTAAATGAAACCTTCTCCTAAAGCCTCATTTCTAAAAAAAAAAAAAACAAAAAAAAAAACAACAACAACAAAGAAACGCTGTATGTTCCTTTGGCGTCCTATCTGTTCTCATTACAAAAGGTTATAAGTAATCTAATCCGGTATAAAAAACCTTCAGTCATTATCAAAAATGAACTCATTTAGCGATGGAATCAGTTTTTAAATTTCAAGTGATGTGCTAACTAATGTTGGCATCTGCTCCAAAAGGATCAGTGATTACTCCAAACCAATGTTTTGCCTGCTACAGAACCTGGTACAAGCGGTTAAATGGCGTTTCCATCACTGGAGTTCTTAACGATTATTCCGACATCAAATGTGGAACACGACCTTACTTCATCATTGCACCTTTCTGCAAGAGACTTTTCTGGATTTTTTCGTTGTCAACACGAGGCAACTTTCCCTGCCACTTAACTTCCCCTGGTGGACTCGTTGAGTAATGGGTGTATACGACTCTAGCTGCCCCTACCTCACCCGAGAAGTTGCGATCAAATGTCGGCAGCATCGAGAAGAACGGCCTCTTCGATGGCTCCGACGTTTCCGCTTTACGGGTCTCTTCTGTATCGTTCCCGAAGTGGCCGTCCCCATCTGCGTAGCATTCCCAATTGGGATATAATTATAATGCAATTAATGCAAAGGTGCAAGCGAGCTGGACAAGAATGATGAAAATAATCCCTGGAGAAGGGGAACAAGAGGGACAAAGGACAAACAGAAATCTCCAAACACAGCTAGGTGACTGGTGCGCGACCGAAAAAATCTGCCTGGTCCGGGTATCGAACCCGGGACCTCTCCATTACAGGTGGAGCGCTCTACCAACTGAGTTAACCAGGGGTTAGACGTCAGTAGAGCAAACGGGTTTGATCAGCCGCCACCAGTCTAACACCAACAAGGGTGAAGCTTGCAATTTAAGGTTATGATTATAATGCAATTAAATGCAAGCGAGCTGGACAAGAATGATGCAAATAATCCCTGGAGAAGGGGAACAAGAGGGACAAAGGACAAACAGAAATCTCCAAACACAGTTATAGGTGACTGGTGCGCGACCGAAAAAATCTGCCTGGTCCGGGTATCGAACCCGGGACCTCTCCATTACAGGTGGAGCGCGCTACCAACTGAGCTAACCAGGGGTTAGACGTCAGTAGAGCAAACGGGTTTGATCAGCCGCCACCTGTCTAACGCCAACAAGGGTGAAGCTTGCAATTTAAGGTTATAATTATAATGCAATGAAATGCAAAGGTGCAAGCGAGCTGGACAAGAATGATGAAAATAATCCCTGGAGAAGGGGAACAAGAGGGACAAAGGACAAACAGAAATCTCCAAACACAGCTAGGTGACTGGTGCGCGACCGAAAAAATCCGCCTGGTCCGGGTATCGAACCCGGGACCTCTCCATTACAGGTGGAGCGCGATAAAACCCGTTTGCTCTACTGACGTCTAACCCCTGGTTAGCTCAGTTGGTAGAGCGCTCCACCTGTAATGGAGAGGTCCCGGGTTCGATACCCGGACCAGGCGGATTTTTTCGGTCGCGCACCAGTCACGTAGCTGTGTTTGGAGATTTCTGTTTGTCCTTTGTCCCTCTTGTTCCCATTTCTCCAGGGATTATTTTCATCATTCTTGTCCAGCTCGCTTGCACCTTTGCATTTAATAGACCCTTTCCGAAATTCAGTCTGGCCACTTTGATCACTATCATCACCATCTGAAAAATGGTATATGTGCCATACGAATGGCGGCTTTCTAATTACTGATGAAGGAACATGTTGAAGATACTTCTAAGCTGAGGATTCGAGGCCTATACATTCTAGACGTTAGCACGTTGCGAAACCGGAATCGAATGCAAGCGCTGCGTAAGTGTTCATTTCTCTAATTCGAGCCCAGTGAACCTGTTAGTGGCACAAAATCGACTTCGAAAACCCCTTGACTTGGCGCTTCGTTCTGACTGGTTGCATCGTTGTGTAAATCGACACTGGAAGAGATGATCCAGAAAAACCTGTATAGCAAAAAGTTTATTCTCGTCTGCCGTTGACATGCAAAAGTGACGGTGCCCGATAAAATACTGCAGGCTACGGGTTCATTGCCGCCATTCGTATGGCAAAAGTTAAACCGCCATTTCAGCCTCCAGATGGCACTGAATTTCGGAAAGGGTCTATTGCATTAAAAATTATAACCTTAAATTGCAAGCTTCACCCTTGTTGGTGTTAGACTGGTGGCGGCTGATAAAACCCGTTTGCTCTACTGACGTCTAACCCCTGGTTAGCTCAGTTGGTAGAGCGCTCCACCTGTAATGGAAAGGTCCCGGGTTCGATACCCGGACCAGGCGGATTTTTTCGGTCGCGCACAAGTCACGTAGCTGTGTTTGGAGATTTCTGTTTGTCCTTCGTCCCTCTTGTTCCCGTGCTCCAGGGATTATTTTCACCAATCGGGATGCTCGCGGGGTTGCCAGGAGGTAGTTGTGCGGCACACGCGGCCTTTACGACATAGTTCATATTTTGTGGAAGCAGGTTGATCGTCCGGAGAAGGATTCTTCAACGGGCAGCCATGATGCTGATAGCATTTTTAGCGTGCACCTTGTGTGGGGCGGGAGGATGAATGTGGACAATATTATGTAACTCATGTTGTCGCAGTTGTTGATACATGTAATGTAAGCAAACCAGCTAGTTATCTGGGCATACCATCCTCG